>NC_080092.1:12022829-12325647 GCF_950005125.1 Chionomys nivalis | reverse complement strand
GCTCAGATCGGGCACTTTTCTAGTCTGTTTGCCAGGAAGAGGGGCCAGTAAGGCTGGCTGAGACTCCGTGTGCAGGTGCTGTGTGTGTGGTTGGTCACTGCTTCCACCTACCTCTGAGCCACACCCCTTGCTTTGACTCCTTGGTCCTCTCACGATGCTCTAGATTCAACAGGATTGGCCCAGTCCTGGACAGGGTGGACACGCTGGTGGCTTGGGTAGTTAATATTGCTGAGGGTCTAATCCCAAAACCCCCACCTCAGCACTCCAGGCCCACCTCCTGATCATCTGGCTTTTGCTCCGCTCTGTCTAGGAACCGCTGGTATTTGCTGAGCAGCCCTCGGTAAAACTGTGTTGCCAGCTCTGCTGCAATGTGTTCAAGGACCCTGTGATCACTACCTGCGGGGTGAGATCACAGACCCTCTTACTCCCCAACCCCAGGTACTCCCTTTGGCGCTCAGGCCAGTGCGCTGCTGGTCTTGCTCCTAGTCCCAAGCTGGCTGTCAGGCAGGAGCTCTTTGAAGTGGTGGGGAATGGTGTGAACTCTGGGCTGCCACTGACCTTGACTTAGAGGGAAGACAACTACAACTGTCCCCTAAGTCCACTTTTTGTTCCCACAGCACACGTTCTGTAGACGATGCGCCTTGAAGTCAGGTAGGTCTGTGCCTACCATTCAGACCTGGGAAGGGGAGTGGGTGGTGGGTGGTGCTTGTTCTGTTATTTCCCCCGGCTGCCAGCAGAGGCCACTGGTTTCCCATCTAGGCATGTGTGGCCTGTTCCAGGGTTGGAATAGTGATGCAAGGGCTCCAGCCTGGCAGGCAAAGGACCTCTATACAAAGCCTGATTGCTGATGTCCCCAGCCTCAGAGCTCTTGCTGTGGTGGACATGGAATGGGTTCCAGGGTGAGGGCTTGGGCTCCAACAGATGCTGTTGTCCCTGGCAGTCTCTGCTTCTGTTTCACACCATCTGTCCATTACCCCTTGACCCTGCCTAAAACTACTGGGCCAGCTAAGAGACCTCTGTCACTGCCTGCTCATCTGGGAGGTCTACTGTGCAGCTTTTTCTGCATAGGCAGCTTGGGCACCCAGTGGGCTTCCGTCGCCTGTCTGCCACTGCACCTCCTTTCCCCAAGACTTGACTTCTTACTGGGCAGAGCTGCCAGGGGGAGAGGTGGCTGGGCAGGCGGTGGGCTCAGCACATCATCCTCTCCAGAGAAGTGTCCCGTGGACAATGCCAAGCTGACCGTGGTGGTGAACAACATTGCAGTGGCTGAGCAGATTGGAGAGCTCTTCATCCATTGTCGACATGGTTGTCATGCAGCAGGCACTGGAAAGCCTGGGGTCTTTGAGGTAGACCCGAGGGGCTGCCCCTTCACCATCAAGCTTAGTGCCCGGAAGTGAGTACCTTCTGAGCCTCCCTCTCTTTGGAGCTGCTGAGCTCATTTACTTCTCTGGGACTACATTGGGGGGAGGCTTAGCTCTGCCCCCACATCCTGCATATGCACAGGGACCACGAGAGTAGCTGTGACTACAGGCCTGTGCGCTGCCCCAACAACCCCAGCTGCCCTCCCCTTCTCAAGATGAACCTAGAGGCCCACCTGAAGGAATGCGAGCACATCAAGTGTCCCCACTCTAAGTACGGGTGAGTGGGCGGGGGCGGGATGTGGGCTGGTGGGCTTCTGGGAGCTGATGCCTGGCAGATGGACCAGAGCTGGGAGCCACACCAATGACTGCCATCACAGCTCATATCCAGGTGCCCAGGAGAACAGAGAGGACCAAACAGGTTGGAAGTGGGTATCAGGGAAGGTGGGTAAAGGGGCTGAAATGGGAGTGGAGGGGAGGCAGGGACAGAAGGAAAGGAGCATCCTCCTAGCTGTTGAGCAGGGAGGCTGTTACTGGGCACAAGTTTTACTCTTAGGGAGGGAGGGATCCTTGAGGCTTTCTGGAATTACAGGATAAGATTTCATTGTGAAATGATCTAACTGCTGTCAGTGGAGGATGGGAGGGGAGCTGGATCTGAGGGGTAATAGGCATGACCGTGATGGCTTGGATTTAATGGGTAGGGAGGCTGAGGGTCAGTCTTGCCAGGCAGGCAGGTGGGCAGGGCAACTGTCCTGTTCCCCCAGGTGCACATTTATCGGGAACCAAGACACATATGAGACACACTTGGAAACATGCCGCTTTGAGGGCCTGAAGGAGTTCCTGCAGCAAACTGATGATCGCTTCCATGAGATGCATGTGGCGTTGGCCCAGAAGGACCAGGAGATCGCCTTCCTGCGCTCCATGCTGGGCAAGCTCTCGGAGAAGATTGACCAGCTGGAGAAAAGCCTTGAGCTCAAGTTTGGTAAGATGTAGCTCAGAGAACGTGGGTTCCCGCGCTGTGCTGGACCCCGGGAATACCTGTCTGTTCTTGTTGCTCAGATGTCCTTGATGAGAACCAGAGCAAGCTCAGTGAGGACCTCATGGAGTTCCGGAGGGATGCGTCCATGCTGAATGTGAGTCCCTGAGGACTGCAGAGTGGAGACACAGGAGGACAGACCTGGGTTCCTCCTCTGGCCTTTGTCCCTAGTGCTCAAGGTTTAAGGGTCTATGTTCCGTAGCTTCACCAGAGGTCAGTGTCTGTTCCATCCACCCATTCTTTGCTCTGTGCTTGGTCTTGCAGGATGAGCTGTCTCACATCAATGCACGCCTGAACATGGGTATCCTTGGATGTGAGTATAGCCCGCTGCTGCTAATGCTGTCTCTAGAGCCCTACCAGTCCCTCACTAACTTCTCCCGTTTGCAGCCTATGACCCTCAGCAGATCTTCAAGTGCAAAGGGACCTTTGTGGGCCACCAGGGCCCTGTCTGGTGTCTCTGTGTCTATTCCATGGGTGACCTACTCTTCAGTGGCTCTTCTGACAAGACGATCAAGGTGAGTGGGTCCTGTTCCACAGGCTCTGCACTGTACCTGGGCTCAGGTGGGCACTGCATGCCAGCCTCTGCTACCTGCTGTCCATGGCTGGGTTTTCTCCCCTAATGGCTGCTATCCTGCCCTTTTGGCACCGAACTGACCTGTGGGGACCTGGTCTAACCTGATCTCTGCAGGTGTGGGACACGTGTACCACCTACAAGTGCCAAAAGACACTGGAGGGCCATGATGGTATTGTGCTGGCGCTCTGCATCCAGGGGTGAGTCTTGTCCACTGGGCCAGGGTGTGCCATACTGACACCCTGTGAAACATGCGTCTGTTCCACCTATGGAACACTCACACCTGAGCAAATACTGGGATCCTAAGTGACAGTCTGTGAACTCCCAGCAGAGCCTGGCCCTGCCCTGGCATGTCAGGTGGCTAGAAGCTAGAGGGGGCACCCTTAGAGGGCAGGACAGCTCAACTGTCACCAGGATGGCAAGTGCCTTGGGCTTAACTCTAGTTCTGGTCCATGTGGCAGCTGCCATGCTGACTTCTCAGTAGGTCCTTCCTAAGCCTGGCCTTCCTCTCTTGTGTTGTGTGTGGTTATACTAGGTATGTGGGCAAGGGTCTTGCTCAGCTTCACTGCTGGTGGTGGCCTCCCTGGGACTTGGTATTTAGTATAGGTGACCTTCCCACTCGTTCAGCTCAGCCGTCAAGTGTTTCCCAGGCCGGTTGTTCATATCCAACTATGCAGACTGAGAATGGGGCTCAGCAGTGAGGCATAGCGGTGGTCCCAGGACCAAGCCAAGTTGGTTCCTGGGGCCAGCCAGGATTTCGTGTCCAAGTCTGGTAGCTTCTCGCTTCCACGTGCTACCTTTGCTCCCCCAGGTGCAAACTGTACAGTGGGTCTGCAGACTGCACCATCATTGTGAGTAGAGCGCAGCATGAGGGTGGGGACTGAGAAAGCCCGGTGTTCTTTCCTTTCTCACGATCTCTGAACTGAGGTTTACTGTCACCCCTACAGGTGTGGGACATCCAGAACCTGCAGAAGGTGAACACCATCCGGGCCCACGACAACCCTGTGTGCACCCTGGTATCCTCCCATAACATGCTCTTCAGTGGCTCCCTGAAAGCCATCAAGGTATAGGCAAGGGGTACGGGGTACGCATGTACGTGGGGTACCGGGGCAGTGGGTGCCTTTCTAGCCCAGGCTCATGTCCATTCCTTCAGGTCTGGGACATCGTGGGCACTGAGCTAAAGTTGAAGAAGGAGCTCACAGGCCTCAACCATTGGGTGCGGGCCCTGGTGGCAGCACAGAGCTATCTTTACAGCGGCTCTTACCAGACAATCAAGGTGTGCCCACCCACCCTGGCGACGGGGCCTTGCCCTCTGCTGCTCTTGTTATGGTGTCCCGAAGCCCCTCTGCCCTTTTCCATATCCTCCTCGAATCCCAGAGCCCAAGGTAAGAAAGTGCCTGGCCTGAGATTAAGTAGCATACTTTTCCCTAGATCTGGGACATTCGGACCCTTGACTGCATCCATGTCCTGCAGACATCTGGTGGCAGTGTCTACTCCATTGCCGTGACAAGTCACCACATTGTCTGTGGCACCTACGAGAACCTCGTTCATGTAAGGGCTAGGCAACCCGGTGCCAGGCCTCCGTCTGTCCTGCCCTTGTTCTGGGTCCCTTTCTCTAACCTAAACTGGGCCTGCCCCCTTTCAGGTATGGGACATTGAGTCCAAAGAGCAGGTGCGGACCCTAACCGGCCATGTGGGCACAGTATACGCCCTGGCAGTCATTTCAACACCAGACCAGACCAAAGTCTTCAGTGCATCCTATGACCGGTCCCTCAGGGTATGTGCTGCCTGGGAGCAGGAGGCCCAGAAGTGGCTGGGCTGGGGTGGGCCCTCATAGCCCATGTGCTCCCCTCCCCCAGGTCTGGAGTATGGACAACATGATCTGCACGCAGACGCTGCTGCGCCATCAAGGCAGTGTAACTGCACTGGCTGTTTCCCGGGGCCGGCTCTTCTCAGGGGCAGTGGATAGCACTGTGAAGGTCAGTGCCTGTGGCTCGGGCTTTTGACGGGTTACATAGGATGGAGCTCTGAGGGTGGGTGAGGGGCAAATGGTTCAGGCAGGTTAACGATTGAGGGCTGGGAGACTTAGACTGGCCAGAAAGGAAGCCTTGTGTTGCAGGGGATCTGAGAGAACCCTTTCTTTGCAGGTTTGGACATGCTAACAAAATCCAGGCCAAGCTTTGGCTCCCTTTGGGTCTGTCAATCAGGCTGGTCCTATGTGAATGCCTTGGAATTTCCGCCTGTCTTGTGGAGACAGGTAGACAGACTCAAACAGCTAGGCAGTGTCATCTCTGCCATGTTCTTGGCAAAGGATCTTTCTTTAGGACCCGCTCTTACTTCTCTACCAGAGAAGTGCCCAGGCCCTTCTCTGGGTGCCAGGTACGATGCTTGCCCGGCCCACCATTCATATCACTCCACAGACCTTTGTTTTGAGACAGAGTCTCACTATGTAGCTCTGGCTGTCCTGGAACTCACTGTGTCAACCAGGCTGGCCTCAAACTCACAGATCTGCCTGCCTCTTCCTCCCAAGTGCTGGGATTAAAGGCGTGCACCACCACTCCTGGCAGAACCCAGATGGACCGTGGGTCTTTTTACTCACCTTTTCTACTGGTTTTAGACTGTATATAGATTTTATTACTTCCCTGTTGAAATAAAAGCTGCACAGACTGTGGTTGTGAGTGGAGATAGCTTCTGGGATCATGATTCACGTGGGTGTACCCGGGGACAAGATGGGAGGGAGGGAGGGAGGGAGGGAGGGAGGGAGGGAGGGAGGGAGGGAGGGAGGGAGGACTTTCTTCTACAGGAGGCAGTTGTCATTCCTTGGCTCCCAACTGCCAGTCTCTGAGCTTTGCTTTTCCCACCACACATGCCCCAAAGAGTGAGCCAGGCAGCTCTGTTTTCTGCTGTTTATTGACAGCTGACAGCAGCTCCCTGTCCAGTCCCCCCTCCCCACTTCCTAGAGCCCTAGCCTGGGCCACCTATACAGAGGAGGCTGATGAATGGCCAGCATGTTCACGAATAAGGAAGCGCCAGGAATGACAGTCGAAAGGGGCCCATGTCCACACTACCTTAATTGGCCCCCTCCACCAGCCTACACCACAATTATGGTTTTGGCAAGTTATTTTTTTGTTTTTGTTTTTTTTTAAGAAATGTCAATGTTATGCCCAACACTTGTGGATCAGCAAACACGAAAGAGGAGACCAGTCAGTGTTTTTGTGGGAGGAAAAGAGGGTAAGGAAGAGAGTACTACACAACACAGCCTCAGACCATGAGCAGACTTGGCCATGGGGATTCAAGATGGGCAGGCTGGCTGCCTGTATAAGGCTGCCTTGGGGGAGGCAGAGGCAGACACAACCTTGAACACACATCTGCCCACAGTATGGCATGCATGCCCTTGCACTCGTGCCCATGTTCACACAGGGTTCACGCGGGGTGCACCCTCACACCGGCCCCCAAGGGCATGGCCACACTCAGAAGGAAGAACCCCTCCAGAGGTCTATGGGGCATGGAGAGGAGCAGGTGAGAGCAAGGCACATCCTTCATGTTCCTCAGACTCTCAGAAGCTAGATGAGTGGAGGAGAGGCCCTGGGCAGAGCCGCTCCTCCAGACTGTGCCTCCCAGGTGGTGTGTGTGCTCGTGACCAGGGGCAAGGTCATTCCTAGATGAAAGAAGAGAAGGGCAGACAGGTGGCCTCGCCCTCTGACATCTGCAGTCTCCAGCTGGACTCAGGTCCTTTCTGTTGGTAAATGGTTTCTATAGAATCAATAGTATTTCTTCTCTTTAAATATATATTTGTTAAAGTTATCTTTTTGTTTCTCTGGGGAAATCTGCCTCAGCTCATTCCCAATAAATTAATACTCTTGATAGCTTATATTCTGGGGTGCAGTGGGGCAAGCCCAACCTTGGCCCCGTGTCCCTTGTGCTGTGCCAGAGCGGCTGGCAGAGGTTCCCCAATGGGCAGTTCTGTGCTGGGCATAGGCCTGTGCTCTGCCACAGATTGGGGAGAGGGCCACAGTGGCTACCCCCCTCATATTCCCTTGGTGCTCAGTCTGCTTAGGGCAAGGGAGAAACAGCCCTCTGCAAGCAGAGCAAAGCCTGCATGGGTAGGGCCCAGCATTTGTTGCACAGGGAGCAGCAGACAGGAATGGGCACCAGCGGGCAGCACATCTGCCCAGAGCCCTTGGAGCGTCCCCCAACCCCCGTGCCAGGGGGCTGACAACCGGCCTGGGCCAGGAATGGGAGTTGTGCTTGTGCAGAGCTGGGCGTGCCCCGCCCACTCGGCCCCCGCCCACCGCTCGGAGGTGCCCGTCCTGAGGTAAAGGTCAAAGTGCGGGCCTGAACTGGGAGTACGGTGGGCACTTGTCTGTGGCCGCCTCACTCCAGCATGGCATCCAGCTGGTCGGCCAGGTCGTCGAACATGCTGCCGATGTCTTCCAGGATGCTGCCAGTGCTCTTCTCCTCGATGGAGGAGGGTCTAAGGGTGGTCATGCATCAGTGGGATGGGGCAGCACAGGTCCCCTTTACTCAAGGCTAGGTGGCTCCACAGCAACCCACTCTTAAACCCGGCTGGATGGCTCCGCCTATCCCTACCAGTCACCCATTAGAGCCACGCCTTGTGCTGGACCAGAGCTCCCCACACCAGCCCGAGGTACCTACCGAGGGCCTTGTCCATCTTCCTGCCGGATCTTCTCCTCCACTGCCTGCAATGCAGCAGCCAAACACGCACTAGTCTCCTCTAGCTTCTGCCGAGCACTGTCCCCGGGGGAAGCACAGTCTGGAGCTGCTGGTGGTCCGGAGGCCACTGAAGCGGCAGCGCGAGGGGGCTTGGCGGGTACGTGCAGCGCGGGTGCGCCTGGGGAAGGGGGCTTGGCGGGGCTGGCGCTCTGCGAGGGCGGCGAACTAGCCGGCTTGACTAGGGCTGCTGGCGGCTGGCGTGCCGGCGAGGGCACAGGCGAGGTGGTGGCGCTGCTGGACTGTAGTCCCGCCACAGCCTTGGCTGGCTTGGGTGCTGTGGGTGGCGGCGGAGGCTTGGGTGACACAGGTGGTGGCGTGCCGTGAGCGCGCTTTACCTCTGCATGGAAGAGGATGACGCTGGTACCCAGGGAATAACAACACTGTGTTCCCTCCATCTAGGAACTTGGCCCTATTCTCACTGCAGCCGCTAGGGTGTGCTATTCCACCGCAAAATGTGTCACTGCTTCCTAAGCTCCTTGAGCCTGAGCCTCAAGTATTCAGCCGCGATGGCGGTCCTCTATGGAAGAAACCAACCCTCTCCTGTATCAGGGAACTCCAGCTAGATCTTCCCGTGTATGTGCCTCCTCTTGACTATCTGTACCTCCTTTTCTGAACAAGAGGCATGTTCACTACGGGTTGGCAGAGTTGTCCCACACCACCTGGGCTGCATCAAACCCAAAAAGGAAAACCAGACTGTGAGATAGGGTGGCAGGCAAGGGACCTGTCCTGAGATTCCCGTGCTGGCTTTCTGTACCTACCTGGGCTGCCAGGGCCTGGCAGTGGCACCTTCTTGGAGGCAGGTGTAGGTGAGCCCTGTATCTTGGTCACAGGCTGAGCCAGGATGGGCTTGGGAGAGACGGGTGGCTTCACGGGCTTCCGGGCATTGCCATCAGGCAGGGGCAGAGGGGGCAGCTGCATCAGGTCAGCAGGTGGGGGTTCCGCAGGTGGAGGAGGAGGGGGCAGCTCCGGGGGCCCAGCCTGTTCAGAGGCTGGCCTTCGGCGAACAGTGGCTGTGCCATTCTGATACACAGACAGTGGTGGGGGTGGTTCAGGCCCAGTGTCACGCTCTTTAGCCTTAGGCCTGCGCTTGACTGTGTCAGACTCTGTCAGGATGAACTTGACATTCTCTTGCTGGCTTTGCTTGGCCCGGATGCGCCTCTTGAGGGTGGCACTGGCCTCTACCCGGGCAAGGGGAGGTCCCTCCACACTTGCCTCCCCCTTGGCTGGACCTCGAGGCCGTTGTCGGGCTGTACCATCCTCCAGAAAATGACTCTGCTCTGTTGGTTCCCCGGGTCCCCGGCGAGCAGTGGCCAAAAGTCCCGTGACCGGGCCGCTGAGTGTACGGCGCCGGTTTACCACTTCGCCGTCAGGCCCAATGGCCTCTTTATGTTTCACAGAGGCCAACACAGTAGCTACCCGACCCGGTTCTGGACTGGCAGGACGAGGTGTGGGGTGGCCTTCAGGGGGCCTGCGGATAGCCCGCCCCCCACCCCCAATGGAAGACAGCTCAAGCATGGCTGCAATGCTCTTCACGCTGCCGGCACTGCCTGTGTCCACGCTGCCAGTCAGATCACTAGCCCGCCGGCGCTGTGCCCGCACTCCCAGCCGGCCATCCTCCGTCTCAGCATCTGGAGCCGGCTCATCGGCTAGGTTGGCACTGGCCATGGCTGAGCTGGAGCGCTTGGGCGGAGGTGGTGGGGGCCCCTTCTTGCGTGGCCGCACAGCAAAGGACTGACTGCGATTAACATTCTTGTCAGCGCCAGCAGGAGCCCTCACTGAATGGCTCCGACCCACACGCCGCTGGACTGTGGCATAGGGTCCAGCAGCACCGGGCACCAGCAACTCATCCCGCTCCGGCTCGCTGTCAGAGGCTGCATAGCGGTTTAGGCTGTGGGCACGTTTCTTGGGCCGCCCAGGCTCCACATCAGCTTCTGGGGGCAGACACAGTGTAGGCACAGCTGCCGGTACTGCTGGGAGTGCGGGTCCTGGAGCAGTCGGCCCCGCCTCACCCTCAACTGGCTGAGGCAGCACATAGGCAAAGCCACGGTGTGTGGGCGACTGAGGCAGGGAACGGGGCGACATGGGTCGGTCTGTCGGCGGCAGCAGCTGTGGGGTGGGCTTCACCTTGGCTGTGGCTGGACCATGAGGTCCCCCGAGTGCCTGAGGAGAACCCGGCTGAGCTTTGGTGGGTGTCTGTGGGGGTGTGAAGTGGCTGGCACCTGATGGAAGGACCTGCCGTGGCTTGCCAGGCACCGGGGGCACACTGGCCCTCTTGACACTGTGGCCATGGCGGCCAGACCGCACCTCCTTGGGTGGGGTGCCAGGGGCTGGCCCCTCATCCAGCAGGTATTCCTGACTTCGTGACATAGGGCTGCCAGGCCCTTGGGGCCCGTCACCCAGCAGTTCCTGCGAGCTGCTCATGTGCCGAGCCCGGCCACCCAGGCTGGACTCCTGTCGCAGGGTGGCCCTTGGAGTGGGGGGCAGGTGGTTGGAGGACTTCTCAGCAGCAGCTGCGCCTGCTTCAGCTGGGCCAGACAGGGCAGCCTGCAGCTCACCACTGAGTTCACTGTCCTGGAAGGTGGTCATCTTAGGAGATTGGCAATCTGCGGCAGCAGGCTCAGATGGTGGTGGCGACTCAATAGCCATCATTTCAAGTGACTGGGGTGCCTTTCGGCGCAGGGGTCCCCCCTCGTACTTGGAGTATTCCGCTTTTTGCAGTTCTGCCAGTTTCCTCACAGCCAACATCAGCTTCTTTTGGTGTCCTGAGTCGGGGGTGGGGGAGAGGCTGGTCAGGAGGACCTGGAGGTACAGGCAAATATGGAAGGGCAGGCTGGAACCTTACCCAGCTTGGTGATGCCAATCTCCTGAAGATCCTCCCAAGTGATATCAGTGATGAAATCAATGTTCTCATAGCCGTTGTCCACCAGCACCTTGTAATACTGGGCCAGACCGATCATGGACAGCCACACAGCTAGGTTAGCCTATGGAGAGGGGGACAGAGAGGGGCAGCCCGAGCTGGCTGCTCACACCATGACCACCTACTTGGAACTATTAGAAGATGGGCCTGTGGGGCACGGACAGACAGAAGGACAAACAGACAGGCCTGAAATGTCAGTATTGCAGACAGCCTCAGCACAGCCTTGGTGGGAACTGCTGCCCAGCTCCTCAACAGGCCAAGGGTACACTAGGATACACACAGGCTAACACATGCAAACACACGGGATACTTATCATCTGGACACAGTTTCAGGTACAAGAAAGTGCTTCTTTGCCTAATCAGGTGGCCACAGACAGTGTCCTTAGAAGACACACCCATATGCCACACACACACACACACAATGCCACGTTAAGATCCATGTACATACACCGCACACCCTGCATGCTACTTCCAGCTATACAAAACACAAGCACCCTCTCTTGATCACGTCGCAGTGTTTCCCCACCTGCAGCAGATGTGTGATCACACGTCCGCTACACACTCACCGCGCAGCCATACCAGGAATGCGCAAGAACTGCACAGTGTCCCAAGCTCCCAGCTGATGCCACTCTCGCACCCACACTCAGCACCTTCAGTCATGCAGGTGACAGAGCGAGGCGAGGTCCATGACACCCAGATGTGCTCCTGGGAGGATCCCTGAGCTGCTGACTGAGTGGCAAGGTGGGGCCACCGGATGAGGGCAGCCCTGCTTGCCAACAGATCCAGGGCCCTGGAGGGGACAGGCTTTGGGGAGCCAGCAACACTCTCCCATGGATGGGAGCACAGAGCTAGTGTGCAAGCCAGAGGGCCAGGATCAGCCCAAAAGCCTGGATACAGGCATCTCCTTATAAGTGAGAGCATAGGCTACTGTGTGCAGAAGCACCAGAGAGCTGTCAGCCATTAGCACAGGTTAGCACGTGCAGTACAGGGACCTGTGTACATGCATATGGCAAGCATGTCCAACACCAACCCGTCCGCAGTCCACATAAGTAAACGACAGCACTATAGGGGTACTGACCATGAGTAGAGATGGCATACCCTCCTGACTTTAGGTTCCCTCTCAGCCCCTAGAGTCTTAGCCATGAGCCTGCCTAGGGGGGTTGGCCCCAATAACAGACAAATAGGCTGTCCAAATAGCTCCTTGCTAGCTGGCCGCTTCTGTAGCCCAGGCCTTGAACTCATGATCCTCCTGCTTCAGCCTCCCTGAGCGCTGAGTCCCTGTACCACCAGGCCTGGCTCCATCCTCCACTTCCTAGGACCCCAGAAGGCAGATGAGGGCTGTGACCAGAGAGGTAGCCTGTCTGTCTGTCCATCTGCCTGATGGTCCTGGCTCGGCCACCAGGGCGCAAGGAGCCTTACGGGTTTGTGTTCAGGCAGCCAGTCAGGAATGTTCAGGCCACTGATCTCTGCTGTGATCTTCTTACGATGGCCTGGCTTGGTAACACCAATGGCTGTGAGGTCCTAGGCAAAGAGGAGGCCCATTAACTAGCAAGCAGAAGGAATCTGGCTTTTGGAAGGGGAGCATCTAGCAACCAGCCCATGGCAGCTCACCTCGGGGGTCATACGGCTGATGGTGGGCAGGTCATAGCCAGCACTGGTGAAGTTAGGGGCATAGAGCTGTAGCTGGAATGTGGCGAGCCACTGACTGACCGCCTCAGCACTCTGCAAGACACAAGGCACCAACTGCAGCCTGTCCACCGCTGGGCTGCGCCCCAACCTCCACTGTGCCTCCTTCTCTGCTGGGTCCGCCGTTACGTCCACTGCACCAGTACTCCATGGTCTGTCGTCCTGGATACAGCATCTGCAGCCCTCCAGCCTTCTTCTGTGAGCTCCACCAGGAAGGTCCTGCTGAGTCTGTGCCGTGGCTTCCCCCCACCCCATGTCTGCACCAATGATACCCGGACCATCTCAGAGATGCAGATGTGGCCCCATGGGAGGGGGTTCTGGGGGAAGGACTTCCGGTAGGGTTTCTCCCTGGAAGGTGGGCTCTGTGCCCTGGTCAGAAGTCCCTCGCCTCCTCTGCTGTGTGGGATTCAGCCATCAGCCTCACAGCCACACAGGCGCACACACGCGTGACCCACAGCACCCACATACACATTTACGTGTCTCACACCCATCCCCTTCCGTCTGTGCAACCACACGCATGTCGCCCAGCTCAGAGTTGACCACCTCACATCTACACGACACCCTGCATACTTCTACAAGTGTGCGCACACTAGCTCACAGCCTGCACAATAGACAACACCTGAACACTTGTGTGTGCATGTACATATGACACAGAGACAGACAGAAGGACAGAGTCTGGTCTGTCAAAGCCTGCGGTAGCTGCTGTGGCCAGAGATGCCTGTCAGACTGCTAACCCCATCCCTCCCGAGTCCTGGCCTGGAGCTGACCAGGCCCTGTACCTTGCCCTCTGAGGCCGAGGCAGATTCCAGCTTCTTGGGTGGCTGATCCCCGTATACCTGCCCAGCATGGGCTGCTGAAGGCTGGGACCGGGCAGCACCTGGGAATGAAAGGAAGTGATAGGAAAGGGAAAGGGCTATCTATGTAGGGGGCACCTGCCTGCCAGGCCAGCATAGCTCAGTCCTTGCTCTTACCTGTAGAGCCCTCTGGAGGTTTGACGGGGCTGTCTCCTGGACTGGAATCAGAGACTGACTTTTGAGAAAGCACTGTTGCCAGGAGCTGGAATTTAGAAAGGCCACTTGCTGTCACTGCTGCAGGCCTGACCACCCCAACCTGACCAACCCTCCCTGCTCACTCACCTTAACTCCTTCAGAGCCTGCATGCAGGGCATGGCCCCCACCACTTCGGCCCCCAGCCACATTGCTCAAGCTGCCACTGCGATCACCACCTGCCAGGACAGGGACCCTGAAGTATGCTGGCCTCACAGTGGTACCCGTCAACAAAACTACTATCCCAGTGCTCTGGAGGCCCCTGGCCTACCTGCAAAAGGCTTCCTCAGCACCCAGATCTCCTCCGCGGGTGCAGAGGGCCCCAAGGAGCCACCTCCCTGGGGTGGGCTTGGCTCGCTGCCTGTTCGGGAACCTGTAGGCCAAACACAGCCTTCCTGAACCCTGGGCAACCCAGGCGCAGCTACACACGGAGAGGAAGCAGCGTAGAGGCCATTCTACTGCCCTCTGCCTTGTTGTCTCCAGTAACCTGAGAGACCCTGAATGTCTGAGACCAGGTCAGAGTGACCGGAGACTCAGGGCCAGGTGTCCTGTCACCACCCCTAAGGCCAGATAGACAAAGGGGTTGAGGATCACTGGGAGGGTCGACTTTCTCTGTGCTAGGGGACAAGTAAGGAGCCACCCAGCGGCCTGAGCCCAAATCTATCTTAGGAACCAGATGATCACAGGTGGCTGATCACACCTTCTACCTGGCCCTCTTGCCCTATCCACTAATCTCCATCCATGGCCACTCTAGAAGACAAATCAACCCCATTCTGACCTCACCTCCACCCTCTTTAAACTGTACTATGAAGTTTTCCACCTTGGCCCTGCACTCCTCCCGTGTGCTCTGCCAGGCTGAGATCCCGCCCCACTGCCTTTGCACACATGGTTCATGTTGCCAGGACAGTGTTGCCCATGACCTGGCCTCTCCCACCCTTCAGTGCTTCCTCTGACCTCCCTAACTAAGGTGAACCTTGCGTCACTTTCTCTGTGAAAGTGGTTGGTTCTTTTCCTGTGTTAGAATCAAAGTTCCCTGATTCTCCCCACCTCAGGACAAGACCACGGTCTGCCTGAGACCCCGTGTGTTTAGTGGCCACCTAAGAAGTGGTGGCAATGCCTTTAATCCCAGCACTCAGGAGGCAGTGGTAAGTGAATCTCTGACTTTGAGGCCAGCCTGGTCTACAAGAGCAAGTTCTGGAACAGTCAGAGCTGATACACAGAGATACCCTGTCTCAAAAACAAACCCCACCCCACTTCCCCCCCTCCCCCCCAAAAAAAAGAAAGGAAGGAAGGAAGGAAGAGAGAGAGAGAGAACTGGACTATGGAAGGCGTGGTGAACCAAGCGAAGAAATGCACACGACACTCTGCTGAGAGAGGCCAGCAGGAAGGGTTACTGGGTGCCGGTCCTGGCCATGGCTAAAACTCAAACTGGCTCTGCCACCGACATACTAAAGCATACTTCTTTTCTTTCTTTCCGGTCCCCAGTCTCAGACTGAGTGCTTCTTGATTTCTTCCCTCCAGAGGGAGGAGAACTTACCTGCTCGTTTGACGATGGCCTCGCCCAGCGAGGACGGGAAGTAGCCCACCCTGTCATTGCCTGTCCGGTTGTCATGGACGCAGCCTTTCCACCGGCCGTCTGGATGCTGTTCAAGTACCTGACCAAACAGATGGGTGTGTTCAGAGACCCCTCCCCCAACTGCTGCAGGATGATGTTCAAAGCATGCCAGAGACCCTCCCATCCCTGTCACAGCACCCAGGAATTGTCCTCACCGTGATAATGTCCCCAGCCTTCACATTGAGACTGGTCAGGTCATAATTGTTACAGTAATCCTTGGTCGCCCGCACCTGTAGAGCTGCTGAGGCCTCTGAAGACACAGGAGTAGACCCCCAGTCCTGGGAGCTACCCTCCCCAGCCCATCCCAGCCCTCAGCCCCTCCAGGCCCCACCTCGGAGAAGTTGCTTGATCTCCTTGCTGGCCTGCGATGTAGTGAATTGGTGCACAATGTCCAGAGCTGTCTGGCTGTAGGTGTTCCTCACATGGGCATTGATCCCACTCTGCGAACACCAAAGGCCAAGGCCTTGTCAGGGGTTCCCAACCTGGCCCCAACCTTCCTCTCTATGTCCTGGGTCACTAGACTCACGTCCAACAGCAGCCGAACCACTTCTGTCTTCCCACAGAGTGCAGCCTCATGAAGGGCCGTCCCAGACTTGGTCTGACGGTTAATGTCGATGCCGGCCTGAAGAAGGAGTCTGTGCAAAGGCGGAGAGAGTAGACAAGGCCTTTTAGCCACCACCCTCTCCTCAGAACCCTCACACCAGACCTTGATTCTAACCAACATTGTTGGGGCTGGAGGACGAGCCACCCTGCCCTCATGTAATGATATGATGTCCGTCCGTCCTTCCTTCCTTCCTTCCTTCCTTCCTTCCTTCCTTCCTTCCTTCCTTCTTTCCTTTCTTTTTGGTTTTTCGAGACAGGGTTTCTCTGAAGCTTTGGATCCTGTCCTGGAACTAGCTCTGTAGACCAGGCTGGCCTTGAACTCACAGAGATCCGCCTGCCTCTGCCTCCCAAGTGCTGGGATTAAAGGTGTGTGCCACCACCACCCGGCGTGAGTGTATGCATGTGAGTGAGTGTGTGCACGTGGATGAGTGTGTGCAAGTAAGCGAGTATGCATGTGGGTGAGTGAGTGGGTATGTATGAGTGAGTGTGTGCATGTGAGTGAGTGTATGCATGTGAGTGAGCATGTACATGTGTGAGCATGTGCAAATGAGTGGGTGCATGTGTGCATGTGAGTGTGTGCAAGTGAGTGCATGTGAGTGTGTGCAAGTGAGTGGGTATGCATGTGAGTGTGTGCATGTGGATGAGTGTATGCATGTGAATATGTGCATGTGACTGTGCATGAGTGTGTGCAAGTAAGTGAATATGTATGTGGGTGAGTGGGTATGTGTGAGTGTGTGCATGTGAGTGAGCATGTGCAAGTGAGTGAGTGGGTGTGTGAGAGTGTGTGAGCGTGTGCAACCGAGTGCATGTGAGTGAGTGTACGGGTACATATGAGTGAATGTGTGCATGTGAGTGTGTGCATGTGGGTGAGTGTGTGCATGTGAGTGAGTGTATGCATGTGAGTGAGCGTGTACATGTGTGAGCATGTGCAAGTGAGTGGGTGCGTGTGTGCATGTGAGTGTGTGCAAGTGACTGCATGTGAGTGTGTGCAAGTGAGTGGGTATGCATGTAAGTGAGCATGTGCAAGTGAGTGAGTGGGTGCGGGTGTGCGAGTGTGTGCAAGTGAGTGGGTATGCATGTGAGTGAGCGTGTGCATGTGTGTGAGTGTGTGTATGTGAGTGTGTGCATGTGAGTGAGTGGGGTTGTCTGGAGCTGGAGTAATAGGAGGTTGTGAGCTGCCCAACCTTGGGTCCTCTGGAAGAGCAGCAAGTCCTTAAGTGCTGAACCATCTCTCTGGTTCTGACCAGCAAGCTCAAGAATCCTCTTGTCTCTCCCTCCCAGTGATGAGATTATAGGTACGGGCTGCCATGTCTGGCTTTTACATGGGAAACTCAGTCTTCATGATTGCATGGCAAGCACTAGCTGAGCCATCTCACCAGCACACCACCCCCATCTGAAGACCGGATCTCATATAGCCCAAGATGGCGTCAAACTCATTAGGGATGAGGATGACCCTGAACTTTTTAAAAAGATTTATTTGCCGGGCGGTGGTGGCGCACGCCTTTAATCCCAGCACTCGGGAGGCAGAGGCAGGCGGATCTCTGTGAGTTCGAGCCCAGCCTGGTCTACAAGAGCTAGTTCCAGGACAGGCTCCAAAGCCACAGAGAAACCCTGTCTCGAAAAACCAAAAAAAAAAAAAAAAAGATTTATTTATTATGTACACAGCATTCTGCACAGCAGAAGAGGGCACCAGATCTCATTATAGAGGGTTGTGAGCCACCATGTGCTTGCTGGAAATCTGAACTCAGGACTTCTGGAAGAGCAGCCAGTGCTTTTAACCTCTGAGCCACCTCTCCAGCCCAACCCTGAACTCTGAATCTTTCTGGCTCCACCCCCTCAGAGTAGTGGGATTACAGATTTGTACCACCATGCCTGCTTCAAGGCCTTTTATTTTTCATTTTAGGTAGGATGTTGCTAAATTACCTAGGTTAGCCCTGAACTCTCTGTCCTCCTGCCTCAAGTGATGGGCAGGACAGTCCTGTGCCACCACCCTGGAGGTTCCTTTCTCATCCTCAAGCCAAGAACAGGAGCCTTGTGCTCAACGATCCAGAGGCCTAAGGCATGCCCCATTCCTGTCCTGTACCTGATAATGTCGATATGGCCATTTTTGGCTGCCAGGTGCAGGGGGCTGGTGCCGTTGGAGTCGGTGGTATCCCCTGGTCTGGGCTCCAGCAAGGCTGCACACATGTTGCTACTTAGTAGCAGCTGGACCACCTTGAAGGAAGGAAGGAAGATCAGGGTAGGGTGGTCCTGGCTTGGGGCTGCCCTGGCCCCACTACAGGGGAGAAGGACAGGCAGGAGGTGCCTCACCCATCTCTGGGGGAAACTTACCCCTACTCGACCGAACTCACAGGCCAGGTCCAGAGGTGTCTTTCCGGAGTTGTCTACCATGCAAGGGTTGGACTGATGCTGTAACAGCATCTCTGACTGCAGGACAAGGGTTTGGTTACCCCTGGGGCCACCCAACCCTCTGCCTGACTGCCCACCCAGACTTCCCATGAGGCCTCACCACATCGTAGTGACCATGCTGGGCGGCCAAATGCAGGGGTATGTGGCCCTCGTCGGATGGGACATTTACTGCTGAGCCTGCCTTCAGCACCAGCTTCATGGGCTCCTTCCGGCCCTGCCAGGCTGCGTAGTGCAATGGCCGCATGCCTGGGGACAGGTATGGTTTGTTGGAAACTAAGTCCTGACCCTAAATCCAACCCTCTCTAAAGAGGATATGTCACCGTCTCTAAGGTACTGTCTTCATCCAGGCAGATACCTTGGGCTGAAGGCTGCCAAGATTCCACCCTTGGCCTCGTCCCCTGCCCTTGGCTTCAAGGCCCCCCAGACCAGGCTTGCCTTTGTTGTCCTTGATGTCTACAGCAGCCTGAGCCTCCAGCAGCAGAGAGATCAATTCCGTGTTGCCATTCAGGGCAGCATGGTGCAGGGCTGAAAAGCTGGGTAGATGAAGGGCAGGTCAAGGAGTAAAGCCAATGCCCAGCCTTCCCTGGGGCCCACCCAGCCTTCCCTGGAGCTCCCCCACCCTGGGGATCCACGCTGACAACTCACCCATCTGGGTCCTGGAAGTTGACATTGATCTTCTTGGTAGAGCCTAGGAGCTCTGTGGAGAGAGAGAGACGCAGTGAGGAGAAGCAGCCCAGACCTATTAAGAGCTGGGGAAGATGACGGTGACCTGCCTGCCTCCTGGAGCAGGTCTATTCTGTAGTCACACACCCAGCTCAGCAGGGACTCAGCTCTAAGTATTCAACTTGTCCTCATCAGGGAAGGGGAGTCCAGACCATGAACCCACATGGGTATACACATGTGCACATGCACGTCTCCCTTGGGATGTTGCCTCAGCACCTGCCATTGGTGGGAGGGAGAGAGCCGGGCCCCATCTGTCTCTCAGAAGGACCCAGATGGGGCCGGGGGTGGTTGAGGAGGCTGGAACACCCGGAAATGGGGTATTTCTGGGGGAAAGGACTATATCCAAGTCCTCTGCTGCCAGCTCTGGCTGCCATGTGGATAAGCCCTACAACCCTGCAGGAGAGGGAGACGTTGGCTCATGGGCAAGAGTCTCCAGGTGACCCATGCCAATGGCCACTTTGCCCACAAAAGCCACGTTCATACCGACTAGTGCACCAGGGTCCACACTCTCCCTTCCGAGAGTCTCTCATCCTGTGGCCTCCCTCACCCTGGCCTCTCTACAGCTTTCAGAAGAGGGAGCCCACCCAAGCCATCCCAGCGGGCCCTTGTCCACCAGACTCTTGCCAACCCCCTGCCTGTCTGGCCCATGGTTATATAACCCATTTGTGGGTCAGTCACTCTGGGCGGGGGGGGGCTAGAAGGACAGAAGCCCCTTTGTGCAGGCTCAGGACAGTGGTGGGGGTGGGGGACGGGGACCCAAAGGCAGGGGAGCCAAGAGAGTAGAGTCACAGTGGGCTGGCTGTAGGGCTTAGCTTGGATTGGCTCAGCCTCAGCCACGGGCACAGCATGTGGGTCTCTTGACAATCCCTGAAGCACCTAAATTTCAATCTTTGTTCTGACACTTCCTAGCCCTGTGGCCTTGGCCACTGGCTCTTCTATGAGCTAGAAAAGGTGGTATCTATCACCTGAGTCGGTGACACTTGGGGCATTACCTCAACACCACGGCTTACTAAAAGTAGCTGGGCAGACCTCACATCTCACAGAACCTCTCCTGGGTAGAATGAAAGTACTGCCACCTTCTGGTGGCTCCCACGGTCTCAGATAGTATCAGTACCAGTTCATTAACTGTACACTCTTTCCCCAGTGGTCAGCCAGACCAAACCTCGGCATCAAGAGGCAGCCTTGGCAGCCAGGTGTAGTGACACACGCCTTTAATCCGAGCACTTGGGAGGCAGAAGCAGGCTGATCCCAGTGAGTTTGAGGCCAGCCTGCTCTACAGAGTGAGATTCTGTCTCAAAAAGTAAAAAAGAAAAGAGAGTCAACCCTGGGCTGTTTGTCATGGACCTATCATGTTCTCAGGCAAATCCCCCTTACCAGTTGTACCTGAAAATACCCTCAGAACACACCCAGGTCCCATGCTTTTCACCATACCATGGCTATCACCGCGGGCCTGACTGGCACTTCAGACAGGATCCCCACCACTGCCTTCCTACTGGTGCCACCACTGACTCCTTGTACCCCTTGGTTTCTCCTCTGCACAAATAGGTCGGAGCACTGTTAAAATGCAAGTCATAGCCAGACAGTGGCGTACACTTTCAGTTTCAGCACTCAGGAGAGAAAGCAGGAAAATCAGGAGTTCAAGGCCAAACCTGACAACACAGTAAGTTTGAGGCTAACCTGGGCTACATAAGATGCTATAACAAGGGGAAAAAAAGGGAAAAAGAAAGGAGGGAAAGCAGGCAAAACAAAACTTCTGAAAACCACTGGGCGGTGGTGGCGCACGCCTTTAATCCCAGCCCTTGGGAGGCAGAGGCAGGCGGATCTCTGTGAGTTCAAGGCCAGCCTGGTCAATAAGAGCTAGTACAAAAACCACAAGTTACCAGCCATATGTGGTACATGTGCCCATCACTGTAGCACTCTGGAGGTGAAGGCAGAAGGATTACAAGTTCCAGCCTACCTGGAGCTGCAGATGAGATTCTGTCTCAAAAAAACAAAGCAAAGCAAGCAAACAAAAAACCAAAAAAAACGTGGTATGGGGCCACAGCAATGAGATGGCTCAGCAAGTGAAGGGGCTTGCCAGCAAGCCTTGAAACCCAACTGGTGGAGAGTGAAAATTGACTCACGCAAATCGTCCTATGACACATACACCATGGCACGTGTATGCCACATACATAAATAATACATACATACAAACACGAATTAAGAAGAAGGAAGCGGGGGCTGGAGAGATGGCTCAGTGGTTAAGAGCGTTGCCTGCTCTTCCAAAGGTCCTGAGTTCAATTCCCAGCAACCACATGGTGGCTCACAACCATCTGTAAAGAGGTCTGGTGCCCTCTTCTGGCCTTCAGTCATACAGACAGAATATTGTATACATAATAAATAAATAAGTATTTAAAAAAAAAAAAAAAGAAGAAGAAGGAAGCGAGTCGGACAGTGGTGGCGCACGTCTTTAATCCCAGCACTCGGGAGGCAGAGGCAGGTGGATCTCTGTGAGTTCGAGGCCAGCCTGGTCTACAAGAGCTAGTTCCAGGACAGGAACCAAAAACTACAGAGAAACCCTGTCTCCAAAATAAAAAAGAAGAAGAAGAAGAAGAAGGAGGAGGAGGAGGAGGAGGAGGAGGAAGCGCCAGTGGAGCTTAGGCCTAACCTGGTCCAGTGAGATAGTGAGACCCTATCTCAAAGCAAAACCCACCAACAAAACGAAACACCAAAGTGGGAAACAGCAACACTTGGAAACCCTCCAGTGCCATTTCACTGGGGTGGAGGCTCAGGCTGCAATGTCTCACGTGATTGGCCCTTGCTTTTGCTCTGACTTCTCCCCAGCTGCATGCCTTCCTTAATGTCCCTCTAACACTGAGGGCACCACGGCCACAGGGCCTTTGCATGACCCCCTCCTTCACACACTTCATGTCTTTCGTCCAAAATGCTGCCCTGCCCTTCCTGAATTAGTTGTTTTCCTCCCTAGCCCCCTTCACCACCAAGTGCACCACATCAATTTTCTTCATGCTTTGGTGGCTAAACAAGGCCATTTCCATGGCCAGCTGCATGGGTGGGTGACCCGTGCAGTTACTCAGAAAGGTACCCGACTTGAATACTTTGATTTCAGATAAAGGTCCTACATTATCATCTTTTTTATATTTCTTATGGTTTAACTTTTTTTGTTGTTGTTTTTTTCGAGACAAGGTTTCTCTGTGGTTTTGGAGCCTGTCCTGGAACTAGCTCTTGTAGACCAGACTGGTCTCGAACTCACAGAGATCCGCCTGCCTCTGCCTCCCGAGTGCTGGGATTAAAGGCTGCGCCACCACCGCCCGGCTATTTAACTTTTTTTATGTTGTGAATTGGTGTGAATGTGTCAGATCCCCTGGAAGTGGATTTTCAGACAGTTGAGCTGCCATGTGGGTGCTGGGAACCGAACCCAGGTCCTCTGGAAGGGCAGTCAGTGCTCTTAACCACTGAGCCATCTCTCCAGCCCCCTACACTATCATCTTATATGAGGCCCTGAAAACTATAAATGGCTGGGTCTGCTTCAGTCCCCTGCTACGACCTGATGTCACCGTTCCGTGGCATCCCCTCAGAGCCTTGCTCAACTCACTTTGCCCACTCTTCTCAGATGAAAGCAGTCAGGTCTCAGAGTCTCCAAGGCTCACCAAATTCTTGTTCTCCCTCCACCATGGGGCCTCCAGGCAGCTACGGAGTCAGGTTTAGGGAGTGGGAACCCCAGGCACACTGCTCTGAGGTCAGACAAGCAGAGCCAATGTTTTAGAGGGGTATAGTGCTCAAGACTCAGAAAAGGACACAAGGGAGGAGGGAGGGCTCCATCAAGAATGGGACTGCCAGCAGGTCGTGGCGCTGGGTACCTTTAATCCCAACATTTAGGAAGCAGAAGTAGACAGAGGAGTTTAAGCCTCCCTGATCTATCTCCCAGCTAGCCTGCAAGGATTACATAGTGAGCTCATATCAAAAGAAAATTAGTGCCGGGCGGTGGTGGCGCACGCCTTTAATCCCAGCACTCGGGAGGCAGAGGCAGGCGGATCTCTGTGAGTTCGAGGCCAGCCTGGTCTACAAGAGCTAGTGCCAGGACAGGCTCCAAAGCTACAGAGAAACCCTGTCTCGAAAAACTAAAAAAAAATAAAATGAAAAAAAAAAAAAGAAAATTAGTTAATTTAATTTTATTTATTTATTTTTTAAATATTTATTTATTTATTATGCATACAATATTCTTTCTGCATGTATGCCTGAAGGCCAGAAGAGGGCACCAGACCCCATTACAGATGGTTGTGAGCCACCATGTGGTTGCTGGGAATTGAACTCAGGACCTTTGGAAGAGCAGGCAACGCTCTTAACCGCTGAGCCATCTCTCCAGCCCCCAATTTTATTTTTTTTTTTAAAGGGGACTGCTCCCCATACATGGGGAGCAGTCACCTTTCAAAGGACGCAAATCCACAGTCCCATAGGGAGGGGAGTAGTGTAAACTGCTCAGAGGGCACTTTGAGGCCTCAGGGCATCTCCAGTGCCTGCAGGAGATACTGAAGATGTCGTGCTGGGGTGGCCATCCCACAGCAGGGCAGGCTCAGGGAATGAGTCAGGAGCAAAAGACAGCTGGAGGCGGCCTGGGAACTGAGGAGGGGGCAAGTGGTGGCCAAGCTGAAGGCCTCAGGAGCCCCTTTCTCGTTTTTTCAAGACTGGGTTTCTCTGTGTAGCCCTGGCTGTTCTGGAACTCACTCTGTAGACCAGGCTGGACTCAAACTCACAGAGATCCACCTGCCTCTGCACCCCCCATCCCCTCCCCGAGCAATAGAATTAAAGGTGTGCGCACCGCCCAGTCCCTTTCACTTTTTAATAGGTGTCTGCATCCACACAGTACATAGGCATGGGGTGCAGCTCCCTGGCAGAGTTTAGGTAGCGTTCATGAAGCCCAGATTCCATCCCCAGTAGCACACACATATACAAGTAGTGCACAAACCTTGCCCCCCCTGTTTCTTGTGACCCCAGACCTCAAGCTGCTCTCCAGAGACCAGCCTGAGGACAGATCCAAACTCCAGGTTGGAAGGATTTGTTATTTTTTTTTTTTTTTTAACCACAGATCTCACTATGCTGCCCTGGCTAGCCTGGAACTTACTAGGGTGGCCTAGAACTCACAGAGATCCTCCTGACTCGGGCTACAGAGTACTGGGATTAAAGAGGTGTGCCACACATCCTGCTGGAAGGGAATTCTTAGTGGGCCAAAGTGAGAGAGAAACAGGTTCTGGCAATTCCTACATGGGGTCCTCAGTCTGCCATGGGGAGGTAGGCTAGGCCACAAAACTAGACAGGACCCCTTAGCAGCAGAGGGGTGCCCTTACATCTCACCTCCAAAGTTGTCTCTTTTTCCCTCAAGGATAACTGCTAAGTGTGCATACATGTGCAGGCTCCCTTGGCGGCGAGGTGGGGGCTATAGAGCCATGGGCTGGAGCGAAGAGCTGGGCACCCAAAAAGGTTCAAGAACAAGATTGTGGGGAAATCTCTAGGCTGACTGGGGAGCACACTCTCTTTTTTGAGACAGGGTCTCTAGAACTCACTCTGTAGACCAGGCTGGCCTTGAACACACAGAGATCTGCCTGTCTCTGCCTCCCAGTCGCTAGGATTAAAGGCGTGCACCGCTATGCCTGGCTGGTGGGGTGGGGGAACACACTCTTGAGGATACTTATGGACACCCCCCACACCCCATGGCCCAAACTCCAGCTGTACTTTGCTAAATCAAAATACATCTTACTCCAAAGCAGGCCAGCGTTGCCATGACAACTGAGCTACTTCACGAAGGGATTTCTGTTTGATTTATTACACCGCCCCTCTGACTCAGAGAGTAAAGACATAAGAGCCAAGACAGGTGCCTTTGCTGTCTCTGGGACCACACTAGCCAGAGGCAAGGGACCTCTCACCCCCCCACACAACAGCCACACGGAAGGGAAAGGGAACCCCACATTTGTGGTTCCCACTGGCTGACAACAGAAAAATGCCAGCACCATTAGAATTTACTAAATTCAAACTGTCTCCTCTTCATCAGTGCCTTCTTCCTGTTTTCATGCTGCTGTGAGGTGGTGGGGACCACAGATGTTCCATCCTCCAGATAAGGCCATAAGGCCTAGAGAGTCAGTATGACCAAGGACACAAGGCCACTAGGTGGAAAGCTGTGCCTTACCCTCTTCTGTCTGCCTCTCCCTAGAAGTTCTTCCACTCAGTCTTGAGGCCCTAGTAAGTGAAGCTTCCCAGCTGGCCTGCGTGCCCTGGAACCACCACTGTCCTCACCAACAGTCCCATGTCCCAGCAGCCCCCTGGAGAAATGGGATCCCCCTTCCCCCAGCTTATACGCAGTCTATGGCGGTGGGTGGGGAGTGATGGCCCCCAAGTCCCATGTGTTGACCTACAGGGCCCAGTTTGTGCCTGCGCAGGTGCCCTGACACACTGACACGGTCATACGTGTGCAGCTGCACACTCAGCTAGTCCACACGCCCATCCATCCATCTCCCGAGGCCCCTAGGGAGGCTCCAGGATGGATAGGGTGGAGAGCTAGAATCAAAGCCCCAAGCTCCAAGCCCTTCTCTGGACCCCCAGCGCACAAACTTGAGATGGTGTGGGAGTTCCTTTACTGGTCCTTGGCCCCCTTTCCCAGGAGAGAAGCCAGGGATGACCAAGGTCTGCAGAAACCTGCAGAAGCAGTGAGCCTTCAGTCCTTATCCCCCAGGCTGTCCCTGCCTCAAACCCAGCCTGCCCCAGGGCTGGGCGACCTTGGGCCTCTGCTTCACTTCCTCATCAGTAAATGGCCCCCACTGGCCATGCCTGGGCAGCCACACCCCCAGCGTGGTCCTCCCCCCCTCCCCCTTTCCTTGCAAAGCCTGTTATTAAACATAGGGTGGGGAAGAGAGGTCTGACAGAGATTGTTAGCCTCTGGGTCGCCCCTCACCGTAAGGGCCCCTCCCTCTCTCCACAGTGTGTCTTGATGGGGGGGGGGATCCGCCTCGCCCTTAAAAGCCCAAGTAGAAATCACCAGCCCGCAGCCTGGGAAGGGAGGGGGTCCGAGGGAGGATGTGATTGCCAGCGGCCTCAGGGGGATCGTGGGTGCCGCAGGTGCCCGCAGGGGGCTGGGCAGACGGTCCGGCGCTCGCCGCCGCCCCTCCTCCAGAGCTGGGGCGAGAAGGGGGGGCGCGGACCAAGGGTCTGGGCGCTTCTGGCCCCGCCCCACCCCCGGAGACCCACAGCATCCCTTCCCCGCCCTGCACCCCGGCGGTGGGGGCTCCGCCCGCGCCCCGCGCGCCCCCCGCACTCACTGGCCTTCCCCGGCCGCGGCCTCTGCAGCAGCCTCTGCGCGGTCCCCACGTCCTCCGCCTTCACCGCCTGCACCAGCTCCTGCTCCTTCCCCATGGCGCCACCGGGCCCGCAGCGACCAGGCGCTCGGTGCTCACGGCGGCTCAGATGCAGCGGCGGCCCCGCGTCTGCGATCGCATCCTTTCCAGCCCGCGCTGCCTGCGCCGCCCGCCGCCCAGCGTCCTGCGGGTTCGGGTTCGGGCTCGTTCTGGGGTTTCGGGCTCGGACTGGGGCTGGGGCTCCGACGCGGAGGGACGGATAGCGCGTCACGGGCGGGGGGCGGCCCAGGGGCGGGAGCCGGCGGCGGCGGCGGCGGGCACCCGGTGGCGCGCCGCGTCTGAGCCGCCTCCCGGACGCCTGGGTCCGCTCCCGCGGCCGCTGACCTCCGTCAGCCCGCGCCGGCCGCGCGCCCGGCTCCGAGGCTCCGCCCCCGCATGGGCCCTTCCCCCCCCCCGCCCCGACGCCCCCACCTCACGTTTGGGTGCGCGGGTCAGGCTAGGCCCCTGCGGACAGCGGGGAACCGAGGATGACCGCCGGAGACAGAGGACGGTGCGCGGGGGGGGGGGGGGTGGGGGCTGGCCACGGAGTACCGACTCGGCGGCGACGCAAGGCTAGACCTAGGAGAGGTTTCTCGAGGCTGCGGGACCTGAGGGGGAGGGACTCGGAGACAGTGGGAGGGCGGGGAGCCGGGCACCAGTGCCACCGGTGCCGGCCCTCCAGAGGCTGTCAGACATTTCTGGCCCGTGGTTCCTGTGGGAGGTGTTGAGGGATTGCGAAGAGGAATCTCCCAATAATGAATTCGGTGTCAGGGAACCCGTACCCCCTCCCCCCAACTACACCTTCTTCCCTGGCAGCCTCTGGCTTCTCTCTACAACAATGCAAGACGACAGTTCTCCTTCGAGGACAGCCTGGAAGGGAGCTTGACTTTGTCACTCTCAGCATCTACTAGGATGTGACTGTCTATGTTCACCAAGAAGGAACTTAACCTCCTATCCTCCGCACCACTGCCCACTCCGCCCAGCCTTGCCGTGCCCCCGCCCCTCCTCCCCCGCCCCATTCTAGCCCAACCTAAACAATCTCCAGCCACAGGTTCCCAGTCAGGATCTTCCTGCTTGACCAACGTCTCCAGAGGCCTCACCTTTCTCCTTCCTACCTGAAGGTTAGGGCTGCTCCAGGCCTCTCCTTACCTTGCCTGCAGCATTGTAAATCAGTTGAGCTCCACGGCTTGGGGAAGGTTCTGCCCCCTCGGGTTCCTTATTTACAACCGGGAGCGGAGCATCTTCCCAACCCAGCAAGACAGTAGAGAGAATCTGGTGAGGTTCACACGTGCACCCCGACTCACTGTTCTGGTGGTTCGGGACCATGCAGCAGGTCCAGAAGGGCAGGGGAGAGGAAGCAGCAGGTACGGGGATTCCAGGATCATGTAATCTTTCTGGTCATGGAAGAGTCTTCTCATATGTGCTGGGCTCTCAGAAAAGGTCTCCGAATGCAAAAATCCTTCCCCTAACCGCTTACAGCGAACAGTTTGTGGTTACTCACAGGCTCAGGGGCTGCGCTGGTCATCTGTACTAAAGCTGAATTTACTGTCCACATGTTACAGGTTGAGAAAACAGCAACCAAGCTCTGGAAATGTTATGCATTCCCGAGTGTGTGCCACGAGGTCCCTGGGCCTCAAGGTCGTGGGTCTGGGCTTGGAACCTATGTGGATCCCTGCCTCAGTTCTTCTTCTTCTTACTGGCTTTGTCAGCCTGAACTGGCCATTTTATCTTTCTGAGTCTCTCATCTACCCTCTCTGTTAAAGGTGGGTCAACAATGTGTCCCTTCCATCTACTCCAGGGTTAATTGTGATGCTGTCCCCACAGTTAATCCTGGACATAGTAAAATGCCCAGCAAATAGTTGCTGTGAGTATTGTAATGTCCTGGGGCCTCCCTGCAGGGATTGCAACTGTATTAGGTTCATCTTCACATGATACAGTGCCAAGCATACAGGAAACACTACAAAAATATGTAAATATATAAAAAGAAAACCACTATTATCATGACTATTATTGCCGTGTTTGGAGCTTCTAAGGACCTGGGGCAAAAATACAAACAGAAGCCCACTCACCAAATGTCTGTTTCAATATTGTAATTCACACTAATAACCTGTTAAATAAAATATGTTCTAGCCTCCTACCTTAACAAATATACCTTCACCAAGACCTGGAAGGGCAAGTTTAAATTTAGTATTCTTGGACTGCGTTTGGTAATGAGCTGGCCCTTGCCTGTAGCTGTCCAGATTCAGCATCAACTACACCCCATAAACAGGTACCCAGAGCCACTTCTCGGACCAGTTGTGGGCATCCCCTTGTGTAACCCACTCAGAAAGAGGGATGTGCAGACCAGAGAAATCGACTAGATCCTTTTGGGCAGAAAATCCAAGGGTCCCAGTTAAATATTCATATTGTGGTCTGCAAGGGACATCCAGACTCTAGGTGGACTTCTGCATCCAGTCATTCCTTACTTCAAAGGGTGGATGGTAGCAGAAAGAAAGTCAGAGGCTTCCCCTGCTAGGTCAAACTAGATCCCAGTGGGGTCCAGGAGACCACGGTACTATTGACTCGTGGCCATGATGGACAAGCTCCTGATGCTCAGTTGCTTCGGCTGTAAAATGGGACAGCAGCTCTGTCTGGAGGGCTGATGGGAAGGTCTGCGTGGATACAAAGATGTTTACCTGCATGGATCCTCCTCCCCATACCTGGGGATGGAGCATCATAACAGGCTGTCGCCTATCCCTACTGGGACAAAGGATGCAGATTCGTGGGTCTGGGGCAGCCCTCCAGGATGTCAGGCCTCTGAAGAAGATACTGGGAGGAGGGGCAGCTGAGCCAGCAGAATTGCTGAGCTGATGGCAGGCAGCTTCACTGCAGCCCTGACTGGCTTTCTTCCCAGATGCTTAACTGCCGCCAGCCAGCCCGCAGCCCCTGCCTCTGCCTGTCAGCTGTGTACCTGCTCAGGGCATTCCCAGCTCCTCATGTATACAATGGTATTACTGAATGTGCCATCTCTTGGGTTGCTGGAAGCATGTCAGGTGTCACTTTTGTGGGTGCCACCCCTGTAAAGTGCTGTGCCAGTGAGTAGTATCTTAAAAGCCACATGCTCCAGATTCCTGCTACCCCACAGAGATGCTGGAGCTGCTCAGAATGGTCAGGGCCACGCCCAGTTCTACAGCTATCTCTGGGTTGGACCATCTACAGCATCCCAGCCTTTAGCTCCTGGCCACACCCAGAGTCCTGAAGAAAGGGCAACAGCTCAGAAAACAGGTGACACACACCTGGTCACACTTCTCCTGTGTTCTTGGGTCCCATCATGATTGATACCAATTCAAGCATCCTTCGATGCTGGCTCTCCTCTTCCATCCAGTATGCCTAGGGCTCACCAAAGCTGCCTCTGAACCTCCAGGGGTGCTAGCTGCCTTTGGGGAGCTTATGCATCATCAACAGGAAGATAAGTAAGGTATAGGAGGGCATATGCAGGGTCCCTGTGGATCAGTCTGCTCAGCTGGCCAGAAAGAATGTGGTCAGGAGAGGGAGGGGTCTGAACTGCAGCTGGGCCAAATGGATCCACCATCTTCCAGCCATGAGCCTTCAATGGCAATACTACAGCTCGGAGCCTGTCTTCTGACAGGATGTCCCCAGATGGGGACTGATCCTCCTAAGTGGAGTTGCTGCAGAGCACAAAGCATGATGTAGGGAAAGGCCTCACGATGTTTCAGCAGTTCCCCAAAGTCAAACAGCTGGCTAGAGCAATGGCTCTGTGACTGAACACAGAGCTAACACGGCCCAGGAATTCCATTCTAAGACAGTTCCATGGCGAACGAAAACATGTATGCAAACAAATGCTCAAACACAAACATTTATAGCAGCACTGTGTCACAGAAGCTGGGAAGAAGGAAACAGTTCAGACATTCACCATCGGTGAACAAGACGTGCACACATTCGGGGGACACTGTTTAGCCACAGAAACGGATGAGAGGGACCCATAACGGCTATACATCTGCTATTCCATTGGCATGACATGTCCAGCAGAGGCCAACACACAGAGACCAGAGGCCAACACACAGAGACAAGATTAGTGGTTTCCAGGGACTGGGTTGGGAAAAGAGGGCAGGGAGTAATGCCTCTTCTCTATTTATTTATTTATTTACTTATTTATTTATTATGTATACAATATTCTGTCTGTGTGTATGCCTGAAGGCCAGAAGAGGGCACCAGACCTCATTACAGATGGTTGTGAGCCACCATGTGGTTGCTGGGAATTGAACTCAGGACCTTTGGAAGAGCAGGCAATGCTCTTAACCTCTGAGCCATCTCTCCAGCCCCACTTCTCTCTCTCTCTTCAAGACAAGGTTTCTCTTTGTAGCCTCGGCTGTCCTGGAACTCACTTTGTGGATCAAATCGGTCTGATCTGCCTGCCACAGAGATCTGCCTGTCTCTGCCTCTCAGATGCTGGGATTAAAGCAAAAGCCACCATGCCCTCTCTCCCCCCACCCCAAGACAGACAGACAGGGTTTCTCTGTGTAGCCCTGACTGTCCTGAAACTCTTTGTAGACCAGGCTGGCCTTGAACGCACAGAAATCCACCTGCTTCTGCCTCTGAGTGCTGAGAGTAAAGGTGTGTGCCACGGCCCCCACTGCCACCTCATCTGGTAGTCATATAGAGGTAGTAGTTGCACAGTGTCAATCCACTAAATGTCACTGTGCCATTGAATTGATGTTTTTTAAATCATTCTTTTTAAAAATACGTTTACATAATTTTTTAAAATACATTGAATTGATTCTATTTTAAATTATTATATAGCCAAGTGAGGCTGGCCTTGAACTCTTTTTTTTTTTAATATTTATTTATTTACTTATTATGTATACAATATTCTGTCTGTGTGTACGTCTGGGCCAGAAGAGGGCACCAGACCTCATTACAGATGGTTGTGAGCCACCATGTGGTTGCTGGGAATTGAACTCAGGACCTTTGGAAGAGCAGGCAATGCTCTTAACCTCTGAGCCATCTCTCCAGCCCTGGCCTTGAACTCTTGATCCTCCTGACTCAGGTTCCCAAGTGTCAGGATTACAGATGTGTCCTATTGACTAAATTGTTCACTCTGTTTTTATTTATGTATTGCTGGGCTAACCTAGAATGTGCCAGGCAGTCTCTCTACTACTGATTTGCATCCTTTTCCTGAACTGTTCAATTTAAATGGCCAACTGTGGGACTAGAGAGATAGCTCATCAGTTAGGAGCAATTCTGTTTTTGCAGAGGATCTGAGTTCAGTTCCCAGCACATACATCAGGTAGCTCACAACCACCTGTAACCCCTAGCTCTAGGGGATCATATATCCTTTCTTGGCCTCTGAAGGCACCTGCATGCATATATGCATGCTAACACAGACACACACATACCCATAAACAAAAACAAACCTTTAATAAATGGACAATTTTATGCTTTGTGAGCTTCACCTGAACCAGCACAAAGTCCCACAAAGAGCAAGCTCATAAGATGAACGTGAAGGTGCTGAGAGCCAAGAGCTGTGTCGGCGCAGGGTGGAGGGAGAACAGCCTAAGCACAGGCAAAGGACCTAAGTAAGGGCGTGGCGAGAGATCTCTGCGGAGCCAGTGGCCTGGGGGAAGGAGAGATTAGGCAGAGGCAAGGGATAGGAGACCCAGGAACCTGGAAGTTCTCTGGTACCCCTGAAGGGTCTTGTGGGTTAATAAGGCCAGATTTCAGTTTGCAAAAGACCACACAGGCACGGCGGTGATTCCAGCGCTCAGGAAGTGGGGACAGGAGGAGGTCAAGGTCATCTTTAGTTACACAGAGAACGTTCCAACCAGCCTGGGGTGAGTGAAATTGTGTGAGGAAGAGGAGGAGGAGGAGGAGGGTGGGGCAAACAGGTTGACTGTTAAAGGGGGACTAAAGCAGGGCTTTCCAAGACGTGAGGAGTGGCGCACGCCTCTAATCCCAGCACTTGGGAGGCAGGGGCAGGTAGATCTCTGTGAGTTCAAGGCCAGCCTGGTTTACAGTTCGAGTTCCAGGAAGGCCAGGGCTACACAGAAAAACCCTATCTCAAAAGACAAGGAACAAAGACGTGAGGAGGTGCGTGCCAGGTGATATTGTTGGCTCACAACGGCAAGGACGAAGGATGTGCTCGGATGATAGCCAGTTATAACAGAAAGACAACTGGTCAGTGAGAGTTACTTTAGACAGGAAGGTAGTGTCAGTGAGGCATTTGTGTGCAAACAGAAAAGGGGGAGAGTTTTTTGGGAGGTGGGAGGACAGGAAGAGAGTCCATTGAGGTGGAGCTGGTACTGGTACCAGGGAACAAAAGAGAAGATGCGATGCCATCCCCAGTACACAAGAGGTGGAAAGAAAGTATCTATCGGGTTTGGCAGATGAAGCTGGGCAGTGGCCTTGAGGAATTTCCCCAGAGAGCTGGGGGGGGAAGCTACGGAATGAGGGGGAGGTGGGAAGTGCAGTTACCAACGGTGGCAAGGACAGCTCTTTGGAGGAGACAGAATTTAGCTGGAAAGAGAATACTAGGGTTGTTTTTTGTTCTGAAAGCACTAAAGGGGAGGCTGGAGTTAGCACTGAAACTCAGATGCTAGTATACTTGCCTAGCGTGTGCAAAGTCCAAACATCCACAGTGTCAGAGACAGGGAACTTGAAGTTCAAGGTCATCCTTGCCTAGTAAACTTGAAGTCATTATAGGGTACCAAGCAAACCCTGGATGAAACGACAAAGTGTGGGGGGAGGGGAGTGTGTATGGCATACACCTTTAATCCCAGCACTTGGGAGGCAGAGATAGGCGGATCTCAGTGAGTTCGAGGCCAGACTGATCTAAAAATTGAGTTCCAAGACATCCAGGACTGTTACATTAGAGAAACTGTGTCTTAAAACCCCACCCAGCAGCCTGGTCTACAAGAGCTAGTTCCAGGACAGGAACCAAAAGCTACGGAGAAACCCTGTCTCGAAAAATCAAAAAAAAAAAAAAAAAAAAAAACCCACCCAGGGGGCTGGAGAGATGGCTCAGTGGTTAAGAGCACCACCTGCTCTTCCAAAGGTCCTGAGTTCAATTCCCAGCAACCACATGGTGGCTCACAACCATCTGTAATGAGATCTGGTACCCTCTTCGGGCCTGCAGGCAAAGTACTGAGGATACTGTATATGTAATAAATAAATAAATCTTAAAAAAAAAAAAACCCACCCATGCAAAAAACAAACACAAAGCTGGGGGTGGTGGTGCACGCCATTAATCCCTAAAAGCAGAAGCAGGTGGATCTCTGTGAGTTCGAGGCCAGACTGGTCTACAGCATGAGTTCCAGTATAGCTAGGGCAGGACAGAGTAATCTTGTCTCAAAACACCAAAACCAAACAAACAAGCAAAGCGAACAACAAAAACACATTAAGGGGTACAGGTGAGGAGGACCTGGGGAAAAGTGTGGGGGAGGGGGATGTCTATGATCAAAGACCTGGGTGCATGGACAAGAATTGGCCTTGGCCAAGGAACTGGACTCACCCTCTTGTGATCATAGGAAAAATGGGTTTGCAGTCCCATTTCTAGTTGCAGTGGAAAGAATCCATGGGAAAACAAGGCTAACTTTGTGGAGTTCGGAGGACTGTAATAAAGACGAAGTCATGAGAATCTGCAGTTCTTTTTTTTTTTTTTTTTTTTTTTTTTTTTTGGTTTTTTCGAGACAGGGTTTCTCTGTAACTTTGGTGCCTGTCCTGGAACTAGCTCTTGTAGACCAGGCTGGCCTCGAACTCACAGAGATCCGCCTGCCTCTGCCTCCCGAGTGCTGGGATTAAAGGCGTGCGCCACCACCGCCCGGCCAGAGAATCTGCAGTTCTAAAGGGGTTCCTAGGCTAACTTGTGTGTACTGAGGATCAGGCTGGGGCTGGACAGGTCTGAAAAGGCCCAGACTAGGGTTACCAGATAAAGCAAATAGAAGTACAGAATGCCCAGTTGCATTTGAACTTCTTGTAAGAAAGTAATCCTTTTAGTACAACGTTTGAGATATGTTTATACTTTAAAAAAAATTACTGAAAGTTTTGTTGGAAATTCTATCTTGGTAGGTAGGGTAGGGGATTGTGTATGTGTGCAGGGGTAGGGGACAAGGACAGTGCAATCCTTCCTGAGAACCAAGCCTGGAAAACAGGCAGCCGCACCAAGGCTGTGATGTCCAGTTAGTACAAGTCTGGGGTCGGGGCTGACGCCCCTCCGCGCTCGATCGCTTCTGCAGTTCCTGGTTTCAGAACTTTCAAATATCTCTGGCAACTCCCCCACTCATGGTCTCGCCCTAAGCAGCTATCGATAATTCTACGCTCGGCCCGGCTTCTATCGACTCGCTCCTACTCGCCTCGCCGTCCTGGACCAAGGCAGAGTGCTGAGCGTGTGTAAGGTACGGAGTCCGCGGGACGAGGGCTGAGTACTAGTCGCTGGGTGGCTAGGACGGTGCGGTCGGGGTAATTAGGCTGGTAGGACAGAGCCAGAGCAATCTGCAGAGCACAGGGGAGTTCGGGGGTCCTGCCGCACAGCTCCCCCACCCATCAGAGCCCAATGCCGGTCAGCTACGCATGCGCAGCAGCCGCAGTGCCCGGCTTCCCCAGTCGCCCTGCGCATGCGTTGCCTACCCTTGCGGCAGACGGCGCCTCTGTGATTGCCCTCTGTGTGTGACTGCCTCCTGCTGGCTGCAGGCGGGTTGGCGTCTCCTTCCGTGCTGATGAAGCGGAGGTACAGGCGCCAAGAAGTGGAGGAACTGAGTCGCCTATCTTGAGACTGCCAGCGTGACTCTAAAGATTCATTTTTCTTATCTCTAAAGTGATAATACTCGGCCGGGCGGTGGTGGCGCACGCCTTTAATCCCAGCACTTGGGAGGCAGAGGCAGGCGGATCTTTGTGAGTTCGAGACCAGCCTGGTCTACAGAGCTAGTTCCAGGACAGAACAGGCTCCAAAACCACAGAGAAACCCTGTCTCGAAAAACCAAAAAAAAAAAAAAAAGTGATAATACTTAGTGTAGTGTGCGGATTGTTTTCTCATACATGTATCTTTCCCTCTAGATGTTTTGACCTTTGGACTTTGCCTATCATCTAGCTCCTGGCCTCGTGCAGGCCTCATTTTCCCCAGCCATCAAACAATGAACACCACCCCAGGCACAGTGGGCAGTGACCCTGTCATCTTGGCAACTGCAGGCTATGACCACACAGTGCGCTTCTGGCAGGCACACAGTGGCATCTGCACTCGAACAGTGCAGCATCAGGACTCTGTATCCTTCACTTAGGAGCAGGCAGGGTGGTGGTGGCCAGGATTAGGTATGAATGCCAAGTGCCTGGGGAAACTCAGGCCACGTGGTGGAGGTCTTGATAGTCTGTGGCCCCAAGGCCTCACTTTCCAGGGTTCCCTTCCCATCATCCTTAACATGCTCAGCAGGTGAATGCATTGGAGATCACGCCAGACCGAAGCATGATTGCTGCTGCAGGTACCTGAGATTCTTGACCTCAGCCCTTCCTTGACTGGTGGCAGGACTACCTGGCGCCATGCTTCAATTTAGCCTGTGTCCCCAGGTTACCAGCATATCCGCATGTATGATCTCAACTCCAATAACCCCAACCCCATCATCAGTTATGATGGAGTCAATAAGAACATTGCATCTGTGGGCTTTCATGAGGATGGCCGCTGGATGTACACGGGCGGGGAGGACTGCACAGCTCGCATCTGGGACCTCAGGTGTTGAGTGCTGGACTGGAGAGGGTGGCTGTCTGGGAAGAGGGCAGCCGGGGGTTGTCTTTGGGCAGGTACCCCACGGACAAACTAACCAAGGGGGTGTTTGAGGGGAGAAGGAAAGCAGGATGGACCTTCATCAAAGCCAACCCTGCTTTAGGCTAGCGGCCAGACTTCCATTCTCCTTCTGCTGGCCTCACACTGTCATCTGTGGGGAAGACCCAAACTCCATAAACTTCCAAGGCTCTTATTAGCAGAGAATGAGGGATTTTGGCGGGACACCAGTAGTATGCATTAGACACCATGTATAATCGTAACTCCCCACAGGTCCCGCAACCTGCAGTGTCAGCGTATCTTCCAGGTGAATGCGCCCATTAATTGCGTGTGTCTGCACCCCAACCAGGTGAGGAGCACTCATGGGGCCAGGTCCCTGGGGGCTTTGGAGGGCAGAGATACTGCTGCATCTTACCCCCACTACATCCCAGGCAGAACTCATTGTGGGTGACCAGAGCGGTGCTATCCACATCTGGGACCTGAAGACAGACCACAATGAGCAGCTGATCCCTGAGCCTGAGGTTTCCATCACGTCTGCCCACATTGACCCTGATGCCAGCTACATGGCAGCTGTCAATAGTGCTGTGAGTACCGGGATTGGGTACAGGGCCATCTCAGCACCTAGCCCCTCATCTTCTGCAGATGACTTGATTCCTTGGTCATCCCTCAGGCCTAAGTTTTCTGCCCAGCTCCCAAAGTCAGGCACCTGCTGTGTGCCATAGCCCACCCATCAAACTAAGCACCTCAGCCAATATTTCCCTTTCTTTCATGTTCCAGTCCATGACTTTGATCTTCCCTGATACTGACAAACTTCTTTATGGCCTTCCTGGGATGCCTGATCTGTTCTCCTTCAACTGTAGAAGTATCCTTTAGCCTTACTAACAGGCTGCACTGTTCTGAGACCTTAAGATGCTCTGGCTCCTTCTCATAGACTGCAGGATGCTCAACTTTGGTCCTTGCTCTCATCTCTAGTGTCGTTTTCTCCTTTTAAATCCTAGAACATCACTTCTTCCACATGTTTGCGTTTCCTCCTCCCAGCCTTGGGTTGTTACCTCTTCTGTCTGGGTGCCCTCCTTACTGCCTCCCTCCTGCACATCTCTGCTGGCCAGCAGCAACCTCTAGGGAGCTGTGTTTGAGTCCTCGGTCAGTGTGGACTCTTGCTTTTGACCGGCTGGGCATGGTTCCTTGTTGGGACCAAGCTTCCTGTAGACATGACCCAAGATGCCAGCCTTCCTACCCTGGCCCAGGTGTCCATGGATCCAAGTCCAGTTCTGAGGGTCTGGGTTTTGAATGACTGCCCTTCTGTCCTATAGGGAAACTGCTACGTCTGGAACCTAACCGGGGGCATTGGTGACGAGGTGACTCAGCTCATTCCCAAGACAAAGATCCCAGCCCACACACGCTATGCCCTGCAATGCCGCTTCAGCCCTGACTCCACGTGCGTGTTAGGGTTTGGGGGAAGAATGCATCTGCAGGGGCTGGGGACACTATCTTGTGTGTGGTCAGTGGATACAGGGATACCCAATGTCCAACCCCAGGCTCCTTGCCACCTGTTCAGCTGATCAGACATGTAAAATCTGGAGGACATCCAACTTCTCCCTGATGACAGAGCTCAGCATCAAGAGTAGTAACCCTGGAGAGTCATCCCGTGGCTGGATGTGGGGATGTGCCTTCTCAGGGGATTCCCAGTACATAGTCACAGGTGAGCCCTGCCCTCTGTCTCCCCCACAGTGCCTTGGCCTCTGGAGAGGCCACTCAAAGTTGCTGCTTTCTTCTGCCTGCACCCCCTTTGCAGCCTCCTCTGACAACCTGGCCCGGCTCTGGTGTGTCGAGACTGGAGAGATCAAGAGAGAGTATGGTGGCCATCAGAAAGCTGTCGTCTGCTTGGCCTTCAATGACAGCGTGCTGGGTTAGCCTCTATTCCTTGAGGCTGCACTGGGAAGTCAGGACTGCCTGGTATACTGGCTCTACGTGGATGAGACTCTCAGGTCAGCCTCTGCATGTCAGGCCAACTGGAGCTGACCAGACTACCCTGGCCCCGCCTGGCCAACCTAGACTTGCTGGCCACTCTGCCCTGGGACTCTCTCCATGCCCAGTCTGTTGTCAGAAGGTTCACCAAGACAGGCTGCGTGTGCCTGGACAGGGAGTCTTTGCTCCCTTTAGGAGGCTAGACCCACAGGGATTGGAACTGTTGAGATTTGAGGTTGGTGCTTGTTTCCCAGGTATGTCACCCCACTTGCTCCTCTCTACCCATGTACAGGTCCTGAGGCCCCCAGAAATTACCACTATGGCCAGGTAATCTGGGTTTATTTGTCCCTACTCTCAGCTTCCGTTCACTGGTGGTGGTGACCTGACCAGCTGGCTGACATGTGGGGACAGGATCGGCCTGTGGGGACCAAAAGCTGGGAGGGCTCGGTAGGGGGCTTAGTCTGGAAGGTAATAAAAGCAGACAGACACACAGATGTTGCTCGGGAAGCAGATGTCAATGCAGAGGTAGATCAGCCGCTGTCTCTGGGGCCCTGGGGAGAAGGGAACTCATGAGTCCCAAGGGCTCCGACCCAGTACTGTCCTGCAGGAGCCATAGACCTGTTCATTCAACCCTTCCCCAACTCACCCTCTGCTCGTCGGGTCCAGTAGATGGGAGTGTCCACGCAAAGGTGTTGCACTGAAGCTCCCACTTGGGTAGGGTCCACAGTATGGCCCCCCAAAACTGCCATCAGCTCCTGCTCATAGTGGGTCTCTTGGCCAGGTACATGGGACTCCTGGGCCTGCAGAAAGACTCTGGTGGGCCATCGTATAATACTTTCTTGATCCTGGCTGGGTAGGGCATTCGTGTTCCACCCCAGCCTGATGGCCCTTCCACCTGCTCTTGTCAACAGCCTTAGTCAGGGGAAGATAGAGCTTTCTGTTCCCCTGAAACCAGAGCCTTGGCTGGCCCAGCCAGGCTGCACAGAGGACCTTTTGTTTGTCCCCTGGCCTTGGGGAGGGGATTTGGAGGGGGTGGCAAGCCAAGTAGTACTGCTCACCCTGGAAGTGTTCACCAGCAGCCTTAGGGTCTCCTGATCTTGGGCTTCCATCAGCCGGAGGAAGCAGGCCTGGTGCTCTGCAGGGCGGTAACAGATGTAGCCCTGGGGAGGCAGACAGGTAAGTCAAGGCCACCACATACCTCCACTCTACCCCCCTCCCAAGCTTACTCACACTTTGCCCGTCGAACAGCACAGCCCAGCTGTGGTTGCTCTGAAGCGGAGTCACCACGATAGTTGCCATGTTCTGGGCCACGTCCACTAGAGTGGTTTGGTTGGGCCAGGGTACCCTGGAGCTTGAGGTCTTTCGGAGCATCTGCAGCAAAGGCTAAGAGGTATTTGGAATTCAGCCCTAACATCTGTATTTCCACATTACCTGAGTTGGCCTTTGTTTCTGCTGCTCCTCTGGCTATCTGCTCAAGGCCAGTATTTAGGCCTGGCCCAATGGGAGATACTAGTCTGCCTGCTCCTTCCCACTCTGTGTACCTCTGGGTTTGAGGTGTGGCTCACCTTGGGAGGGCTGTCCGTGAAGCCAAGAAGCCCTCCTGCCATGGCCCCTGCAGTGACCAGTGTCAGCAACAGCAGCATGCCCGCTGTTCTCCAACCCCTATGGCAGGGTTTGGTCTTCACCTGGGGGCATATTACTGTCAGAGGGGCTTCTGGGTTAGAGATCAGGGAGCGACTTGCTCAGGAAAGGGGCTGATGGTAGGTGGCGACACCTTTGTCTCCTATGGTGTCCCTGTGTCCTTGCCGGGGGTGGGGTGGGGGGTGGCAGAGACACTCACCTCAACAGGCCTGGACCTGAGGCTCTCAGTGTGGATGTGCCCTTGCTCCATGCTGCAGCCCCTGCTGACAATGCACTGATTGTCTACAGCCCCTTGGAGGAGTCAGCCAGGGAAACCTCAGGATGCCTTTGATGAGTCAAACTGTACCCTCCCCTCCCAATCCCACTGCTTCCTTCCCAGCCAGTATCTGATATCCCGGGGTCAGAGCCAGGACAGCCCTCTCCCCCACTGCTGGTCATCAGACATGTCTCTGGACACCTGGCCTGTGCAGATCATGGTTCTGGGAGCGAGTGAAAGCAGGGCCTTGGTAGGAAGTCAGAACTGGCTAGATCTTGGCAAGGACGATTTTGTCTGTTTTGGCATTTTCTTGGAATCCGTTACCTCTGGACTCCTGAGCTAGACACAGACCATCAATAAATGTTCAATGAACCATCAGTATGAGGCTAATTGCTTTCTTTACCTGTAAACTCCCAAGCCTCTTTCCAGACCCCATTAACACCAGATGGGGTTGTGGATATTCCCATGTGCACACAGTGGGCTCCAGGCTGCACTGGACAAACAGCTTGCTATGTATCAAGAGTGGCTAAGCCAGCCTGTTCCCTAGCATGTTTTTTCCTCACCAAGCTGATTGCTCTGGCCCTGATCTGTCTAGCTACATGGTAGCTCAGCTGCACACATATCCACACATTTTACCCAGTAGCTGTATTCTATTCTGGTTTTTCACTACATACTTCCTGTTTCTTCAGGACCTGTTTGTTCCTCAGAAGAAGGTGGGGCTGCAGTGGTCATGTCCACTGTGTAAGATTTTGGAACTGCGATCCTGCCCTGCCTTGTCTCCTGCCTTGCCCCCATCCATAGTTAGACAGGTGTTACTCAAAGTATATAGAGGAAGGCAAACCTTATCAGTGTGGGTTTGAGAGTTTAATGTGCATTTGAGTTCACAGTGAAATAAGGTGGAAATGTAACACGCAGGTTCTCAGGCTACTGCCCAGTACAAGAGGGGCATCCCTTGCTGCTGCACCTACCAGTGCTCCTGTGTAGGTGATAAAGCCACAACAGAACAGTTATTACCCTACCCTGACTCACAGAGCCACCCTCACAGAGGATCAGCACCAATGTTAAAGGCACTGCTGCCTTCATGTTGAATTATGGCATTATTCCACTCCCAGCAACCCGACCTGGGAACAGCTTCAGGCATGGGATATATTTTATTGCTTTGAGAACTTGGTGAACAGGTGAAGTGCTGTGATCATGAGTAGCCACAGGGCAAGGAGCCAGGAAGGAAGGAGTCAGCCAAAAGGAACAGCTTCCTGGGTTAGCCCCACGAACGCTGCCCAGTCTGCTCAGCAGACTGCTAAAGGTCAGAGACTTGCAAAGCAGAGCAAAAGGCCAGAGATGCAGAGAAGCCAATTGGTTGGTAGGGTGGGCCTTCTGGCTGGCCATCAACAAGGAAATCCAGGATGGAAATAGATGGCTTCGTGGAGCACCAACATATAACCCAGCCACAACCCAAAGGATACAGGCCAGGGAGGTTGTGAGACAATTGTTCTCAGGACTCCTCTTTCCTTCGGTACCCAGAGGGCACTCTGGGAAACAAGGCAATCCTTAGGATGCACAATGGCTATGCTGCTGATGGCGGCTTAAGGTTTTTTCAGTGGGATTTACCCACTGCTATTAATCCACACACTAAAGATGCAATTCCACACCTGACAACGTTGTTGAGTAGCTTAAATTTTTTTTTTTTAAAAAATAAACACTGTTCTAAGGTCCCTGTACAGCAGTATGGAGTTAAATGCAGGCACCCATACCCGCTCAGCAGAGCACACTCAGTGAGACATTTGGGTTTAAATTCACACAAGAGAGCCCAAGTTTAGCTAGGCTGTTACTGTGCATGAGACTGCAATCCTGGGCATCAGAACAGACAATTGTGACATCAAAGTGGTTTTCAAGGAAGCCAAGATGAGTGGAAGCTGTCAAGGGCAGTATCCTAAACCCCAACAACAGCAATCCCTCCTGGGAGCAGCTTCCTCCACTCCCACCCTGCAGGGGAGGAACTGGGAACACAGAAGCAGGCTCCTTTGTAGTGTGGTCACAATGGAGGACACCCACCCCAGTTTCTGGTCTACACAATTGTCTCATAAGAGCCTTCCTTTCCTCTCTGCCCATCTAAGGGTCTGATCCCTGAATACATTTTTTAGTAAAATGCATGACACACACCCCTTGACCTACTTCAGACTCATCAACAGGGCCTAAGCTTACCTGAATCCTGGGCAGATGCTACGCCCACCCTATAGCCTTCCAAGTTTAAAAGTGCATCTTAAAATATAACCATCTGTAAACAACACCCCCAACGTTTGCCTACAAGGTTAATGTCTTCCCCGGCTCAGTTCTAATTAACCTGCAGCCATTTCTAAGCCCCACCTATTAATTTAGGTAACTGATTTAAAATTCTTTTTTTATTCCAGAGATTAAAGACACTAGATCTTTAACCTTGAAGGGCAGGCAAGAGGTCGGCTATGCTGTCAACATAAAAGTCAGGGACCATTTTCTTCTTGTTCATGCAGTCACTTTCCTGATTAATCTTCACATCTTCAAGCGTGGAGACTCCGGTGAGGGTCAGGATAGTCTTCAGGCTACAGGTGGCGCCCAGGAGGATGTCTGTGTCCAGGCGGTCTCCCACCATGACGGTGCGCTCTGGGTTGATCCCATACTCCCGGGACACGCAGTCGAAGATGAAGCGGCTAGGCTTCCCGATGATGTCCGCCTGGCGCTGGGCGGCCATCTCCACGGCTCGCACCAGACAGCCGGTACCTGCAGGGCGAGGGAGGGAAGGGGACGCTGGGGGTCAGAGGACACGGAAGGGCTGGACCCGCCCTCCAACCTCCAGCCCTTAGGCGCACGGACCCGCAATGAAACGGCCGTTCTCCAGTGGGAGCCGGTTGTCCATGTTGGTGCCCACGAGCAGACAGTCGGGCTGCTGCAGGTACCGCACGGCCTTGGTGAGTTTCATGTAGCTGAAGTGTGGGTCGAAGCCCACCACTACCGCGCGCACGTCGGGATCGAGCGGCACGGCCAGCCAGTCGCTCGGGCTTTCGCCCTGCAACGCCTCCGGGCCCACACCCACGCTGGCGACACCCACGGCCTCCAGCTCGGCCGCTAAGGCCGGGCTGCCCAGCACGTAGGCCTTGGGGTCCGGCACGCCGGCCAGGCGCTGGCGCAGATAGAGCGCGCTGCAGTAGGCCGTGCCGAAGACCTCGAGGCACGCGTCGGGCCCCGCCGGGCCGCCGAAACCCAAACGCCTTAGCTTCTCGGCGTAGGCCGTGCGAGTCTTGCTGCTGTTGTTGGTGATGAAGCCCAGTCGCTTGCCGCGGGCCCGCAGCGCCCGCAGGGTCTCCGGCGCGCCCGGCACGGCCGTCTCGCCGCGCCACAGTACGCCATCGCAGTCGAACAGCAGCGTGTCCACGTCGGCCAGCAGTACCCTGGCCCGCTCGGCGTTCAGCCGCACGCAGCGGGCCTCGTCGCCGCCGGCCTCCGCCTCCGCCATGGCCGACCGCTGGCCGCCGCCGCCGCCACCCGCCGCCACCGCCGCCACTACCGGCCGCTCCTCACAGCCGCCCGCCGTGGCCCCGGCTCCGCCTCTGCGACGCTCATTGGCCCCGCTCCTCGCGCGCACCGCCCATTGGCCTCCGCTTGCGCCAATCCCTCGCCGTTTCCCGCGTGCCGCAAGGCGCACAGCCGCTACCGTCGCGGGCCAGGCGCGCGGAGGCGGGCAGCCATTGGCTGGCTGGTCCGGATACGCCGATGATTGGCTGGCAGAGCGCCAACCGGCAAGGGGAAAGCGTACGCTACGGAAACGCTGCGGGCCGTGAATGGCACGGGACGTAAGGCGGCTGATCATGGATGGACGTGGGGTAGCTCGCTCATTGGAAACTGGTGGTCAGCCTAGGTGACGGAGACTCCAGGTCAGGGACCCGGGGCCAGTCCGGCCGCTGATTGGCTACCTCTTCTGGCGGTCTTGGCTGGGCGGGGCTATCCGCAGGAGCTCGGCAGGAGGGGCCACCGGCGTTGCAGTCACGTAAGCGCCTTAGTGGTGAAGTCGGAGCTCGCACAGCGTATCTTTATTTGAAGCCGTGCCCAGCCTGTGACCTTAACTACAAATGGTTCTGTGCTACCTGTTCCAGGGATGGAAATCGTGTCTTTGATTCAAAAAGTTGTTGATAACCATCTTGCACCCCCTACTTTTGTTTTAAAAGGTTATCTGACCACTTAGGACTTACCTTTTTCTGACTACCTTGTTATGCCCACCTTGCAACCACGTCTTTGTTTCAGGAGATCGTTAGGACCTTATGTTTTGCTCCTACAATCTGCCCTATTTTGCCTGCCAAATTCCCTATTTGGAAACCCCTTACCCCTGAGTTTTCTAAAAACCTCGTTTTCCTCACATCCAATGTTGACCTCTCAACTCCTCCTTAGGAGTACACGAATTTAAAAAAATACTTGGTTTAAATCATTGTTTGCTTTAATTAATTCGGCCATGATGCTTTGGGTTGGTGGTCTTTCTCTTCTCGCCGCTGGGATTAACAGAGTACGATCTTTAATCGAGATTCCTCTAGGCCACAGGTGAGAATTTTAAAAAGATTAGAGCAAGCAAATTAGAGTGAATGCATTGGGAAGAGATTCGTTATTGATTGGATAGTAATATAAGAGCACTTTTGTGAAATGTTGGAATTGTGCTATGTCTGATACTTGATACATGCACATATTATGTAGACATAAGTGCATCATTGTATACTATGCCTCAATAAAAGTATTAATAGTTGATGAGGATGATAACAGCTACCAATTGCTAAATGCCACACTGTGGGCAACGTCCCCTGGATCCCAACCCCACTGTTTTGCCATTACTGGTTCATGTCACTTGGAAACTGAGAAACCGTTTTTGAAGAACTGAAGGAGTACCCTTGCGGAAGGAAGTTCAGGTTTAATCATAAACAGAAATGAACCTAGTATATCTTTTCTATAAGATGGCTTTTAAGCCTAAGATGGAGAAAGACTGGCTTTTCATCCCTCCTGAAGACCACCCTAAGACCACCCTAAGTTTAGTTCCCAAGCACTCAAATTAGGCAGTTCACAAGTGCCTGTCACTCCAGCTCCAAGGGACAGTGACTTTCTTTTCTTTCTTCTTTTCCCCTTTGTTTTATTCATTTATTGTGTATACAATATTCTGTGTACAAGCAAGCCTGCAGACCAGAACAGGGCACCAGACAGATGGTTGTGAGTCACCATGTGGTTGCTGGGAATTGAACTCAGGACCTTTTGAAGAGCAGGCAATGCTCTTAACCACTGAGCCATCTCTCCAGCCCCGCCCCCCCCCCCTTTGGTTTTTCAAGACAGGGTTTCTCTGTAGGTTTTTGGAGTCTGTCCTGGAACTAGCTCGGTAGCCCAGGCTGGCCTCGAACTCACAAAAATCCACCTGCCTCTGCCTCCCAAGTGCTGGGATTAAAGGTGTGCTTCACCACTGCCTGGCAAGGGACAGTGACTTTCTTCTGCCCTCTGTGGACACTTATGCACACATGCACGTACACACACATAATTAATAATATTTTAATATTTATTTTTTGGTTTTTTCGAGGCAGGGTTTCTCTGTAGCTTTGGTGCCTGTCCCGGAACTAGCTCTTGTAGACCAGGCTGGCCTCGAACTCCCAGAGATCCGGCTGCCTCTGCCTCCTGAGTGCTGGGATTAAAGGCGTGCGCCACCACCGCCCGGCTTTAATAATATTTTTATTTATTTTATTTTTATTTTTATTTTTATTTTTATTTTGGTTTTTTGAGACAGGGTCTCTCTGTAGCTTTGGAGCCCGTCCCGGAACTAGCTCTTGTAGACCAGGCTGGCCTCGAACTCCCAGAGATCCGCCTGCCTCTGCCTCCCTAGTGCTGGGATTAAAGGCGTGCGCCACCACCGCCCGGCTTTAATAATATTTTTAAAGATTTATTTTTACTTTATGCATATGAGTATTTGCCTGCATTTATGGTAATTTTGGAAACCAGAAGAAGGAAGGAGTGAACTGAGGTGTCGTGAGCTCTCTTTTGGGTGCTAAGAACTGGATGACCAGCATGGTGGCTTACACCTTTAATCCCAGGATTCAGAGGTAGAGGTAGGTGTATCTCTGAGTTTGAGGTCATCCTGGTCTACAAAGCAAGTTTTAGAACAGCCAAGGCAGTTACACAGACAAACCCTGTTTCCACAAACATAATAATAATGTATGTGTATGTGAAATCTTTCGAAAACTATTATCATTGTTTTCTTTTTAAATTAGGTGTTTGTGTGCCCATGTGTGGCATGGCAAGTGGGTCCTTGGGACACAACTCAGGTTGACAAGCTTGGCTGCTAGTGCCATCTCACTGGCCCTGTCTTTGTTCATTTGTTCTGAGACAGGATTTTATAAACTGAGGCCAGCCTCAATTCAATATATACTGAGGGTGACCTTGAATTTCTGTTCTGTCTGTGTCTTGCAACTATTGAGAACATAGGTAAGTGCCACCATGTCAAGTTTGTGCATGCCAGGCAAACCTCTGTCAATGAGCTATGTCCCCAGGCCCCTTTTGTTTGATTGTCTTTTGTTTTTTCAAAACAAACTTTCTTGAGTTCGAGACCAGCCCGGTCTACTGAGCTAGTTCCAGGACAGGCTCCAAAGCCACAGAGAAACCCTATCTGAAAAACCAAAAAACAAAAAACAAAACTTTCTACTCTGTAGCCTGGGCTAGCCTGGAACTTGGAACTTTTGGCACTCCTTCTGCCTCAGCTTCTGAGTGCTGGGATTACAGGCATGAGCTGCCATGCCTACTCTAGGACCATCTTATAAGTGAGATGTACCCTTGGTTATCATGCTTCCTTAACTCAACAGAGTGCCTGTGAAATCTGTCCTCAGTTTATTTTTAATTTTTAGTGAATTATCTCTTGGGCTGTTGTAAAAACATGTGGTTTTGTCTGTTTTCTTGCTGATGAGCACTGGGTCATTTCCAATTTAAGACTCTTGTAATGTCTCTGTGACGATTCTTGTTTCTATGTATGAATATATGGACATATGTTCCCGTATCTGGGGTGTATCATTTGGAGTGGAATTGCTAGGACATAGGCGAGGTATGTGTTTATCAGCATCACTTTGACTTGCGCTAGCTGTCAGACTAAAAGCAGTTCCCAGTTTCCCTGAGGGTCTGCCCTGTATCAGTTCCCAATGTGTCAATCTCTTGCTTTGCTCTTGAGCCCCAGTTCTCCACAAGGGTTTTTCTGAATCACTTCTACCTTCAAACTCATCAGACAAACCCAATGACCTCAATACTCCTAAGGTCCTATTTATGGAATATCCTATCTCTGCTGGCCTGGAAAACTTGAAGGACAAGGACCACAGCCTTGGAGGGCAGAGACTGCAGGGCTCCTTCCTGGAGTCCATGCTACCTAGGAGAACTCCTTCATCCCTCTGATTTCATATTTAGTCTGGGGAACTGAGCTGGAGCGAGAAGAGCTGCGCTTGACAAAAGATCACAAAGACTGATTCTATCACTTAGAAACCCCAGGCCACAATGGAGAATGCCAATTACGAACAGATGTGACCAGACTTCCGAAACACTGACCTGATTGCCTTGGTTTACCCTTGTCAGTAAGTTCACAGACAACAGCACCACTCCTGCTGGGAGAATCACAGGACAATCCTGAGAAACAGGTGCTGTTAACACACCTCTGTGACAGGGAGAAACTGAGCAACAAAGAGCCATCTGCTAACTCCAAACCTGAACACTGCCACCGGGTCTTCTGTTGGTGAGAGAGACAGCATGCGTGGTGGAAGAGTACAAAGGAGAGAAGACCTCCAGGCTGAGGGGAGCGCATGGTGGAGTGGCCATATGGATGGACTGGAGCCCATCTTGATGCTTTCCTCATGCACAGCTGCTTCAGTGTATATCCTCTAGTAGATGGCACCAGTGTCATGTCCTCCCAAGTGAGGAACATCCCTGAAATGGCATAGCCAACAATACAGGTTAGATGTGACAGTTAATCTTCATTGTTGTCTTTGGGGTTTTTTGGGTTTGTTTGTTATGATTTTTCTTGTTTTTTAGAGGCAGGGTTTCTCAGTGTAGCCCTGGCTATTCTAGAACTCGCTCTATAGACCAGGTTGGCCTCGAACTCAGAGATCTGCCTCCCAAGTGCTGTCTGCCTTCCAAGTGCTGGTATCAAAGGCATGCGTCACTACCTGTCTGGCTCTTGTTTTTGTTTTTTGTTTTTTGTTTTTTTTGAAACATGGTGTCTCTGGGTACCCCTGGCTGTCCTGAAACTCACTCTATAGACCAGACTGGCCTCGAACTCAGTGATCTGCCTGCCTCTGCCTCCTGAGTGCTGGGATTCAATGTGTGCATTACCTCCATCTGGCTTTATTTAGATGTTTTATAAAATGTCTTACTATGTAGACCAAGATGTGCTTGAATTCATAAGCTTCTGCCTCCTGAGTGCTGAGATTAAAGGTATGTACCATCATACTTGGGTCCTCCTTTTTTTTTTTACTCTGTGTATGTGTGTGTGTGTGAGAGAGAGAGAGAGAGAGAATATGATGTGTATATGGTATGTAGGAGTGAGTGTAAGTACGTGAATACCACAGTGTGCACATGGAAGCTAGAGGCCAGCTTTTAAAAGCTTGTTCTCCACCACTGCTGTGAATTCCAGGGAGCAAACTCACTATGTCAGGCTTGGGTGGCAAGTGCTTTTACCTGCTTAGCCATTATGCTTGCCCATCAGAAGGATTTCTATTGGCTTCCAGGCCAGCATGCAGCTACAGAGTAAAACCTTGTTTTAAAACAACAGGGGCGGCCGGGCGATGGTGGCGCACGCCTTTAATCCCAGCACTCGGGAGGCAGAGGCAGGCGGATCTCTGTGAGTTCGAGACCAGCCTGGTCTACAGAGCTAGTTCCAGGACAGGCTCCAAAGCCACAGAGAAACCCTGTCTCGGAAAAAAAAAAAAAAATAAAAATAAAACAACAGGGGCTGAGGATATAGCTCAGTGGTAGAGTGCCTGCCTAGAATGACAGGATGAGCTCCATCCCCAGCAAAAAACAGGGCATGGTGGTACATACCATTATATGGTATATATATTATGGTGGTACATACTATATACGGTATATATATTATGGTGGTACATACCTATATATGGTATATATTATGGTGGCACATACCTATATACGGTATATATTATGGTGGTACATACCTATATATGGTATATATTATGGTGGTACATACCTGTATATGGTATATATTATGGTGGTACATACCTATATATGGTATATATTATGGTGGTACATACCTGTAATACCAGAACTTGAAAAGTGGAGGCAGGAAGAGCAGAAGGGCCGGAAAGATGGCTTAGTGGTTAAAAACACTTGTTGCTCTTGTGGACCTAGGTTCAGTTCCCAGCACCCATATGGTGGCTCAATAGTGCCTGCAACTCCAGCTGCAGGGGAGCCAATGCCCCGAGGACATCTTCCAGGAACACAAATGATATATTCGCACACACGGGCAGCAAAGCTCTAATAAAAAAAAAAAAAAAACTAACTTCAAGGTCATCCTTTAACAAGGGAGTTCAAGGGCAGCTTCAGAATCCTAAGACCTTGTGGGGGCAGGGACACCACCTCACAGTTCCTCTGCCTGGGTTAGTTATGTAAGGTACAGCTGAAGCCAGGCCAAACCTAGGAGATTGAGGGCAGCCAAAACAATTTATCAAGATCATATCTCAAAATTTAAAAGAACAGTTCCTCCTTCCTTGTAACCTCCCACTCTCAGGGGTTTTCATGTTTTTTCCTTAATCTGCGTTCTCTCTGGAAAGAAAAATTCAATTTAAAAAATTAAAAAGGCTGGGCGTGGTGGCACACACCTTTAAATCCTAGCACTTGGGCGGCTGGGAGGCAGAGGCAGATCTCTGTGAGTTCGAGGCTGGCCTGGTCTACAAAGTTGAGTTCCAGGACAGCCAGGGCTGTTACACAGAGAAACCCTGCCTTGAAAATAAATAAATAAATAAATAAATTAAATAAATAAATAAATAAATAAATAAATAAGCAAGCAAGCAAGCTGTGGTGTTGCACACCTTAGATCCCAGCACTAGGGAGGCAGAGGCAGGTGGCTGTCTGTAACCTCAGGGCCAGCCTGGTCTACAGAGCGAGTTCTAGGTGCTAAATATACCCTATCTCAACCCCTCCAGAGAAGTTAATAAGGAGGACTTGTGAGTTCCTGTCTATGACTGTGGGTCTTTAACACTTGTCCAACAGGAGGCTATCTGGGTGAGGGAGTCTGTTTACTGTCCACTAACTGCAGTGACTCCTGCAGTGACTCCTGTAGTGACCGACGCCTGAACTGCATGGGCTCAGGACACTCTGACCTTCAGGGAGAGCCCTAGCAGGAATCCTGGTCTGCCTTAGAGTCCACCCAGCAGATTCTCTATCTCTTCTACCTGCTCATGTTTTGTTACTCCCAAGTCATCTCCCTTTGGGTTTTATTTTGATGATTTTTTCCCCCCAGTTTTTTGTTTCTTTTGTGAGATAGGGGTTTCCTATGTAAACTCATTATTTTGTAGTTTCAAATTCACAATGATCCTCTGGTCAGATCCCAAGTGCTGGAATTATAGGTGGACACCGCTATCCCCCCTCCCCCACTCACTCTCTCCCTGGACAGTCTTCTCTCTTCTATTTCCTGGACACTGGCTTTTTCTTTAACTCTTCAGTACATCTTTGAGGAAGTATTCCAGGATTCTGGGCTCATCTCTTCCAGGAGAGTCTTGTGCTAAAAAAACCAAACCAAACAGAAAACCCAAACAAACAAACAAACAAAAACCCACCCTACCAATAACTAAACAAAACATATAAACCCAGCCCAACCTACTACTTCCCTCATTTGCCCTTATCACATAGATCTATCTAGAGCCCATAACTTCCTGAGCTCAGTTCCTCCTTTGGCTATGCCCTGAAATCTTGGTGGCAGGCAGAGATCCTTCCAAAATACACATTCTCTGATAAAACAGCAACGGTGAGTGATTTGTCAGCAGAAGGCAGTTCCACCAATTCTATCCTGATGTGGGGATAACCGTAACTCTTTCTCCCTTCCTCCCTCCTTTCATTCCTTTCTCTTTTAATTTAATTATTATTATTATTATTTTTTTTTTTTGATTTTCAAGACAGGGTTTCCCCGGCGCTTTTGGTTCCTGTCCTGGAACTAGCTCTTATAGACCAGGCTGGCCTCGAACTCACAGAGATCCGCCTGCCTCTGCCTCCCGACTGCTGGGATTAAAGGCGTGCGCCACCACCGCCCGGCTTTAATTTTTTATTTACTATATATACAGTGTTCTGCCTTTACACCAGAAGAGGGCACCAGATTTCGTTACAGATGGTTGTGAACCACCATATGCTTTCTGGAACTTAAACTCAGGACCTCTGGAAGAGCATCCAGTGCTGTTAACCTCTGAGCCATCTGTCTCTGCCTCCCAAGTGCTGAGATTAAAGGCATGTGCCACTACTACCACCCGGCCCTTAGCTGTTTCTTAAACATCTCGGCTCATACCAAGCCAAAGGTTCCGGGTCTCAGTCTCCCACGTTGACATCACAACATGGAAACAACTTTTGCTCAGTGCCCTTCCGAGGGCAAAGCTGCCTGCTTCCTGCTGAGGAACCCACTGCTCTTCTGGTCCTGTGTCTGGGTCAGCTTTCCTGGAGACTGGTGACCTACCAGGATCTCAGCCTGCATCCTCCTGGTTACTGGGAATCACTAAGTTAGCAGAGTCCCCTGAATTCCCAGCCTGGATCAGAGCCCCGAGAGCAGACCTGGGACAGGTATCCTGACAGTTTTGTGCTTTAGGCTTTTCATCTTCAAAACAATGATGATGGGGCTGGAGAGATGGCTTATTGGGTAAGAAGACTTGCAGCTGGGCAGTGGTGGTACACGCCTTTCATCCTAGTACTCAGGAGGCAGATGCAGGCGCATCTCTGTGAGTTTGAGTCTGGTCTACAGAGTTAGTTCCAGGACAGCCAGGGCTACACAATGAAACCTTGTGTCCAAAACAAAAACCCAACAAGCAGAAAAAGCAGACTTGCTGTTCAAGCAGGAGGATACACGTTTGTAAAGAACTAAACTGAGTATGCCCGTGTATACCTTTAATTCCAGTGCCAGCGGAAGAGGCAGAGACGGGATCACTGGGGCTTTCTAGTTGCCAGCATAGCCAAAATATGGTGAGGGCTAGATCCAGTGAAAGATTTTGTCCCAAGGGAATAAGGTGAAGAGCAGATGGGAAAACCACCTGACCCCACTGGCTTCCAAAACCACACCCACATGTGTATGTGCCCGCAACTCGCTCACATGTGTATTGCCCACGGCTCGCTCACCCACATGCATATGTGTCTGCAGCTCACCCACATGTGTATGTGCCCACAGCTTGCTCACCCACATGTGTATGTGCCCACAGCTCGCTCACCCACATGCATATGTGTCTGCAGCTCACTCACATGCGTATGTGCCCGCAGCTCTCTCACCCACATGTGTATGTGCCCACGGCTTGCTCACCCACATGTGTATGTGCCCGCGACTTGCTCACCCACATGTGTATGTGCCTGCTGCTCACCCACAAGTATGTACCTGCGGTTCGCTCACCCACATGTGTATGTGCCTGCGGCTCGCTCACCCACATCTATGTACCCGCCACTCACCGACGTGTGTATGTGCCCGCGGCTCGCTCACCCACATGTGTATGTGTCCACAACTCACTCACCCACGTGTGTATGTGCCCGCGGCTCGCTCACCCACATGTGTATGTGTCCACAACTCACTCACCCACGTGTGTATGTGCCCGCGGCTCGCTCACCCACATGTGTATGTGCCCACGGCTCGCTCTCTTTCACCTTGAAGATAGAACAGGATGGAGACAATGGATTACCTCCTGAACAAAAATTTTCATAGCTGATAAGATTATTTCTTTTTTTAGAACTTTCTACGTAGACCAGGCATGGGGCTAGAGGGCTGGCTTAGTGGTTAAGAACACTGGTTGTTTTTCCAGAGGAAGGGGTGGTGGTGTTTGAACTTCAGAATCCACATGGTAGTGAGCAACCTTCTGTAACTCCATTTCATGAACCCTCATCTGGCCATTGTGGGGACTGCATAAATGTGTATACCCTATCTCAAAATACCAAAAAATAAATAAATTTTTAAAATGTGGTGTATAGATAAATATGTAGGCAAAAAGCCTGTATACATAAACTAAAACCTTTTTGGGCTGGAGAGGTGGCTCAGTGGTTAGGAGCACTTGTCCTTTCAAAGGACCCAGGTTTGACTCCCTGTACCCACAGGGAAGTTTATCACTCCTTGGGCATTAGGTATGCATATGGTGCAAAGCAATCATACAATAATAAATCAATAAAAATAAAGTTTTTTAAGAGTTAAAGGTAGCCGGGCGGTGGTGGCGCACGCCTTTAATCCCAGCACTCGGGAGGCAGAGGCAGGCGGATCTCTGTGAGTTCGAGGCCAGCCTGGTCTACAAGAGCTAGTTCCAGGACAGGCACCAAAGCTACAGAGAAACCCTGTCTCGAAAAACCAAAAAAAAAAAAAAAAAAAGAGTTAAAGGTATTTTTTTAACAATTTTATTTATTTATTATGTACAGTGTTCCGCTTGTATGTTTGCCTGCAGGCCATAAGAGGGCACCAGATCTCATTACAGATGGCTGTGAGTCACCATGTGGTTCCTGGGAAATGAACTCATGACCTCTGGAAGAGTAGGCAGTGCTCTTAACCTCTGAGCCATCTCTCCAGTCCTATAATATGTTTGCTGCACTTTCCTTTGCTATGTTAAGATAGTTGTTATTCATGGGGGGGGGTGGCACACACGGGGGGTGGGTGCACACGCCTTAAATCCCAGCAATTGGGAAATAGAGGCAGGTGGATCTCTGAGTTTGAGGTCAGCCTGGTCTAGAGAGCTAGTTCCAGGACACCTAAGGCTGCACAGAGAAACCCTGTCTCAAAATACAAAACACACACACATACACACACACACATGTTAATTCATTTTTATCTCAATAAAATAAATTTACCAGGCCAGGCATAATGGCTCATGCCGTTAAACCTAGCACTCAGAAGCAGACACATCATGAATCTCTTGAGAATTTGAAGCCAGCCTGGTCTAAATATTTAGTTTTTTGTTTTGTTTTGAGACAGGGTTTCTCTATGTCCTGGAACTTGTTTTGTAGACCAGGCTGGCCCTGAACTCTCTGAGATCTGCCTGCCTCTGCCTCCTGAGTGCTGGGATTAAAGGCGTGACCACCACCTGGCATATTTATTTATTTTTATTTTATGTGTATAAGTGTTTTTTCTGCATATGTCTCTGTATCACGTATGCCTCGTCCCTGGAGAGGCCAGAAGAGGGCATCAGATGCCATGGAATTGCAGTTATAGATGGTCGTTAGATGCCACGTGGATTCTGTGATTCAAATCCCTATCCTCCGGAAGAATAGACCCTGCGCCATCTCTGTAAGCGGACTTTCCACTAGCCAGCTCCCAAATAATCATATGGAGACTTCTTATTAATTATGAAAGCTTGGCCGATAGCTTAGGCTTGTTTCTAGCTAGGTCTTTTTTTTTTTTTTTTTTTTTTTGGTTTTTCGAGACAGGGTTTCTCTGTGGTTTTGGAGCCTGTCCTGGAACTAGCTCTTGTAGACCAGGCTGGTCTCGAACTCACAGAGATCCGCCTGCCTCTGCCTCCCAAGTGCTGGGATTAAAGGCGTGCGCCACCACCGCCCGGCTCTAGCTAGGTCTTATAACTTAATTAACCAACCTATTTTTATTAATCTCTGTTCTACCACGTGGCCTTTACTCTGCCTCCCGAGTGATGGGATTAAAATTGTGTATCACCACCATGAGCATCTTTTTTTTTTTTTTTTTTTTTTTTTTTGGTTTTTCGAGACAGGGTTTCTCTGTAGCTTTGGTGCCGGTCCTGGAACTAGCTCTCGTAGGCCAGGCTGGTCTCGAACTCACAGAGATCCGCCTGCCTCTGCCTCCCGAGTGCTGGGATTAAAGGCGTACGCCACCACCGCCCGGCACCAATGTGATTCTTAAGAAGATGCTCCAGAGCCGGGAGGTGGTGGTGCACGCCTTTAATCCCAGCACTCGGGAGGCAGAGGCAGGCGGATCTCTGGGAGTTCGAGGCCAGCCTGGCCTACGAGAGCTAGTTCCAGGACAGGCTCCAAAACCACAGAGAAACCCTGTCTCGAAACACCAAAAAAAATAAAAAAATAAAATAAAAAAAAAAGAATCACATTGGTTTACTTATGTGTTACTTACTTGTGTGTGTGCGTGCATGTGTGGGCCTGAGTGCCATGACGGACAGTTTGTGGGTGTTGGTTCCCTCCTTCTGTCACGTGGGTACCAGGGACTGAATCCAGATCATCAGTCTAGGAGGGAAGTGATTTTACCTAATGAGTCATCTGATAAATGGTATCTTAAAACAAGACTTACATTGTATTTGTGTGTGTGTATGTGCGAGCGTTGTATATTTGTATTTATATCTGTGTTTATATGCTACAGGGTGCATGTGAAATTCAGAAGCCAACTTCTTCTTTGTTGGCCCTGGGGCTCAAACTCAGGTTCTTTTTTTTTTTTTTTTTTTTTCTGAGACAGGGTTTCTCTGTGACTTTGAAGCCTGTCCTGGAACTAGCTCTTGTAGACCAGGCTGGTCTCAAACTCACAGAGATCCGCCTGCCTCTGCCTCCCAAGTGCTGGGATTAAAGGCGTGCGCCACCACCGCCCGGCTTCAAACTCAGGTTCTTAGGTGTGTGGCAGGTAGCAGGTATCTTTTTTTTTTTTTTTGGTTTTTCGAGACAGGGTTTCTCTGTGGTTTTGGAGCCTGTCCTGGAACTAGCTCTTGTAGACCAGGCTGGTCTCGAACTCACAGAGATCCACCTGCCTCTGCCTCCCAAGTGCTGGGATTAAAGGCGTGCGCCACCACCGCCCGGCAGGTAGCAGGTATCTTACAAGGACTGCTAACCTAAGAGGATTAATCCAACAAAATATTTTCAAGAAGCTACTTAAGTATCATCTTATAAAAATAAAAGGAACTTGAAAAAAAAACAAAAATATAAAAGGAACTTATATAAGAATGTTCAGAGCAGCCGGGCGGTGGTGGTGCACGCCTTTAATCCCAGCACTTGGGAGGCAGAGGCAGGCGGATGGATCTCTGTGAGTTCGAGACCAGCCTGGTCTACAAGAGCTAGTTCCAGGACAGGCTCCAAAACCACAGAGAAACCCTGTCTCGAAAAATCAAAAAAAAAAAAAAAAAAAAAAAAAAAAAGAATGTTCAGAGCAACACTATTCATAATAGCCAAAAAGATATAAGAAAGTCACAGGGTGCTGGTGGTTCACACCTTTAATCCCAGCACTGAGGAGGCAGAGGGAGGCAGATCTCTGAGTTCAAGGCCAGCCTGCTCTACAGTGAGAGTTCCAGGACAGCCAGGGCTGTTATACAGAGAAACCCTGTCTCAAAAAAAAAAAAAAAAAAAAAAAAAGAGAAAAAAAAAAGATATAAGCAGATCGAATATGATGAATGAAATATAAACCCATTGTTTATACAATGTACTATTACTACTTTTATTAATTGAGACATTCTCATGTGTGCCAAGTTGGTCTTGAACTCCCTATTTAGCCAAGGATGGTTGTGAACTTCTGATCTTGCCTCCACTTCCCCCAAATGCTGGAATTAAAGGCCTGAGCCACTCTGCTTGTTTTTATGCAGTGTTAAGTATTGAAGCCAGCATATTGTGCATGGTAAGTGAGCCATCCACCAACTGAGCTACAGACTCCAGTACAGGTTTTGAGGACAGAAATGTCCTGGAATTAAATGTGCATATTTACAGCACTGAGTTACAGGACATTGTGAACTACAAAGTCCGACCCTGTTTCAAAACCAATCAACCAATCAACTAACCAACTTGGGACTAAATTTTGGGGATGAGTGTTCAACAGTGTCGGTGTACTAAGTGTCACAAATGGTCATTTGTATGTGTACTTCTCAAAACCTAAAAACGAAATGAAAATAAAAGTCTTTGGGAAGGAGCATACGAACTGTCTCCCACTGAAGTTCTTTTCTCATGACCAGAGTAATCATTAGGGAATTCAACCCTGGTCGGAGCCCAGGATTCTGAACCCTAAAGAGTTAAGATTCTCGGGGCTGGAGAGATCTTACGGTGGCTAAGAACGCACTGGTTCTTAGCCAGAGGACCTAGGTTCAATTCTCAACACCTACATGTAACTCCATCTGTAAATCCAGTTCCAGGAGATCAAACACCCTCCTCTGGCCTTCGCGGGCGCCAGGTATGCACATAGTGCACAAACATACATGCAGACAAAATATCCATATACATTTAAAAAAGAGAGCGAGGGGGAAGAGTTGAGATTCTTTACACGGGTAGCTCACCCCCAGCTAAGTCCAGCCAACGGAACACAAGCCACGCCCATTTCCGCCCTCGATAAAGTCCCACTCTCGCCGCTCTGAGATCCGGGCCCCGCCCCCTTTGCCTGTCCGTCAAACTCATCCTGGTCCCGCCCCCTGCCTGTACTCCACGCCGCCCTCGGTTCGGCCCGTTGTTATGACGACATGGTCGTAAATCCGCCATCTTCCTGTGGCGCGTTGCGACATGGAGGGCGCGATGGCAGTGCGGGTGACGGCCGCTCATACGGCAGAAGCCCGGGCCGAAGCCGGGCGTGAAGCGGGCGAGGGCGGGGTTGCGGCGGCGGCGGCGGCCTTGTCCTCCGGCGGCTTCCTTGGCCTCCCAGCGCCCTTCAGCGAGGAAGGTAACGAGGCTGCAGGAGCTTGGCGCGGCCCGGGTGCTGGCGGCTCTGCCCGGGCTGCGAGGTGCAGACTCGCCATCTGCAAACCTTCACAACTCTCATGGGCTTCCCTGCGGGCCACCCCCAGCCGGCCGGGTCCCGATGCAGGGGTTCATAGGGCGCCCAATTCTCCAGCCCCCTGGAGTAGACCTAGCAAACGTCGCTCGCACCTCTTCAGCGATCCCCAGCCCTAGCTCCAGCGTCCCCTCCTTTGCCGCTGGGGCCTTGCTTGGCCCGGGAGGAGCAGGAGACTGAGGGCGGGGCCGCAGGGTCCGGCCGGAAAGGGATCAGGGACCTGACGTGGGGAGGCGGCACCGCCCCACTGAGGACCTGGGTCTTCTCTCCAGGAATGTGCAGCACACTCCCGCCGTCTCGGCTTTTACCATTCCTTAACCCCGAAAGGCGAACTATTATTACCACTCTTCACTTCAGAGATGGGGATAATTGAGGTTCAAGGATTGTAAAATGGTTGGGTCACTCATCTCGTTCCTGTCAAGGATCAGATTGGCGCCCTTTAATTTCCCCTAGGAGGACGGGGAAGAGCTAAAAGCTTGTCTGTATGCCGAAGGCTGTGTTGGGTACACTAAGGATTACTTCTCTGGATACTGGTATCTTTCAGAGATGGTTCAGGTGTCTGCTCTGAGTTAGTTCCACCAAGCTGTAGATGCGACAGGAAGTGGTTTAGCAAGAAATACTGTCCTAAGGGTGTTCAGTCTCACTGTAATCGGGTTTCTTCCGTATGCCAGCTTGGAGAGGGGCAGTTATGGTCTCAGAGGGATCTCTTTAGAGATTCTGGGTTTTTTTTTTTTTGTTTGTTTTGTTTTGTTTTTATTGTTTTTTTGAGACAGGAGCTTACTACGTAGAGGCGTTGCTGTCCTGGGACTCATTATGTAGACCAGTCTGGCCTTGAACTCAGAGATTCTCTGCCTCCCCAGCGCTGGGTGGTATTAACAGCATTTACCACCACACCTGGCTTATAGATTCTTGGGTTTGTTTATGGCAGTGATTCTCAACCTATGTAATGCTGCAACCCTTTAATACACTTCCTTATGTTGTGGTGACCCCCCCAACCATAAGATTATTTCCTTGTGCCGGGCACTGGTGGCATATGCCTTTGATCTCAGCACTTGGAAGGCAGAGGCAGGCAGATCTCCGAGTTCGATACCAGTCTGGTCTACAGAGGGAGTTCCAGGACAGCAGAGGTTACACAGAGGAACCATCTCCAAAAACAAGCAAACAAATTATTTTGTTGCTACTTCACAATCGTAATTTTGCTACTGTTACGAATTGTAATGTAAATATCTGATAGCTAACCACCAGAGCGGTGGCGACCCACATGTTGAGAACGACTCCAGTTGTGGCCTTTTCTCATTGTGAGATGGGCTAGGTGTGTCCTTTTCTGGTTCAGTGGCCATTCATTCATTCATTCATTCATTCATTTGAGACAGGGTTTCCCTGTAGCCTTGGCTGTCCTGGAACTCAATCTGTAAGATCAGGTGGCCTCACAGAGATCCTACCGCCTTTGCCTCCTGAGCGCAGGGATAAAAGGCATGTGCCACCACTGCCTGGCCAGTAGCAATGTCTTGGTGCTGAGTCAAACTGTAAATAAGAGGGGTAAGAGATGGTAGGCACTTCAGTGCTTGCTTTGTGACTGTGAGCTATGTGGAGGGCACCACCCTCTTTCAGGTGGCCTGTGTGCCTGTCATAGCTTGGGTTTGCCCTTTTATTTGATTGTTAATTTGTCATTGAGTTTACTCCTCCCTTGTACCAGGCTAGGTTTGGCTTTAATCTGGGACTGAGTGTAAGATAGTGGAAACTAGTAGATTGTTCTGGAAGCAGTCTGGTTGGTACAGCTGAGTGACCTTAAAGCTTAATAATTTTCTTAGGTTGGACTTAGTCATACCTTTCCCCAGGGTGCTGGAATGATTTGCTTAAATTCTTAGGTGCTGAGCTGAAAGGAAGACTCAGTGTTAAGAGTCCTTGTTTTGTTGCAGCTGGGTGGTGGCGGCACACCTGTGGTGCACAGACAACCATGCAGGCCAAACACCCACACTTGAAGTAGGAATAAACAAATCTAAAAGAAAAAATGGCTGCTAGTGTTGGTGCACACTGGCACCAGGGAGGCAGAGCCAGGTGGATCTCTCTGAGTTCGAAGCCAGCCCAGTTTTGTTTGTTTGTTTGTTTTGGGTTTTCGAGACAGGGTTTCTCTGTAGCTTTGGAGCCTGTCCTGGAACTCGCTCTGTAGACCAGGCTGGCCTCGAACTCACAAAGATCCTCCTGCCTCTGCCTCCCGAGTGCTGGGATTAAAGGCGTGCGCCACCACCGCCCGGCTGCCAGCCCAGTTTTAAATAGTGAGTTCCAGGACAGTCAGGGCTATGTAGAAAGACCCTGTCTCAAAGAGAGACACCCAGAGAGAGACAGAGAGACAGAAGGAAAAAGAAAAACAATAGAAAAAGCAATTCTCACATGCTTATTATGTAACTCCTGCAGGTCCAGGTGTGGATGCAATGATGGTGAGGGACCCAGATGCAGTATCTGGGATGTGTAACTGCTTTGGACTGCTTTATCTTTGGAGTATACTCTGGAGCAGGGTTGGTACCCAGTGGGGACCAATGTAACATCATATAAGAGAGAAAAGAGTGGTCACGGTGTGGATGTATCTCACTGGTAAACGTTTGCTTAGCATGTTCAAGGCTCATTCTCAGCACCATATATACAGATGCATAAAGTAGTGAGCTTGATGGGTGACAGCTCCTGCTAGTTTTCAGAACCTGGAGTATTAGGCAGAGCTCTGTGGACGTCCACCTTCCAGCCCCTGCAGTGCTCAGATGGATATACGTAACTGATCAGCCTATTTATCCTTCTCAAGATGTGGGAATTGAGATGCCTCACAGGAAATCACTAGCAGTCCTAAATTTTTTTTCTTTCAAATTCTGGGGTCTACTGCATGTTAGGCAAGTATTCTACCACTGAACTCTTCCCTAGCTCCCCCGTAATCTTAAATCTAGGTGCTCTGCTGTCCCCAAACTTGCATAGGTGAGTTCCTACGTCTCCCAGCCTCTTTCCCCAGCTCTGTGGTGCAAAGACTTTGGATATGACAGCTTCAGTTTGTCCTTGCAGGATAAATTTGCGGTCAGGGTAACCTGTGCAAAATACTGGTCCCCCTAATAGGCCTTGTTTCTGTAGACCTCTCAAATATGAGGTTAGACCTTAGTGTTCCCCAGCCCTGAATGTACTCCAGGATATCCTCAGCAGCTCTGGGGCGAGTAGACAGATCAGCTCTGGTTTTGGTGCCATCTTTGGTTATCTCTTGTCTCAGCCTTGAAGGATACGGGATGAGGCCCTGACTGCCTCCAGTCCCCCTGACATGAGACTCTTTGCAGATGAGGATGACGTGCACAGATGCGGCCGCTGCCAGTTGGAATTCACTGCCTTGGAGGACTTTGTCCAGCACAAGATTCAGAAGACCTGCCACCGGACCCCTCAAGAGGCCCTGCCTACCACCCCTCCTGCAACTGCACTGCTGGGCCAGGAGGTAAGCCCTTCCACACTGCTCTAGTTTGGCTCATCTCCCAGAAGGAAGAGGAAACAGTATCTTGAGCACCCTGAACAGCTGGTTTATGACATGTAACCAGTTAGAAGTCAGACATGGCTATGGGTGAAGGAAGACCAAGTCGTACCACCAGGAGTGGAGTGGTGCTTTGGGTGACCTGGGGTAGCTCAACCTCAGCAGCCTACATAGATTGGGGGCGGGGATCCTTCCTTTCTTCTGTGTGAAGGGTATCTTAGCTTAAGAGATCATGGCAGCCTTATCTCCTGTCTTGTATACATCTTGAAGTAGGGCCTACTGGGTCCTGGGACCTATATAAAGATAGCCCACTTGATTGAATCCCAGTGATGTCTGGGGATGTACTGACATAGTCTTACTAAATGCTGTTGTATAGACAGCATTCCCATGAGTCAGTGGTAGAATTAAGAAGAGGCTATGGCCAGGCTTCGTAATACAGGTCTGTAATCCCAGCTGCAGGGGAAGCTAAGGCAGAAGGATTTGAAGTTCAAGGCCAGTTTGGGCTACAATATAAGTCTGAGGCTACCTTAGATGACTTATACTAAAAATAACATTTTCAATGAGGCTGGAGAGATGGCTCAGTGGTTAAGGGCACTTGTTGCTCTTGTAGAGGACTCGGGTTCAGTTCCTAGCACTTGTATGGTAGCTCATAACCATCTGTTCCTACAGTTCTGGAGATTCTGATGCCCTTTTCCTGACCTCTATGGGTGTTAGGCATGCATGTGATGTACATACATACATACAAACAAGCAAAACACTCATATACATAAAAATAATTACATCTTTTATATCTTTATTAATGGAAAGAGGCCTAGGAATATAGCTGAGTAGTGGAATGTTTACTTAACTTGCACAAAAGTTCTGTCTCTAGTGCCTTTGCTCAAGAGAAGGAAACCTCCAGGACAGTAGTTCTCAAACTGTGGGTGGTGACCTCTTTGAGTTGTTGAACACTTTTTACAGGGGTTGCCTAAGACCATCAGAAAACACAGATATTGGGACTGGAGAGATGGCTCAGTGGTTAAGAGCATTGCCTGCTCTTCCAAAGGTCCTGAGTTCAATTTCCGGCAACCACATGGTGGCTCACAACCATCTGTAATGAGATCTGGTGCTCTCTTCTGGCCTGCAGACATACACACAGACAGAATATTGTATACATAATAAATAAATAAATATTTAAAAAAAAAAGAAAACAGATATTTACATTATGATTCATAACAATAACAAAATTACAGTCATGAAGTAGCAAGAAACATAAATCATGGTTGGGGTCACACAACATTAAAGGCCTACTGCTCTAAGGAAACCTCAGTGGCCTCAGGCTACCAGCAGGGAGGGAATGGGGTCAGGTGACATTGGAAAGGGATTAATTTTTCAGCCTTGCACTCAGTACTTTCCCCTCACTGAGCACACTCCACGAAGGTCTCTCCACAGTCCTGGGTCCTTCTTTCTGACACCTGGCTGGGCTGTGCGTGGGCTCCTTCACTCCTACAGCTAGCGCGGCTTCATGCCTTCTAGGAGTCCCTTGCTGTATATGCTCTTGATCTGTGTCCAGGCTATGGTGGTCAGCGGTATTAGTCTGATCATGACTCGGCCCAGGCTGGGAGTCAGGCTTAGAGCCGTGTTCCTTCGAGAGAAGAAGAGCCCCTCCCACCCCCTTCCTGCAGCTTGTGGAAGTTTCCCAAGTTCCCCTCTTCCACAGAGGAAAGTTATCTGTAAATCTGGAATTCATTTGTCTTTTGACCCCATTGATAGGTGGTGCCAACTGCAGCGGAGGGAGGTCCAGAGGAGCCCATTACTGTGGCCCACATCGTGGTGGAGGCCACCTCTCTGGCAGCAGACATCAGCCATGCTCCTGACCTTGTTGGTAAGCTGGTTGTCCATGGGTCGCCCTCAGCTCTGAGTCATTGACTTGATTATAGTCTGGGCTGGAGGGTCTTCACTGCACACATCCTCCAATCTCCCAAGAGCAAGGCCTGTCCTCTCCGCAGAGGGGCCCAAGCCTTGTGTGAGCCTGGACCTTCCTTACTGCCCTGGAGTATTGGGGGCATTTGGGAATGTTCAGTCTATGCACCACCATGAACTTCTCCCTTTTATGTGCTGTCGCAGGCTGTTTCTGGCCCTGTCCTCAGCATCTTCTCCATGTCCCTGTCACCCCAATTCGACCTTCCTGCCCCTAGGCAGCCCCTATCAATGTACACCACATGGTCCCTTGCCCCAGCAGTTGCCTTTGTAGGGTCAGTGGGTGGACAGGCTGTGGCAGATGTCTCGGCTGGCCCTGACTTGTTGCTTGACCTTGGTTTTCATCCCTTTGCTTGTTTACACTGGCATGGATCCTTGCCCTGATTCTTGATGGGCTTTTATGAGCATATAACGCCAAGCCTCTTTGATGGCTAATGCTTTCAATTTAAGTACTCACTGGTGTGCAGTGGAAAGGGGGGCTACTAAGAAGCCCGAGTTGGGTCAAGTGCTCATTAATTGGAGACTGCTGGCTATGCAGGGAGCATTCAGAGGGCATTCTGGGCTCGAGCAGGTGAAGGAGCCAAGGACCGAGTTCAGGAAAGGGATGAGTGGCTGAGTGTTCAAAAGCCATTGGAGGAGCCAGGCAGTGGTGGCGCACGCCTTTAATCCCAGCACTTGGGAGGCAGAGGCAGGCGGATCTCTGTGAGTTCGAGGCCAGCCTGGACTACAAGAGCTAGTTCCAGGACAAGAACCAAAAAAGCTACGGAGAAACTCTGTCTCGAAAATCCAACAAAAGAAAAAAAAAAAAAAGAATAAAAGCCATTGGAGGGTAATGGGCTGAGTCCAGTGTGGTTGATGTTGGGAAGGGAACGATCATTTCTCTGCAGGGACTAAGGCAGATGAGTGAACGGGAAGTTGGACAGGAAAGGATTGGGACCGTGGGTAGAACTTGACCTTGAGAAGCTACGAGAATCAATTGGGACAGGAAGAGGAAGGATCTGTTGACAAAGCTAACCTGGGGCTTGGGAAGGGAGCCTCTAAGTACATTACCCTTCCCAGTGAGGCACCTGGACACCTGTCTGGGTTTCCAATGCCTTTTTCAATGTTCCTGCAACAGGAAACCTACTCCTTGACAGTCAGACTTAGGAATGTTGTCATGGGGGGTGGGGCCCTGCTCCTGCCCTGGCACAGAGTTTAGTTTCTGTAGTGGGAGGTGTTATTTGGGAAAACAAGTTCACTGGGTTCTGTTGTATAACCAGGCTCTGCCAGCTGGGCCCTTTTCCACTCACTCCCAGTAGTCAAGCTTTTGTTTAACACAGCAGTCCTTACTTCAGGGACCCTCTGCTTCTCCTGTACCTTTTGTAGGCACCCCAAGGGGAGAGGAGTCGGGGTCATTAGCATTTCTGGTGACCTGGGTAAGAAAAGGTGGTGAGGGCTGCGTGGAGTGACTGTATGGACGCTAGGCTCTTGGCATCTGGCCTAGCAGACAAGTTTCCTCTTGGGCCAGTGCACCTGTACTCCTCACCCATCAGGCTTCTGTCCTTTGGGAGCACTGGGCTGGAGCACGGGTGAGAAATACCCTTAATTGTTTCTGAGTCATGGTGCTCACTCACTCTGTTTTGAGAGAACGGCTTGTCACAACAAGACCGGCTGGATGGAGAGGGCTTCACAGCTAGTTCCCACTCACCGCTTCCATGAGGAGAAAATGTGAAGTGTGTTTATAGTATGGCTTTGCACACTGTCAGATTCCAAAGCATCCTGTGAGAAGTGCAGAAACCTGACTTCCTTTCTCTCGCCATCTCAGATGTCCAGTTTCTCCAGTCAGGTCTGGACAGGGATCGGGCAGCACCCAGATCTATCTTTTCTTTGTATTGGTGAAACTGGAGCCACCCAGCAGAAAAAATGCAGGGAGCTGAACTAGAATGTTCACTGCCTATTTACCCGAGTATCTGGGCGTAAAACCCTCGTGTCTCTTGCTTTAAGGATGGATATCTCCTCATGGAGAATGCCCACATTGGGGCCCTGAGCTACAGGCAGCTCTACTGACCCGAAGGTGGTTAGGCACATGTCAGGCTGCCTCTAATAAGTGCTGCATAGATTTCCCTCAGTGCAGACTGGATTCAGACTCTAGGCCCTGGGGCTGGGGTGGTGTGTGGTCTAGACAGTTCTGTGGCTTTCCTGTGGACTCCTGTGGAGGGATCCCCATGGGCAGGGCCTATAGTAGTGATAGGTCTTGAGGCTTATGTTAACTTGCCTCTCCTCAGGAAGTGGGCACATCAAAGAGGTCATTGTGGCTGCCGAGGCAGAGCCAGGGGATGGCGAGATGGCAGAGGTTCCAGGCAGTCCTAACCATCAGGAACTTGGGCTTATTGGGGAGGGCGAGCAGGCCCAAGTCAAGCTGCTGGTGAACAAGGAAGGCCGCTACGTGTGCATGCTATGTCACAAGACCTTCAAAACGGTGAGCCCCTGGGGCCAAGGGCCCGTTGGCTCCCCTGCCTGCTCCTGTCCAGTGAGGTTCCTTGAGCCTTACTGCCCCTCCCCCACAGGGCAGCATCCTCAAGGCCCACATGGTAACGCACAGCAGCCGCAAGGACCATGAGTGCAAGCTCTGTGGTGCTTCCTTTCGAACCAAGGGCTCGCTTATCCGGCACCACAGGCGGCACACTGGTGAGTGAAGTGGGGTCAGAGCTACACTAAGTAGCCTGTTGACAGGCTCTGGGGGCACCCTACAGCTGGCCTGTGTCCTTGGATGAAGAGACGGGGCTCCATGCCTTGTGTCCCTTCAACACAGGACACTGTGCCACACTGAGGGCTGATTGTCCTTTCACAGATGAGCGCCCTTATAAGTGTGCCAAGTGTGGGAAGAGCTTCAGGGAGTCAGGCGCGCTGACTAGGCACCTGAAGTCTCTTACCCCATGCACAGAGAAGATCCGCTTCAGCATGAGCAAGGACACAGTTGTGGGCAAAGAGGAAGTGCCTGCAGGTCAGCTTGGTGGGGAGGCAGCCTGAGTTCTTGGGACAGGTGTTGCCAAAATTGACTGCCGGGCTCTTCAAGGACTCATTGAACTCTTCCTTAAAGGGTCCAGTGCCTCCACTGTGGGGACAGTTACATCATCAGTGACAGGAGACCCCATGGAGTCATCACCTGTGATTCACCTGGTGACAGATGCCAAGGGCACTGTCATCCATGAAGTCCATGTTCAGATGCAGGAGCTTCCCCTGGGCATGAAGGCCCTTGCTCCTGAGGTAGGTGCTGCTCTGCCCTTTGATCACACAGTGCTAGGACTCAGAAACTGCCTGCAGCAGGTCCAGGAGTTACAGCTCACCCCACCCTGGGAGGCACATGGGATTGTGGGGAGAGCTCGTTAGATGGCGTGTCCAGGCAGGGGAGCTGCCGGGGTTTGAGGTGAAGTCCACGGAGAATGAGCTGGAATTTAGTCAGGGAGAACAGGCAGCTGGCAGTGCCCCATGGGGCTGCCATGTGGCATGGGTGAGAATGGGTACCCTGTACCGGGCTGCCTGACAGGCCTCCGTCCTTCCTTCTTTCCCCCTACGTCCCTTACAGCCCCCAGACCCTGAGGAGCTCCCCTGTTCCAGCGAGAACAGCCGTGAGAATCTGCTTCATCAGGCCATGCAGAATTCTGGCATCGTCCTTGAGCGGGTTGCTGGGGAGGAGAGTACTCTGGAGCCAGTCCCTCCTTCTGAGTCCAGTCCCCAGTCCCTGGGAGAGGGACCCCCGGAACTGCCACTGCTGGAGGTGGAGCAGATAGAGACAGTAGGTTTCCGTTACTGGCATGATCTTTCTGTGAGGTTGGCCTAGTGTCTGATTAGTATGCTGGGGGGTGGAAGGGGCTGCCACCTCCTAATGCACTTAGCTTTTTTTTTTCTTTTGAGACACAGTCTAATGTAACCCAGGGTGTCCCAAATTTACTATGGAGCCATTGTTGGCCTCAGTTTTTGATCCTCCTGCTTCTGCTGAGTACTGGACTCGGGGACATGCACCGCTGTGCCTGGCTTGAAAAGCGGCATTGCTTTCTGCTGTGATTTTGTTCTCTGTTAATTTCTTTACCTAAGGCCAAGAGAGAAGAGGGCTGGCTCTTCTGTTTGGCACCTTCGGAGCGTAGTTACAGGAGGTGCTAGTGGTTGGTCTCTGGTCCCCCAGCAGGTGGCCAGTGAAGCTTCAAAGGTGCCTAGGACACACCCATGCCCTCAGTGCAGTGAGACTTTCCCAACAGCAGCCACCTTGGAGGCCCACAAGAGAGGTCATATAGGTGAGTAGCAGGGAGAGTAGGCCTGTGGGCTGGCAACTGGTGGGCTTGTGGGTGGTGAAAATGGCCTAATGCTGAGTGTGGCTTCAGGGCCGAGGCCATTCACCTGCACACAGTGTGGCAAGGCCTTCCCCAAAGCCTACCTGCTCAAGAAGCACCAGGAGGTGCATGTGCACGAGCGCCGCTTCCGCTGTGGAGACTGTGGGAAGCTTTATAAGACCATCGCTCATGTGCGGGGCCACCGACGTGTCCACTCAGATGAGAGGCCTTTCCCTTGTCCCCAGTGTGGCAAGCGTTACAAAACCAAGGTGAGCCTTTGGCCCTGCAATCCTTATGCTTGTACCCACCCTCCATTGTCTTAACTGGGGGTCTGGTTGTGTCCCCTGTCACCTTCTTCCCAGCCTAGACCTGGGGGTGGGGGCTATGGTTGAGGACAGGCTGTCACGGAAGGGTTTCCCTAGAATGCCCAGCAGGTGCACTTCCGGACACACCTAGAAGAAAAGCCCCATGTGTGCCAGTTCTGCAGCCGAGGCTTCCGGGAGAAGGGCTCACTGGTGCGGCATGTGAGGCACCACACAGGCGAGAAGCCTTTCAAATGCTACAAGTGTGGCCGTGGCTTCGCAGAGCACGGCACACTCAACCGGCACCTGCGCACCAAAGGTCTGAGCCACAGGTGGCAGGAGAGGGTGAGGGCTGGGGTCAGTTGTCCCTGACTGACTGAGCTGAGCTTCCCTGTTGGCAGGGGGTTGCCTGCTGGAAGTGGAGGAGTTGCTGGTATCTGAGGAGAACCCCTCTGCGGCTGCCACTGTGCTAGCAGAAGACCCCCACACTGTGCTGGTGGAGTTCTCCTCGGTGGTGGCTGATACCCAGGAGTACATTATTGAGGTAGGTACAGGGCTGGTGGGGCAGTTTGACTCAGGCCAGCCCAGGCTGACCTAATTGGCTTTCCAGGCTACTGCAGATGACACAGAGACCAGTGAAGCCACTGAGATCATCGAGGGCACCCAGACAGAGGTGAGGGTCTAGGGGAGGTAAGGGAGGGTCATCAGGCTGCTGAGCTGTCCCTCGAGCTGAACTGTGGTCCTTGCAGGTGGACAGTCACATCATGAAGGTGGTACAGCAGATTGTGCACCAGGCTGGTGCTGGGCACCAGATCATCGTGCAGAATGTGACCATGGACCAGGAGGCAGCCCTGGGCTCAGAGGCAGCTGCTGCTGATACAATCACCATTGCCACTCCCGAGAGTCTCACTGAACAAGTGGCCATGACACTGGCTTCAGCAATCAGTGAGGGCGCTGTGCTCACAGCCCGCGCAGGTCCAAACAGTACTGAACAGGCCACTGTGACAATGGTGTCATCAGAGGACATAGAGATCCTGGAGCATGGAGGAGAGCTGGTCATTGCTTCACCAGAGGGTCAACTTGAGGTGCAGACTGTCATCGTGTAGCTTGAAAGCCTCTGCTGTGGTGGAGTGAGGACCCCGAGTGCCTGCCCACACCTGCCCACTCAGAAGACTGAAGTTCAGGCCCCAGAGGAGCTGAGAGACTGTGGATATGCAGGGTTTTTGTTTGTTTTTTGCTTTACAATAAAACATGAAAATCTGCAGCGTGTGATGTTAAGGTTGAGGCAGCCTCTGGCTGGCACCACTGCCTTCATAGGTACCCTCTAGCCACAAACTTGGCTTGCAGCCCTGGTGGCGCCTCAAGGCGCGTAGGTGTCTCTGGCATGTTGACAGACGCCTCTTGATGCTGTCCTACCCGGCTGGATCCCGGACTCCAGCTTTCACAGGCCTGCTTGGGTGTGAGGTGTTCCTTCTCACCTGTCATATCGGGGACTTCAGGAGGCTATGGGTTGGTCTAAAGACCTAGGACTCTGGATCAGCCTGAGTAGCTGATGCTTTCGTCTGTGATGGGCAGGTGTTGGGGAAGGTGCAGGAGATGTTAGCAGGCTAGGGCTGGTCTCCTTGATTCATTATCCTGTTTCCCTGATGGGCTGCAACTCAAGGCAACTTATTCTGGGCCATCTAGCTTGAGAGGTGGAGACGAGTGAGGCTGGCCATGGGCATGGTTGTCCTTCACTGTAGTGCTGCTGAGATTCTTCTAGGGGGCTGCTAGGAGCTTCTGCCATGATTCTAAGTAAGTGGAACTGGTTTGGCATATGCCCTGTCTCTCGGGTCTCTGGAATGGGAGCCAGGTCTGGAATCCACCCCAATGAAGGGGCGGTTCCCATTGTAGTCCAGCCCCTTCCTGGTCTAGGGCTTCAAATACCTATGGGTGCTTTGGAACCAGAGCTACTGTATCCAAGACTGCAGTTCATCTTGGGCCACATGAGGCCCTTAATCTGGATTGAATCTCTCTGACTGACTCAGGACCCTTGAATTTTTGATACCACCTTATTCACAACCCAGGTAAGTCTAGGGGTTGGGCTGGAGGCTGGGTGGGAACAGAGGCCTCCCATCCTTAGAATGAGAGGTCATCATGTGCCCCCCCTTCCCAGCCCACATATGTACACACTGAAGAAACATGGAGAATGCAGGGATGCATAGCAATGTGGGCGCCAGACCTAGTTGGTTACAGCTGCGCTATGGCCTGGTATGGGTTGGTGTTACTCTGGGACATTTCCTGTCTTCAGGCTTCCTGCTTTGCCATGGGTTGGCCCTGGGCCTTGCTGACAGCACTGTGGGCACTGGGGGCCATGGGGGCCGCAGCGCTGCGTATTGGAGCCTTCAACATTCAGAGCTTTGGTGACAGCAAAGTGTCAGATCCGGACTGTGGCAGTGTCATAGCACAGGTGAGGCCCAGTGGGGTAGCAGAGGAACGGGATGAGGGCAACGGGGGCGGGGGATGGGAGGTGGGGTGCAAGACGGGACTAGGAGCTAGGCTCTGGGCAATCAGGCTGATTGGGACAGTGTACCTGTGGGTTCTTCCTTTAGATCCTGGCTGGCTATGACATCGCCCTGGTGCAGGAGGTACGAGACCCAGACCTGAGTGCAGTGTCCTTGCTCATGGAGCAAATTAACAGGTGTGGCAGGGCCGGGCACCACAACCCCAGCCACAATCACAAGCTTGGTTTGGTGCCTTGACCCAGGGACTGGCGCATCTCTCCACAGAGTGTCCAAGCACAAGTATGGTTTTGTGAGCAGCAAGCCACTTGGACGTGACCAATACAAGGAGATGTATCTGTTTGTCTACAGGTGAGTGGTGGGGTGAAGGGAGGGGACATCGGCAGGGGTGACCAGCTCCGCAGACCACTTGGTCCTCTGCTCCCAGGAAAGATGCGGTGTCGGTTGTGAGCACATACCAGTACCCAGACCCAGAGGATGCCTTCAGCCGGGAACCTTTTGTGGTCAAATTCTCAGCTCCTAGCTCTGGTGAGGTTGATGCTGCCCTCTCCCAGACCTGTCTCTGCCAGACTGTCCTTGAATCTCATGCCCCCACCTTTCTTCCACAGCCGCCAAGGAGCTCGTGCTGATCCCCCTGCATGCAGCACCGCACCAGGCAGTGGCAGAGATTGATGCCCTCTACGATGTGTACCTCGATGTGATTGACAAGTGGAACACCGATGTAGGCCACCCCCACCCCCACTCCCTAACTCACATCCCAGAATACTAAAGGTGGGCTCAGGTCTGGACCACTGCGCCCTGATTTACCGCTGTGCTTGCCCACAGGACATGCTGTTTCTGGGCGACTTTAATGCCGACTGCAAGTACGTCAAGGCCCACGACTGGGTATCCATCCGCCTGCGCAGCAGTGAGGTGTTTAAGTGGCTCATCCCGGACAGTGCGGACACCACAGTGGGCAACTCCGACTGTGCCTACGACCGGATCGTAGTGAGTGGCGCCCACCTGCGCAGGAGTCTGAAGCCCCAGTCAGCCGCTGTTCACAACTTTCAGGAGGAACTGGGCCTAGATCAGACGCAGGTGAGTGTGGGGTAGGGCTCACGAAGAGGGACCCAGCAGACACACCAGCCCACTCAGGAGGGGCTCACATAAATACTTGCCGTGAGTTTACACTGCTGTTCCCTCTACAAAGGCAACCATAGCCAAGGATCCTTAGTGCCAGTCACCCAGGAAGGGACCGTTGGCATGTTTCTGTTCCTTTGCCACATGGGGGCACCATGAGACCCACGGGTGGCCACCCGGACTTTACCACCCCCCTTCTCAGCTGGGACACAGCTTGAGGACGTGTTTCTCTGCTGAACTGCTGAGGCTCCACCCCTCTCCTTCCAGGCTCTTGCCATCAGCGACCATTTTCCTGTGGAAGTGACCTTCAAGTCTCACTGACAGCTGAGGCCTGGCCAGGATATGCCACCTGCAGACTCTGTCCCTAAGGAATGGCATCATAATGGATCACCGGGTGGCGGGCCACCCACCCATCGAGAATACAGGGCAGGGCCAGCTGGTGTGGACAGTGGCCATGGGCACATTACAGGATTACTGGGAGCCTGCTTCCTGTCTGTAAGGAGTGCTGGCATCACGTGACCTACCTCATAGGGCTGCTGTGGAGAACCCGTGGAAAGCACCGGAGCAGCACACACTAACTGCATGCTTAGTAAACAAGCCGCTCTTGGCCAGGATTACCCACACGTTGGATGAGGCCTCTATGCCTTCTGAGACCTTGGTTCCTAGGCTGTAAAACTTGGTCTTAATGCCCAGTCGATCTGTTTCCATTGCTCTCAAGGAAATGGATGGCTTAGCTTGTCCACTTCCCAGCCTGGTGGAAACCGGTCACTTCTAGACCATGCCAGTTCCCTGTCCTTATTTCCTTTGTACAAACTTCAAATGCTTCCCATGCTCATTCTGCCCTTCAGGGATCCTGATACACTCATCTGAAGCAGAGGCTGTTTGTTTTGTTGTTGTTTTTTTGTTTGTTTGTTTGTTTTTCGAGACAGGGTTTCTCTGTGGTTTTGGAGCCTGTCCCGGAACTAGCTCTTGTAGACCAGGCTGGTCTCGAACTCACAGAGATCCGCCTGCCTCTGCCTCAGGAGTGTTGGGATTAAAGGCGTGCGCCACCACCGCCCGGTCAGAGGCTGGGTTCTTATCTTGCTCTGCAGGAGCAAGGGAGGCTGCACCCACCCAGTGTGTGAGCTGTTCTGGGACTTTCTGGGGAGGAACCCCACACAGCAAAACAAAAGCACCTGCTTGGCACTCAAGTCCTGCCTAGAGCCCACACCCATGCTTGGGTTGAGCCCTTCAAAGGAGTCTTATGGTCTTATGTAGCTTCTTCCCTGGAGTCCTGGGCAAGGCCCTGAGGATGGAGGTTTATGCTTGGGTGGGCCATCACTTTAGGAGCAGGAAATTGTTCCATGGACACAAGGCTCTCACGAGGTTTCTGGTTGTTAAAACTTCTCATCTTTGTGTGTATTTATTTTGTGTGTGTCTATGGAGGTCAATAAAATATCTTTAGTGGCATTAGAGAAATCGGTCTGAGTCACATAGAAAAAAACCCTTGTGATGAGTTAGAAAAGTTTGTTTGTTTTAGCATTTCTGGGAATTGAACCAAGGACCAGAATGTACTAGGTAGGTGCTCAATCAAGCCTCATTCTCAACCTACAAGTCTGGCTCTTGCAAAATCTACACACGATTCAGGACTTTGCACTGAATAAGCAGTACTGGGCTGAGGACGCGGCTCAGTTGGCAGGGCTGGCCTAGCACGCACGAAGCCCTGGGTTTGGTCCCCAGCACTCAGGTTGAGGGAGGAGAGGCAGTCCTCATCTAGGGCAGGAATGGTGGCGTGGTCACAGGAAGGTAACAACCCTTTAGTCCTCCTCCACATTCCTGTTCCTCAGGTTCTTCTGATAGCTGTCTATTCTTTCTAAATGAAAATGTACTGGCCTTACATTTCCTCCGGCGATCTTAGTAGATAACTGGGGACAGAGACTGTCTGGACTTAAAGGTTCCAAAAAGGCAGCCAGTAAAAGGCCAAGGATAGGTCAACCTGCAGACATTCTTCACAATTCTGCTTTAAGATGGACAAGCAGTGTGACGTTTTGTGTTCACCAGGCAGAAGGGTGCTTGTGGTTAGAGCTGTAAGGCGGTAGGCTTCAAGGAACAGCTTCTTTGTATGAGCGTGTGACTATGGATAACCAGAGGTCAAGGGGTATCTGCCTTGTTTTGAGACAAGGTGTCCCACTGGCACTCACTAATTAGGCCAGAGAATTCTAGGAATCTGCCTGTTCCTGTCTACCCAGTACTGGATTACAGTGCACCCACCATGACTTGCTTCTTACCAAGTTCACTATGGCATGGTGACCACTTTACTGACAGACCCATCCCCCCTGCTAACAGGACTGCTTAAAAAAAAAAAACAAACTGTGTGTATGTGTGTATGTGTACCATGTGCATGTAGTGTCCTTGGAGCAGAGAGGGCACTGGATCCCGGAGTTACAGAGGGTTATGAGCCACCATGTGGGTTCTGGGAATTGAACCTGGGTTCTGTGCAAGAGCAGTCAGTGCTCTTAACCACCAAGCCACCTCTCCTTCCTGAACAGGACATTTTTAAGGTCAGAAACACAAGAGCTAAGAATTTTTAAGTTGAAAAATACCTTGTTTATAATCCTTGGGACCAGGGAGACCCCAGAAGGCACGCGTGACCAAACATCCGTGGGGTTCTAGCCCCTCTTTTGCTTGAGCTTTTCCAAGTACACTTGCAGGGACTTCTGGATAGAGTCTCGGGAGATGAAGCTGACGAAATACTGGATGTCAGCCTCCCGCTGCTTGATCAGGTTGTCTGCCGTGGCCTTTCGCATCATGCTCTTGGTCAGCTGCCGAGAATGGTCTAAAGAAAATGGGGCTACTTGTGAAATTCACCTTCAGAGAATGTGGGGCCGTTCCTGCTGTTCTACATTTTCTGCAGGTGTTGAAACACAGGCTCTCAGGAAATCACAGAGAAAGCTGGGTGTCTTAGCATTTGGGCAGCTACGGCGGGATGGGGAGTTCAAGGTCAGCCTGAAATGAACACCTTGTCAAAACGAACAAAAATACAACGTAGAAACAGACAGGAGGGAACTGTAAGAGTTTGTTATTGCTGCTTCTGAGACAGTCTCTCCAGGGTGGTCTTTAACTTGTAGGTCTTTTTCAGTCCCCTGGGTGCTAGGATTATAGTCACATGCCACTATGCCTGCTTGCCTTAAAAAAACAACAAAAAAACCCAGGCATGACCTTTTAAAGATTTATTTATTATGTATAGTGCTCTGCCTGTGTATATGCCTGTAGGCCAGAAGAGGGCACCAGTTCTCATAGATGGTTGTGAACCACCATGTGGTTGCTGAGAATTGAACTCAGGACCTCTGGAAGAGCAGTCAGTGCTCTTGACCTCCGAGCCATCTCTCCAGTCCAAAAATTTTTTTACTGTCATTTTTAGGACTGGGCACACAGGTCAGTGGTAGAGAACATGCACAATACCCTGAGTTCCATCTCCAGAACCTCAAATAACCAACACACCATTTTCGTTGAATTGTATTATTGACCACATTTCTGTATCAGTAGATACTTGCTTGTGGATGTAGAGACTGGCTACTTGACTCCAAGGAGGTCCGCCCAGAAGGCTCTTTTCAGGGAAATTCAAAAGAATACTTTGTAACATTTGGGACATACATGACATTAAAGTTTTAGTGTCTTAACTGGTAGTACATGCCTGTATCTCAACATGAAGAAGTGGAGGCAGGGGGATTCCAAATTTGAAGACATGGGTTAAGTAGGTTGCTTCAGGGAAATCTTAGCTACACAGTGAGACCCTGTCTCAAAAGAGTCAAACACCAAAGTCTTGGTGTCCCTGCAGCTTCACAGGGTGCAGCTGTGTTCCTGATGGCTTCCCCTTCTGTAAGAGCCTTTGTGTGTTTCTGATGGCTTCCCCCTTCTGTAAGAGCCTGTGTGTGTTCCTGATGGCTTCCCCCTTCTCTAAGAGCCTGTGTGTGTTCCTGATGGCTTTCCCCCTTCTCTAAGAGCCTGTGTGTGTTCCTGATGGCTTCCCCCTTCTCTAAGAGCCTGTGTGTGTTCCTGATGGCTTTCCCCCTTCTCTAAGAGCCTGTGTGTGTTCCTGATGGCTTCCCCCTTCTCTAAGAGCCTGTGTGTGTTCCTGATGGCTTTCCCCCTTCTCTAAGAGCCTGTGTGTGTTCCTGATGGCTTCCCCCTTCTCTAAGAGCCTGTGTGTGTTCCTGATGGCTTCCCCCTTCTCTAAGAGCCTGTGTGTGTTCCTGATGGCTTTCCACCTTCTCTAAGAGCCTGTGTGTGTTCCTGATGGCTTCCCCCTTCTCTAAGAGCCTGTGTGTGTTCCTGATGGCTTCCCCTTCTGTAAGAGCCCTGCCACAGCAGCACGGAAGCAGATAAACAGCGCAACCTACGTTCACAGAACCCGACTTGCCCCAAAGCTGCCCGCTGCTTGCTTCTCACCTGGAATGGCCAACCACTGGGCCATCACTGAGCGAGTCTTGCTGAATACCTGGTCCTCAGGCACCACCTCGTCCACCACACCCACCTTGAGGGCCTCTGCTGGTGGGAAGAGCATCCCCAGCTGAAGGGCACGCTCTGCTGCTCGGTGCCCAATGGTGTTCACAAAGTTGTCTTTGAACCTGGAATGAAGACATCCTTCACCTGAGTGCTGGTGGTGGATATGTGTGTGTGTGTGTGTGTGTGTGTGTGTGTTGTCAAGTAGAGTATGAGTGCAGTCCTTCATCTTACCAGAAGGGGGCAACAATGCCCAGCAGGGTCTCATTTAATCCTATGGTGTACTTGGGGTTGTCAGCCATAATCCTGTAGTCACAGGTAAGAGCTATGAGGCAGCCTCCAGCTGGAGAAGCACCCTGTACAGAGAAGCAGAGCTTTGGTCTGTAGGTGTTCCACTGGTTCCTAAACAGGGCTGAGAGTGGGCATGAGCTCTTGGCACTGCACTGATCTGAGCCAAGCCTGCCTGATAGGTATGTAAACTGAGACTGGCCACCCAGGAACCAGCAGCGGAGATCTTAAGAGGTAAGTTTTACCCATGGGCTCAAAGGCCTTGACTGTGGCTCTTTAGCTTTTAGGGGGCCAAAAAATGACCCTTAGGACAGCAAGTTGCATCTCCCTTTCTAGGTTTTATCTGATGCTAATGTTTATTTATTTTTTTATTTTCGAGACAGGGTTTCTCTGTAGTTTTTGGTGCCTGTCCTGGAACTAGCTCTTGTAGACCAGGCTGGCCTTGAACTCACAGAGATCCGCCTGCCTCTGCCTCCCGAGTGCTGGGATTAAAGGCGTGCGCCACCACCGCCCAGCTGATGCTAATGTTTAAAACGAGTATTTAGACACAGCTGTCAGGCCATGAAGTTGTTCCTGGCGGTCAGTCCTACCAGGATGCCTGGGAACCCCAAATGGCAGTGTCTGCAATGCGTGCACCCTAGTGTCCCACGCTGAGACAGGCCTCTTCCCCAGGCTTGTGTATCTCTAAACCTCTTCAGTCCTCCCTTTTCGCTTCTGTAGCCCTGATCCTTAGAGCTATCCCCTCAGAGAACCCTGCCCTTTTTTTTTTTCATTTCTTTTTGTGTTATTTTTCCCCCACAAGACAGGGTTTCCTGTGCAGTCCTGGCTGTCCTGGAACTCACTCGGCCTCTGTGCTGGGATTAAAGGTGTGCACCACCACCACCCCATAAGAACCCTGCTTTTCTTAAGTCAAACCCCAATCCTTTCTCTACTGCTCTGTCTTTCCAAGGTCAGGTCAGAATATCACCTCCGAAGTGTTGGTCTGTTCAGGGCTCATTCCAGCCCACCAGGCCCTGGTCCCACCCAAGTGGCTTTTTTTCTGCTAGGTCTGTCTGGCCCCAGAAGGTCAACGCCTGAGTGTCCCCAGGGGGTGGGGTGGGGCACTCACATTGATGGCGGACATTATGATCAGCTTGGACAAGTAGAGCCTCAGCCACAGCTCCTGCACAGCCTTCCAGTACTCAGCGTAGTGGGCTGGGTTCCGGCCGTACATCTCCGTCAAGTCTAGACCAGCTGAGAAAATACCCGGGCAGTCCTGCCAGGAGAAGCCAGGATCATGTTCGACCAGTAAGAAGTTGCTTCCAAGGAATCAGAACTGAGAGTGTCAAGGACATGGCCTGGACCCTCCCCTGAACTGACTCTACTTTCTGGAAGCTTCAAACTGGAAAGGACAGAACAGGTTAAGGGGGGTACTGCTCAGAGACACACATGTGCCAGGCTGGCTCAGTTCCTCATTCAGCCACGTGTTCCCGTCTACCTCCCAAGGCCAGGCAAGGGCAGTGCTGGGGCAGAAGGATCTGAAGAACTGCACAGCCACACATGTGGGTCCTCAGTGTGATGTCTCAGGTCTGACATAGCCACCAGAGCAGGCGTGAGAACACAGGTGGAGGAGAAGCCAGTGGGGTACAGGAAAGCATTAGGGACAGAGCCTTGTGTCAGCGTCAGCACCAAATCCTGGGAAATAGCTCAGAAGCTTCCAGGTGAAGAAATGCACTTGAGGATTTCCCCTCTGCATGGGTTCGGAGCCAGGGCTGAGTTCACGGGTGGGAGAACTGGCGCAGGGCAACGCCTGCTCCGGGAAGACCAAGAGCGCCCTGTCAGGACCTGAGTGGACACAGACATCCACCCTGTCAGGACCTTGAGTGGACACAGACATCCGTCCTCGTGATCTTGGAGTCATAATGCAGCTGAGTCCTTTTTTCTTGGACATGAACTGATGCACGACACTTGTGTTTTTATAAAATGCATCCCTCTTCTGTAATGTAACAGAGACAACTACGCTAGATTTAGATGTTACCCCAACCCCAGGGTCTCTGTGTAACTCTGACTGTCCCGGAACTATGTAGACCAGGCTGGCCTCAAACTCAGAAATCCACCTGCCTCTGCCATCCAAGGGATGTGTGCCACCATGCAGGTCAATTCAGACTTCTAATGAGAATGGGTACGATGGACCTGTGGGTCATCTTCACACTGGGTAGAGGATGGCAGAAGGGGCCAGGCTGAGAGGACAACGGTCACATGGAATAACAACAGGAGCAACAAAATATTTGGTATTGGCGGTGAATGTCTGTAATCCCAGCACTTGGAAAGCATCGCAGATTTAGGTTTTTCTTTATTCTTAAATTGTTTGTTTATTTACTTATTTACCTTTTGTTTTTCAAGACAGGGTTTCTCTGTAGTTTGGAGCTTGTCCTGGAGCTAGCCATCCACCTATCTCTGCCTATCAAGTGCTGGGATTGAAGGCATGCGCCACCACTGTCTGGCAAATTTTTATTTATTTTATGTGACTGTTTTGGTGTTGAATCCCCTGGGACGGTAGTTACAGATGGTTGTGAGTCACCTTGTGGGTGCTAGGAACTGAACCCAGGTCCTCTGTAAGAGCAGCCACTGAGCCATCTCTCTAGCCCCCAGCGGCAGATTTTGTGTGAAGGAAGATAAAGCAGTACTACTGGTCACCCCAAACAGATCTGAAGAGTCAGCCCATCCCTGTGATGGGGAAGACACCCAATTGTTAGGTGAAGAGCGGCTTTCTAGTCACATTGCAGGTCTTACCTCTAGCGTCTGTGAGTACGGCCTGTGCAGGAAGAGTCTAATGTTTATTCCTACGAATAGCAGTATAAGCTTTTGACTTTTTTCTCTTCCATTCCTCCTCCTCAGTATCATCAGTAGCAGAAGCAGCTGAACCCTTTATCCCCCCATTAGCTGGAAATCCAGTCCCCTTGCAATGAATTATAAAAGAACCGACCTAGATTAATTTGCGGTCGAGGATGTGTTTATGTTCTTTTTCACAGAAAGAAAATAAAAGCTGGACGCGATAACTGCGTATCCAGTGAAGGGGTGGCAGACCTGATGACGTCATAGCTGCAAACACCCCACAGAGAGGAGTGCTTCCAGATACCTGGGACACACACAGACCCAGAGGCCCTGCTGAGATGACCTGGCCACGATGACTACAATTTTCTGCAGTTTGAGTCCTGTTTGCTGTGGAGCTGAGATGCAGACTGAACATTTGACTGTTTCAATTTCTGGGACACAGAACTCATTTTGGTTAAAATATTGGACCTGAGAACTAAGACGAAGCTTTCCCCTCAGGGAAAGAAAGACTCAAAATAAGGAATGACTGCCAGTCAGTGGTGGTGCACGCCTTTAATCCCAGCACTCGGGAGGAGGAGGCAGAGGCAGGCGGATCTCTGAGAGTTCAAGGCCAGCCTGGTCTACAAGAGCTAGTTCCAGGACAGGCACCAAAAAGCTACAGAGAAACCCTGTCTCGAAAATCCAAAATAAAATAAATAAATAAATAAATAAATAAATAAATAAAATAAGGAATGACTGAAACTCCTCTTCACTTAAGAAGGGGGCAGCCTAAGGGTGTAACTGCTGTTCAGAGACTGGAACTGGTATTTGATAACAGCAATGTCATTGTACTATTACCAGTATTGACCTGAATTTGTAACAGCATATAAGATGTTGAAAAAAGTTGGTATTGACCAATAATGCCGAGAATCATGTACTGACCTAAAGATATTTGGAAAAGTTGGTATTGACCAACAATGCTAAGAATTATGATATTTTTAAAAATATTTATTATGTATACAATATTCTGCCGGTGTGTATGTCTGCAGGCCAGAAGAGGGCACCAGACCTCATTACAGATGGTTGTGAGCCACCATGTGGTTGCTGGGAATTGAACTCAGGACCTTAAAGAGCAAGCAATGCTCTTAACCACTGAGCCATCTCTCCAGCCCCAAGAATTATGATATTGACCTAACAACTGCTGAGAAAAGTTTGACACACCCTGTAAATGTTGGGAGTTAATGCATATGTTAAAGAATTTTAGATTTTGATACAATGTAAAAAATTTAAGAGGTGCTTAAAACTAGGTGAAAAAGTGCTCTCGCTGGGCGGTGGTGGCGCACGCCTTTAATCCCAGCACTCGGGAGGCAGAGGCAGGTGGATCTCTGTGAGTTCGAGGCCAGCCTGGTCTACAAGAGCTAGTTCCAGGACAGGAACCAAAAGCTACGGAGAAACCCTGTCTCGAAAAATCAAAAAAGAAAAAGAAAAAGTGTTCTCAACTTAGGCGATTCTCTTCTCTTTAAATAGACTGTAGCCTTTGCGAGCGTGATTATTCATAAAGCATTATAATTTATCCTGACAAGAAAGTATGGCTCCAAAACAGAGCCCAAAGGTATCTCTCTCCACTAATCTCTTTTCCTTACAGAGATCAGCAGTCAATGATGGGTTTAAATCTTCTTCTTCCCAGATGCCTAAGACAGGAGCTTGCATATATGAATGCCTGTTCCAAAGACGGGGGAATTTAGGTAAATGAAGAGGTCTTATCCCAAGCCAGGCGTGACCGTTCTGTCCTGTTGCAGAAGCACAGGCTTTATTAAAATTAATAAGACAGAGTGGATTGTAGGCCCATATTTCTTTTCTTTTTTTTTGGTTTTTTGAGACAGGGTTTCTCTGTGGTTTTGGAGTCTGTCCTGGAACTAGCTCTCTTGTAGACCAGGCTGGTCTTGAATTCACAGATATTTGCCTGCCTCTGCCCCCCGAATGCTGGGATTAAAGGTGTGCGCCACCACCGCCCGGCCTATGTAGGCCCATATTTCTATATGGTGTGGCAGCCAGGCTCTAAAGCCCTAGGCCCCACCTGAGGTGGTCACGTAGCCTTCCAGACAGGCTGTCTCTACCCTAACAAAGGGTCAGGATGTTGTTTTGCTCCTTTCTTTGTAATTTGACGATGCCTGATAGAGATGCTGATTCATGTCTACGTGACAGCTAACACACAGAGCAGACAGGTAGATGTGGATGTGACTAAAAGCTATTCACCTGGTTACCTAGGAAACAGAATGCTAATATATTTCCCCTCAGCTAAGTTTTGGTATAGAGACTGTTTGGAGAAAAAAACGAGAGGAATTCTTCAGGATGTGAACTCAGGACTTCATGAGGGATCACTGAGAATCTCCCTCCCGATAAAGCCATGTGAGTTGTGTCTTTATTCCCATGCTTCCATGCCGGTCCAGAGAGAGAGTTTATGTTGGGGCCGAGAGAAGTAATTGAGGGTCTGGGCTAGCACTGGACCCCGACACAGCCCACACAGACCTAGTTTCTCGCTCTTTCATCTATCCTGGGCGCAACTAACTTTATTACTACCCCCATTGGTATGAAACCACCAGCCATAACACAGTATCAACCCCCCTTACTCATGTGATCTGTCCTAATTACAGCAGCTCTTTCCCCCTTCCCTCCTGATCCTTGCTGCAGGAATTTCTGCACTCTTAACTGCCAGAAACTTAAACACAACCTTCTTTGATCCTGCTGAAGGAAGAGACCCAATTTTCTAGCAACACCTTTTCTCATTTTCAGCCAATCAGAAGTTTACATTTTCATCCTCCAGGTTTCAGAATTATTTCTCATATCATTACTTATTATTCAGGCATAAAAGAACCATTTGGATATATAGGAACACTTTGAGCTATGATATCTATTGATTTTTTATTATTTATCTTATGAGCTCATCATGTATCCCAGTAGGCCTTGTCACAGACACTCGCCACAGTTATTGCTACCCCAGCTAGAGCTTCTGCTGACTTGCTACACTTCACCGAGGAAACATTGCTGCTACACCAAGAGCCCCAGGTTTTGTTTTCCTATTCCTATTTCCTGTGGTAATCTGAAGGTAACTGGTTCCTATAATCTCATAGGAAGTGGCACTATTAGGAGGTGTGGCTTTGTTGCAGTAGGCATGGCCTTGTTGGAGGAAGTGCATCACTGTGGAGGCGGGCTTTAAAGTCTCCTATGCTCAAGCCACACTTAGTGCCTCAGACTACTTCCTGTCACCTGCAAGTCAAGATGTAGGGCTCTCAGCTCCTTCTCCCAGCACCATAACTTCCTCCACGCCACCATGTCACAGCATGATGGTAATGGACTAAACCTCTGAGAATGTAAGACACTCAGTTAAACGGCTTTCCTCATAAGCGTTTCCATGGCTGTGCATCCTCATAAGCCTTTCCGTGGCTGTGCATCTCTTCACAGCAGTAGAAAGCCTACGACAGGGGCCTCACTAGAACTGTCCTATGCAGCTCGTCAATCGATATTACGCTCACTTCCACTGTCGTCTTCTCTATTATGGCTGGTTTTGTCCACGGATTTCCACGTTTTTCAGGGTATAGCAAGAGCTCGTTTCTCGTCACATCTGTAGTAGTAAACATGACATTTTTCCTCACCATTTTCTAGGGCTCTCAGGAATACCAAGACACTGCTGACCGTCCATATGAAATGCTGTGTCCTCCACAGGGTCATCCATTCACAGATGGCTTTTATTATAATCTTTATAATCTGAGAAGCCTTTGCCTCCCAACAAGCGATTCTTGCAGTGGAACAGTCATTGACATTCCAGAGGAATGCCATGTCAGTGCCCCAGTTACCAAGGGGCCTAACTGGTTCCCAAAGCCTCCAATGACCTGGTTTTACCATAAAGCCAATGACGACAGACGTGGGCGGTGACAACAAGAAATGACGCCCTAAGCGCTCTGAGGCTTGGAGAAGGGCGGAGTTGACACGACTGGAATATGCAAGGCTTGGTACCTGTGACTTTACCTCCTTCTATGATGCCACAGTGGGCTTGTGTGACACCCCTGAGGCCGGGAGGACTTATGTACTGAGTAGGGGGACTTCAAGTGAGTTAAGTGGACCAATTCCCGTAGGCGGTCAGCATCCACCTAGGTCACGTGCAGGCACAAGGCCGGAAAGCCTGGGGTGGGAGACTTCAGTTACAATAAATGATTCTGTAATGAAGGCCTTTCTATACAACAGGGTGCAGTGGTCTTGGTATTTCATGCCATCATTGATACACGGTGAGAGTGTTTGCTAAGGCCTAAGGACAGTCAGATAAAAGAGTTAAAATGGGATCACATTACGAGGTCAGAGGTCAAAGGGTAGAGAGAGCACTCCAGTTAGTGGTACTGGGCTTGGGTGAACTGTGGTACACATGCGTTTGGTGGGTCATTATGAGTTACCGCATAAAAAAGGCTAACCAGGATAAAAACACAGGCTTAAAAAGGGCTACCGTGAATTCTCGGGCAGGCCGTTAGCAGGATGAGAATAATGAACGTAATTGTGGCATTGGTGGGCTAGTGCTTATCAACGCTAATGGAGCACCAATTAGATGCGGTAAGGCAGCCTGCGGTGACATCAGCTGGGAGACCAACTGCTAAGGCTATGGGCTGAATAAATAAACTAACAGTCACAATGATAATAAGCACAGGAATTAATGAGACAGGAGTCTGGCGGCCTTTGTCCAGGGAAGTGACAGCTTCCCTGCCGGTCAGCCTGACCCTTTGGGGCTTGATGACTTTTAGCTTCCCGCACCTTTACTGACCACGATGCTAAGACATGCTACTGGCCAGTGGTCCCTGCTGGTCTCTGTGTCACTGCGGCATACAGCACAGGGAGACGCCTAGTCTTGATGCCTACTTTGAAAGGTAGTGGCACTGTCTTCCACCTTAAAAAGGGGCTGAGAAAGTACGATGGGACACTTGCCCAATATTCAGATGACCCTGGGTTCAATCTCCAGCATCACCCCCCCACCAAAACAAAAAACCAAAAAATCCTCCAAAACCTCAAACCCCAAACCATTCTTTACTGGGAAGTGGAGATGCAGTGCAGACCGCGGAGGACTCGCCGAACGTCCGCCAAGGCCTGGGTTTGGTTCTCATACCTCACAGGCTGGCACAGTGACGCTCTGGCCTTGACTGCACAGCAAGCTGGAGGCTAGCCTGGGGTACAGTAACCTAACCAAACAATGGGAACGAAGGGGCTGAAATAACCTGGCTCCACATCTGACTGTGTCCTGGCACCGAGGAGGGCAGGGGACCCAAGTTCAGACTTCTTGCCCACTGTATGACCTCCTGACTTCAGTGCCCACTGCTCTCACCAATGCTGCTCCCGGCATGTGCCAGCGCTTGTAGGCAACACCCAGGGTTCCCTCCAGAATAGAGACGGCAGAAGAATTTGCCCCCATACCTGACCTAAGATGGCCCAAAGGCAAGGGAGCACACACTCTCAAGGCTCGTATCCTGCTGGGAGAAGCTCAGGTACCAGCAGCTTCTGAGGGGTGGTGCCCTGGGAGCCCCTAGCTACATTTGCTAATGACTAGATGACCTTAGGTGGCTCCAGGGAAGACAAAGTTCTCACAGAGACTGCTAGCAGGTTCACAGGGATAGCCCAGGCCTGGTACACACCCCATCCCATCCGCTGAGAGCCTGCTCCTCAGGACACCGTGTCCTAGAAGCCCATAATGGTAATCAGGGTTGTTGGGGGCTCCATGCCCTGTAATGGATTGCTCTCTGCCCACAGTCAGGGCTGGGGTGTGTGTGTGTGTGGCTCAAACAGGCACCTACCGAAGTGAGGATGACACCACGGAACGTCTTGTCATTCTCTAGTTTCTCCAGGCTGATGACAAACTCTGTCAGAAACTCCAAGCTCAGGGAGTTCACTGGGGGGTTCTTGAACTTCATCACTGCAACTCCTAGTTCAAAACAGAGGGGATCCTCGAAAAGGGCCCAGTCCAGGCCACCCCTGGCCATCCCTAGCCCTCAGTCCGTCTACGGGAGTTGCAGAATTTGGGGTTTCAAAAGTTCAGGCAGTGCATGCTTTTAATCCCAGCACCTGGGAGGCTAAGGCAGACCGGTGGATCTCTGTGAGCTAGAGACCAGCCTGGTCTACAGAGCAAGTTCCAGAAGAGACAGGGCTACACAGAGAAACCCTGTCTCAAACAAACCAAAAATAAACAAGTGAACGAATAAATAAAACAAAGAACTGTACAATCTAGTTACCAGAAAAAAAATCAACTCCCCCACTAAAAACCTAAAACCAACTCATATTTTAAGATTACAATTTCGTGTTAAACTGTCCTTGGCTACTGCAGCCCACAGACTACACGGTGGACGCTCTTGAAAACTATCTTTTTTTTTTTTTTTTTTTTTTTTTTTGAGACAGGGTTTCTCTGTGGTTTTGGAGCCTGTCCTGGAACTAGCTCTTGTAGACCAGGCTGGTCTCGAACTCACAGAGATCCGCCTGCCTCTGCCTCCCAAGTGCTGGGATTAAAGGCGTGAGCCACCACCGCCCGGCTTGAAAACTATCTTAAATACAGGCTTGATAAAGTCCCAAACCTCAAGAGGCGCTGGGCGGGACATTCTGGACGCCCCATTTCTGCCTCACTCTGACTCAGTGTACCTTTAAGGTCCTTGTTTTGTTTTGTTTTCAAGACAGGGTTTCTCTGTGTAACAATCCTGGCTTTCCTGGAACTTGGTCTGTAGACCAGGCTGGCCTTGAACTCAGAGATCCACATGCCTCAGCCTCCTGAGTGTTGGGATTAAAGGCATGTGCCACCACTGAACAGCTCAGATCCCTTCTTTCAAATTCATTCAGCCCAGAGGCAGGAGACAAGTTCTGTGGCACTTCAGGCCTCCCTAGGTAAGAGCTTCAGGAAAGGAATCACTGAGACTCACCTGAGCACAGACCTTGGGGCCCAGGCAGATGGACTAGTCCACATGACAGGCACCAGAAAGTAGCTAGTAGTCCCATCTGCTGCACTGGTTTGACAATAACGAGCCAGGTTTTGATTGGATCAACATTCTCCATACAATCTTAACTTTTTTTTTTTTTTTTTTTATTTTAAGACAGGGTCTCATTATACAGTCTTGGCTAGCCTGGAACTCATTATATAAACCAGGCTGGCCTCCAACTCATAGAGATCCGCACATGCCTTTAATCCCAGCACTCGGGAGGCAGAGGCAGGCAGATCTCTGTGAGTTCTAGGCCAGCCTGGTCTAGAAGAGCTAGTTCCAAGATAGTCCCCAAAGCTACAGAAAAATCCCATCTTTAAAAAAGAAAGAAGAGAGAGGGGGAGGGAAAAGGGAGGCAGGGAGGAGGCGGAAATTTTTAATTAAAAAAAATTTAATAAAAAAAAGAAAGAAAGAAAAAAAGAAAGAAAGAAAGATTGATTCACCTGCCTCTGCCTCCCAAGTATTGGGATTAAAGTTGTGTACCACCACTGCCTGGTCTGAAATTTTAACTTTTAAAAGAGGCAGGCAGACAGAGATCAGTTTTACCTCAGTCAGGGCTATATAGTGAGGACCTGCCCCAAAAACAAAACAACAAAACTCCCAAACAAACCCCAAAATAGGGGATCTGATTTCATTTTCTATACGGAAAACAGAAAAACAAACAAAATATAAAAAACATAGCCATGTAGCCGGGTAGTGGTGGTACACTCCCAATCACACGTGTGCGCCCTCATTCACATGCCATACACATATGTAAAAGAAATGGAATAAAAGGAGCTGCCCACAAGCCAGAGGACACCACAGGGTGAGGTAGGACCAAAGCCAGAAGACACGGGAGACTCCTGCTGGAGCTTCAGAGGACCACAGTCCTTCCTGCCCCTGGCTTTGGACTTCTGCTCTTTAGAAACGTGGCCGTCATCTATCCCATCAGCTCAGTGTGCCGTATTCTGTGTCCACTCGGACTGCCATTATCAGAAACCTACACTTCAGACAGAAGCCAAGCAGTCCTGCCCTGGAGCCCTGAATGACCCGTCTTTCCAGTATCCGCACCAGATGGCTATCTGATTTTGAAGGCTGGAGGTGGATGCCCTTCTGGCAAGAAACCTACTTTAGTTAGAAGGAAAGGGTTTCCCTTGGTACGCCAAAACCTGAGGACACCAGCTGCTCCTCAGCTGCACTCTGAGCTGACTGCCCTAGGCTCCCAGTCTCAAGGACACCAAGGAGTTGACAGCCGAGCTGGATCTGTGCCACGACTTTGACGTCCTGAAAGAGGACGTGGGCAGAGTTCTACTGATTGTCCTTCCGTTTTCTCTGATTTGAATTTATCACTCTGTGCGATTCCTCTTGTTCTTCTGCAAGCCAAGTCTTCAGAGGAAGAGGGAACATCTCAGAACTAGGCGCACAAGAGCTTCTAGTGGGGCTCAGCTCACATTTCTGTAGTGGTTTCGGCAAATGCTGCCTGCCGTGCCCTCCGCTGCCCTCAGTTTCCCAGTGCGTTCTGTTTGCAGCATGAAAGAAAAACCACGGTCCTATTTCCAGGGGCATTGCAGCCACTAACTACTTGCCTGCAGAATTTGCAAAATAATCAAGAGGCATTTCCAGCTGAGGACCTGAGTGTCCAGGTGTTAATGAAGACCCTTCTCTGAGAATGAGGACAAAGGTCTTCTTTTAAGACCTTTGACGTAAGTGGAAGAAGTAACTGTGACCCAGTTACAGGCCCATATAAAACAAACACCTCAGACTTAGTTGGGAGGAACATATCTGAAAAGCCCAGTATGGCAGTGGGCACTAGGGGAAAGGTAACAAGGCAAAAGGTGAAGACAGCTAATGGAGGAGACAATTTAGATGAACGTAGTCACCAAATTCCTGGAGCAGGGTGAGTATTAGATACAATCTTCGTGAATGATGAGTTCAGCAGACTCTAAAATGAAACATAATTGCCCCTGATTTTTGGCACAAACGATTTGAGAAGTATGCTAATCGGAAGTGCCTGCTAAGGGAGAAATGTGAAACGGATCAGAGTCCATCTCCACCCGAGCGAACCTTTGCCAAACAGACAGACCCTGCATCAACTCTGGAAGTAACTGCTTTCTGTGCCAGCCAAGTTCACACCTAGTGTGTTTCTGTACTGGCGGCTTACAAGTGTAACGAGAGGGGCTAGATGGATGGCTCAGTGGTTAGTCTGGGCATTTACTCCCAGCACTAGGAGGCAGGGGCAGGTGGATCTCTGTGAGCTTGAGGCCAGCCTGGTCTGCAGAGCGAGTTCCAGGACAGCCAGAGATACACAGAGAAACCCTACAGAGAGACCTTTTCTTAAAACACCCTCCACCCCGCAAAAAATAATATTGGCTGCCTCTTCTAGAGGACCTGTGTTTGATTCCCAGCAGTCACCTGGCAGCTCACAACTGTCTCTAACTTCAGTTCCAGGGGATTTAGCAGCCTTTTTGGCTTTCACAATACTGTGCAAACTACATGCAGGTTAGGAAGGAAGGAAAGGAGGAAGGGAGGAAGGGAGGAAAGAAAAGAAACCTATAAACATCAAATAAATTGTTAAAAAATGTGCAAACATTTGCAATCCCAGAACTTGGGAGGCAGAGGCAGATGGGTTAGGTTCAAGGTCAGTCGCAGCGACACAGTTACACATCCGTCTCAAACAAGAAAAAAAAAAACAAACTAAAGGGACATATGGGCTTTTCTATTTTGCCTTTGAACTGGAGGTAACACTCTATTTTTAAAGCCAAAATAAATAAAATAAAACCAGTTGCTATTTTACCTTTTCTACAAGAGATATATACAAACATACACACACATACATGCGCACACACATGCACAAACATATGCTACTGACACATGCCAAAACTGTGAGAGAACACGTCACTAAGCCCACTGTCTAGTCACCTGTAAGTGTACGACCCAGCGGCTTTAGCATGGTATAGAGTTGTTACTCTACCCATTCTGATAGTTTTATTCATTTATTTGTCTATTTTTGTGGTACTGCTATTACACCCAAGGCCTGGCAAATGCTAGGGAAATGTTCTACCATCAAGGCACTTCTCCAGCCCTCTCATATTTTAAAATGTGTGTTTCTGTGGTACCTGAGAGATGTAAATCTGGTCTGCACCTACTGCTGCTGGACTCCTCAGGTCAAGCCCAAGCCCCTCCTCACTCCACGCCAGCAGCACTGTCACACGGGAACCCGGACCTTGGCCTCAGAGTCTCCGAGGGGCGCATCCTTCCTTTACAGGTGTCAACACTGAGGGTTGAGAGGCCAGGGTCAGGGTTAGCACGGAGCCTAAGCTCTGTGCCCAGCTGGGTTCAGTCTCCTAAGCTTTTCTTCCAGAAACTCATTAGCTACCCGTCCCGGAAAAATCACACCTTTTTCTCCCTGCATCCTTAGAGCAGCATTTCATTTGTATTTTAATAAATAAAACGTGCCTGAGGATCAGAAAAGTAAAACAGCCACACTGGTCAGCCTTACAGACCAGGCAGCAATGACACACACCTTTAATCCCCGTAGCCACACTAGCTTGCCATAAAAACCGGGTAGTAGTGGTGCGCACCCTTAATCCCAGCCCTTGAGAGGATTATAAGAGGGGAAGAGACAGCTCTCAGTCTCATTCTGAGGTCTCCTGAATGCAGAATCACCATTTTCAGACTGAGGTCAAGGTAAGAGCCAGTGGCTGGCTGCTTTGCTTTTCTGGTCTTCAGGCTGAACCCCAATGTTTCTGGTCTTCAGGCTGAACCCCAATGTTTCTGGTCTTCAGGCTGAACCCCAGTGTTTCTGGTCTTCAGGCTGAACCCCAGCATTTCTGGTTTTTATTAATCGTGCTTCACACCCTCACTCTAAAAAATAAAACAGGGCTGGAGAGATGGCTCAGTGGTTAAGAGCACTGCCTGTTCTTCTAGAGGTTCTGAGTTCGATTCCCAGCAACCACATGGTGACTCACAACCACCTATAATGAAATCTGGTTCCCTCTTCTGGCCTGCAGGCATGCATGCAGGCAGAATACTGTACACACAATAAATAAATAAATCTTAAAAAAAAAAAAATAAATAAATAAAACAAACCACAGGCAAATAGGCCCTACATGTAGCCAAGGCTGACCTCAAATTCACCATCCTCCTGCTTCAGCCTTCTGAAGGGCTTCCCAGGCGTTTGATGGTGTGGGGGTGGGGAGTGACCCTACTTGCAGCTTCCAACTTTAACTAGGAAAATAGTTGCTGGGGTCTGTGCCATGAGCCAGTGTTTGGAAAATATTCTGGTCATTTTCATGTTGGTTTTTTTTTTTTTTTTTTTTAAGAAAGCCAGGAGTGGAGGCACATTGGTACATTTCTTTCTTTTCCTCTTCTTCTTTATAATTTATTACACTTTACATTGGTGGGAAGCTAACAGATCCCCTAGAACTAAAGTAACAGACAGTCAGACAGTTGTGAGCTGCTCTGTGGGTGCTGGGAATTGAACCCGGGATTTCTTAACTGCTGAGCCATTATCTCTCCAGGCCCCATGTAGGATTTTTGAGACATTTAGCTGCAGTTGGATTTACAAGCATAAGCCACAAAGCAGGCTACAAACGGTTTATTATTTGTTTGTTTTTAAATAATTAATTTTATTTTATGTGCATTTGGTGTGAAGGTATCAGATCCCAAGGAACTGGACTTACAGACAGTTGTGAGCTGCCATGTGGGTGTTGGGAATTGAACCCAGGTCCTCCGGAAAAGTAGCCTCTTAACAGTTGAGCCATTTCTCCAGCCCACTACAACTGTTTTTAACTAATAGTTTAGGTAATAGACCATAACTTTAAAAACTTTAACCAAAACTTTAAAAGCTAAACCGGGCAGTGGTGGCACACGCCCTTAATCCCAGCACTCAGGAAGCAGAGGCAGGCGGATAATCTGAGTTTAAGGCCAACCTGGAATACAAAATGAGATCTTGGACAACCAGGGCTGCACAGAGCAATCCTGTCTTAAAAAACAAAACAGCCGGGCGGTGGTGGCGCACGCCTTTAATCCCAGCAGTCGGGAGGCAGAGGCAGGCGGATCTCTGTGAGTTCGAGGCCAGCCTGGTCTACAAGAGCTAGTTCCAGGACAGGCTCCAAAACCACAGAGAAACCCTGTCTCAAAATAAAACAAAAACTTTAAAAGTTTACACGTTTCGTCATTCAAACTACCCCGTGTGACATTAAGTTTTAAACAGAAAATGAGTTTACATTAGTTTTTTTTTCTCACTGCTTTTGGAAATTCAAAGTGCTCAACATCTGACTTCACTCTGAAGTGTAGCCTTCGGGCGACGGAGCAGGAGTCCCCACCCCCGTCACTCACCTGCCTTGTCCTCCGTCTCCACCAGCACCCGCTTGTTAGCGAAGCGCCGCGCGCCATCCAAGGCCTCCCTGCGCCCGAGGCGGGATCCTGCGGACAGCCCGGAGCACCGTTAGCAAGCTCGGCATACTCTCACCACCGCCGCCCAGGAACCCAGCCCACTCCGGGGCCGTGCACCGGCTCCCCCTCCCTGACCACGCACCGGCGTGCAGCAGAACGCGACTCGCAGCAGCCAGCGCCATCTTGGCTGTCGGCAGAGTCCCAGCGACGCAGCCAGCAGCCAGCAGCCAGGCGCTGCAGACTCCTCCTCTCGGACCGGCCCTCCTCCTCCCTCCCACTAGGTCAGGGGCAGCCGGCACTCCGCAGCCTCCAGAGGACTGGGCGCGGCCCGCCTCCCGAATCAGTAACTTGTTCTGGGTGAGCCCCACCCCCAGAGCAGCTGGCAGCACCAGGTAATGAATGAGATCGTCAAGGGTCGGACACGGGGAGGGAGGTGTCCGGAGATTCGGGAGCATTTACCAAAGGTTCCTGACAGCTGCCAGATCTCATCCAGGCAATACATTAACGCCTATCAGAGGAGCTGGGATCAGGAACATAAGCTAAGGCTGGCAGAATGGTTGCAGGGTGGTGAACAGATTGCCACGCTAACAGGGAGGGCTGTCACCGTGGGTTTAAAACATACCCTCACAAGTGTATGTTTTTGGGTTGGGTGGTGTGGCTCAAGCCATTAACCCCAGAGGCAGGAGGACCTCTGTGAGCCAGTCTGGTCTACAGAACAAGTTCCAAGACCTCCAAGTTTATTTTTGTCAGTACTGAAAGTCCACAAATAAGAGCAGCCGCCTGTATGGCACATGCACTGAGGGAGGAACCTCAATGTTTACTCCGGTTTTAAACGTTTCCAAGTCTTCCTTCTGGCATAGACTTTTCTGTGGTGTGGGGGATGGAAAATCGGAAACTCAGGACCAGTAGGGGGCAGGAAATTATTTCCCTATCTTCACAACACAGCAGTAGCAGCCTCAGGCAGAATCAGCTTCTCATCCACGGTATTGACCTCACTCCAAACACAAACCCTGGGTCCCCCTGGCTGAGAGCTTTTAGAAATGCCACTTCGGGAATTAAGCCTAAAGTGAGTTCTTAGTTGGGCAGACACAAATTTTGACTGTTCTGGACTAAGGAGGCAGCAACACCAGCACTCAGTTTGCATCTAGTCCGAGGTTTATTCAACAGTCCTCTCACTCTACACAAGTACAAATGACTTTATCTAAAATACTACAAAGTCATAAAACTCAAAACAAAATTTATAGTACTGACTGTACAATAAAAGCAAAAACAGGCAATGAATACACTGCCACGGTTAACCTGCAACATCCCTGTGAATGGCAGGTGACAATGAGTGTGGTGGCAGGTTCCATGAGGACCCTGTAGAACTGGCTCACCAATTCAGAGAATAACAGAGACCTGGGGGTAGGGAAAGATAAAGGTGTTTAACCCTAGAAGTTGATGAGGACTCCAAAGGGGACATGGTCAGGTCTAACAGCACAGCAGCTTGGTCCCCTTTCCGCAGATGTGGCACAGCAACAGCAGGAGCGCGACCTGGCTGCCTAGGTCCTAGGTCATCTGTGGAAAACCGTGTGTTGCAATATGGAGGCTTGCTCATCCCAGCTGGCTCTGCTATAAACCAGACTCTCAAGAACGGGAAGGGTGAACTTTCTAGCCAGAAAACTACAGGGCACTTTTATGGGCACAGTCCTGAATCAACAGTACCTCTGCAGCCAGAATCCTCCTGCAGAGGAAATATCTCAACTGCTGTCTTCAAAGCCCACCCCGTTATGGGATCCTTCCCTACAGATCCTCATTGGCTAAAGAAAGGACAAAACTGAGTTGGGGGAACATAAGTTACAGAGGTACGAATCAACGTCCCTGCTTATCGGGAGGAGTTGGAGCTGGAGCGGCTCCTATGGCGGCGGCGGCCAGGAGATCGAGACCTCCTACGCACAGGAGACCTGCGCCTTGGAGAGCGGGACCTGCAGGAAGAGAGAAGTGGTCAGTCAAAAGCAAAAAGCCCCAAGAAGCACAGCTGTGGGGGCAAACTGGCCTTTTCTAAGATAACTCTAATTTTACAACCCTATAAAGTGTGGCTTCTGCTGTCTGACCCCAAAGCTCCTCTCTTAACCCCTCCTGTAATCTTTTTTCTTTTTGGTTTTTCCAGTCAGGGTTTCACTGTGTAGACCAGGCTGTCCTAGAACTCAGAGATCCACCTGCCTCTACCTCCCCAGTGCTGGGATTAAAGAAAGGCATGTGCACCATGCCAAGCAGGCCGCTCACCCAGCGGAGAGCTTGCACTGGTTTCAAGGGACCCATGCTAGCTTAGACTCTAGAGGTGGTTCCTTGGAAGGGCCTCATCTGTGCCTGTCAATACACATATTTTGACTGTCCTTTCTCTGACCAGTACCCAACGGCAACATGCTGACCTTCTTTCTGTATTCAACCCCAAATGGGCAACAATGAAGGAGCCCAGAGTTGCCACAGCAATTTATTGGGTTTCTAAATCACATAAAGAAGCCAGATGGGTCAAGGGCAATTCCAATTAATTCACCTCCTCCTCATCCGTGGGGGTGACCTGCGCCACATGGGAGGCGGTGGAAGCATTCTCCTGGGTGGGCTGAATCGCCGTGGGGGTGGCCGAGGCCAGGGTGCCAACACGGCAGTAGCAGTGATTTCTTGGCCATCAATTTGTCCTGTAGAAAAAAGGGACAAAATCATAAGATCGCTAATATTAAGTACTTACCATACTCATACCTGTGATGGTGTGGTGGTCCCACATGCCTGGAATCTCAGCACTCAGAAGGTGGAGGTAACACTTAGTTAACCTCAGCAACATAGTGATATATATATATATATATACTGCCTCAAAGTCAAATCAAACAAAAATATCAAAATTAACCCCAGCATTGGAGAAGCAGAGACAGAACAGGTAGATCTCTGAGAATTTGTAGCCAGCCTCGTCTACACAGAAAGGTCCTGGTAAGACCAGACGGGGGTACATAGGTAGACCCTGTCTCAAATACAAAATAAAACCCTACCTTCCCCAGGCAAGCACCAATCTAGGTGCTCAGTATACCAAGGTAAATAATCATAAAATAACACAAGGAACACCAGGAAAAGCTAACACAGGGATGAGATTTAAGACACTAACTGAGGCACCGGAACAACTTCCCTGAAGACAGACAATCCACACACTGATGGAAGAAGGTCATTGGTTAATCAATAAAGACACTGCTTGGCCTGTCCTACTACAACACACAATTCTTTTTATTTTTTAAATATTTATTTATTTATTATGTGTACAGCATTCCTTCCATGTGTGACCGCAAGCCAGAAGGGGGCGCCAGGTCTCATTATAAATGGCTGTGAGCCACCATGTGGTTGCTGGGAATTGAACTCAGGACCTCTGGAAGAACAGTCAGTGCTCTTAACCACTGAGCCATCTCTCCAGCCCTACAACACACAATTCTGAAAACGTGTTGAAACCTGTTAGGTAGAAGACACAGAACCACCAGCTATGGAACAAGTTACAAGATAGCTCGGGACTTAAGGGCAGGATGAGGCTCTTGGCAGGGACAAGAAGGTGCCATCAGTAGCTGAGCTTTTTTCCCAGGGTTTTACTACATAGCCCTGGCTGTCCTGGAACTCACTAGGTAGACCAGACCAACCTCAAACTCACAAATCCACTTGCTTCTGCCTCCCAGTTGCTGGGATTAAAGGCACACCTGGCCCTGAACTTCCTTTTTTAAGGACAGTGGGAAGCTCAGGCTGGGGAAAGAAAAAAAGAAAAAAGAAAAAAAAAAGGACACTTGTTTGAAGAGTTCTACAGCTATCTACATAAACTAATTTCCAAATAAAAGGAAAGACAAGAGAAAATTTAGGGATGATTTCAAAAGCAGGGAGGACGCACTGTTGGACACAAACCTCAGGAACTTAAAGGGTTCCGGAGAGAGAAAGGCAAAGAGCACTGAGGTGCAAACTTAGGGACACCTAACAGCGACAGACTTTTCACATCTAGGGTCCCTAGAACCCAAACCTAGCCTCAGTGTGGACAAAGGCTCTTGCCTGCAATACCCAGAGACTAATTCAGGCACCCTCATCACAAAACCCAGTCTAACTAGCGCCAATGAAGAATGCCACTGCATTAACTGAACAACAGATAAGACATCAAGTAGCCAACTGCCAGCAAAGGCCACTCTAGTTCCCTGAATCTCCCCCATCCTTCACTCCCGTGTTTTTGGAGACAGGGTTTCTCTGTAGCTCTGGAGCCTGTCCTGGAACTAGCTCTTATAGACCACTCTGGCCTTGAACTCACAGGACATCCACCTGCCTCTGCCTCCTGAATGCTGGGATTAAAGGTGTGCACCACCATTCAACGGTTATTTCCCTGGATTTTTAACTGATCAGCAAAAAGGCACTCTGGCAATACCAGATGACAAGCACTTTGAAAGTGAAGGTGTCACTCATAGAACCTGAGCTGATATGAACAACACAGGTAGTTTATGCTCAACTCTTGAAACACTTGAGGGAATTAAAGTGGCTAAGTATCAAAGAAAACCCATACAGAAAGGCAACAACAAAACTCCAATTAAAACTTTTAGATATTTGTAAAGCTTAATAGGCATCTGAGGACTCTAAGGTTCCCCAACACAGGTTAATGGCTCAGATGGTATTGTGAGCTGCTAGCTCTCAGTCTCTGCAGTAATGAGATCCAGCACTCTCTTCTGGCATGTAGGCATACACGCAGATAGAACACTATATACATCATAAATAAATCTTTTAAAAAAATGTATATTAAAAAAAAAAAAGCTGGCAAGAAACAAGCCAAGCTAAGGCCTCCGTGTGTGATTTATTTGGGAGCTGGGTGGTGAGCCCCTCAAAAGCCAAAATAAGAGATTACACAATAGGGCTCCACTGAGACTTAAAAGAACTCCAAATGGTCCCACAAACAACTGGTCTCTGTGAGGACAGAGGTGACAGGGCTGAGGGTGGCCACAGGGTCACTCACCTCCATCCATGTGTTTCAGTGCCTTCTCCGCTTCATCTGGATTCTCAAACTCTACATATGCGTAGCCTTTGGATAGATGAGGATGCATCCTTTCTACAGGCATGTCAATCATTTTAATTTTCCCATAAGTAGAAAATATTTCCATGATATGATCCTATAGAGAGAAAGGCCACATCCTTGTTTACCTATCTATTACTTGACGGTCAAAGGGAATGCACTAAATGCTGAGTAAATTCCCACTAGTGTGAAAACATTCTGCCACATGACAAGATGTGTCACTGGGGTACAAGTCTCCTGGATATAAATAATAAATTAAGTCCAATAAAAAGGATTAAGCAGTGTTCTAGTCAAGTCATGGATCACATTCTAGGTGCACCTGCTGCAGATCCAGCTTGCCCAGCCTTCATGGATTAGTGACCCGTACCTTGGTCACATTCCTGGTGAGCCTCCCAATGTGCACTTTGGTGGGCTTAGGTGAAGGGCTCCGCCTTTTCCTCTCTTTCTCATCTCTTTTAGGTGGTTTGGATCTGAAAATACAAAACACCCAGAAATTCAGTTTCCACCAACCAGTTTGAGGATAGAGTTCAGGGCAACATCTCAGATTTGGTCCCCAACATGGAAAAAGGAAGAAAAATATCAACTGGGTGTGGTGGTATCTGCCTAAAACCCCAGCACCCAGGAGGTCATGGCAGGAATACTACAAGTTCAAAGCCAACCTACACTGCCTAGTGAAAGCCTGCCTCAGCAATGGTGTTAATGTTTCTACTTAGCTTGAACAGCCAAGAATTCTTTCCAATTCACTTATATTATTACCTATGGTGGTCTGAATGAGAATGGCCCCATAGGCTCATTTATTTGAATGCTTAGTCATTAGGGAACAGCACTATTTGAAAGGATTTGGAGGTATGGTCTTGTTGGAGTCCTGGAGGTGAGCCTAGAGGTTTCAAGGACCCAAGCCAGGCTCGGTATCTATCTCTTCTGCTGCCTTCGCATCCATGTAGAACTGTCACCATGTCTGCCTGCATGCCACCATACTCCCCACCACATGAGGATAATGAACTAAACCTCTGAAACTGTAAGCCAGCTCCAATTAAACACTTTCCTTTATAAAAGCTGCCTTGGTCACGTGTCTTTTCACAGCAAAGAAACACCAACTAAGATGTTATCCTTGATTTAGAAACTCTTCAAATTAAGACACCCCCACCCCCAACTCTTTTATTCTGTGTGGGCAAGAGCCAGGGCAACACGTGTGGAGGTTAGAGGATAACTTGTAGACCACCCTGAGAGCTGGGATTAAGGCATGCACCACCACTTTCCCATGACATACTTTAAATCAATCAATCAATGAATCAATCAATCATGGGCTGGAGAGATGGCTCAGCAGTTAAGAGTGCTGGCTGCTCTTCCAGAGGACTTGGGTTCAATTGTTCTATTCCCAGCACCCACACGGCAGCTCACAACTGTCTGTAACTCCTGTTCCAGGGGATCCCACACCCTCACATAGACATGCAAGTGGGCAAAACACCATTGTGCATAAAAAACAAACAAATAAATGTACTTTTGTGCTATAGTGCATACATATGTGGAAGTCAGATGGCAACTTGTGGGAGTGAGTGACCACACACCCACCACGTGAATCCTGGAGATTCAACTCAGATTGTCATAAGCTTGGCAGCAAAACCCTTTATTGCTGAGGCATCTCGTCAGTTCCTGATCTACTTTTCTTATTTATAGCCATGGCAACGAGCAGGCTAGCCACCGTGCACTCACTTGGAGCGGGAGCGCCGCCTGTTGTCATGTCTGCGCCGGGAAGGGCTGGGGGAGCCGGAGGAGCTGCTAGAGCTGGAGCTCCGGGATGAGCTGGAGCTCCCAGAGCGGCTGGACGCAGAGGAGGAGCTGGAGCCACTGCTTGAACCTGTGCTGGTGCTGGAGCCTGAGCTGGAAGTCGAGCTGGATCGAGACCTGAGGAAAACGTGGGGCATCAGAGAGTCAACAATGAGCAAGAGTCAGGTTTCCGCACAAAGACTGCCCAGCAGGAATGGACCTCCTGGTTCTTTCAGTCGTCAGCAAGGACACCCGACAGGTCCAGAGAGGAGACAGGCTGTTGTCGCCCGCACAGAACCCTGACCTTCACCAATGGGGAAAAGGCAGGAGTCTAGCCAAGGTCAGGTCACCACCTCAGCTTGCAACAGGGCTGTAGATACTCAGGCAGGCTTTCAACCACCAAAACCTGAGCTCGAGGGGCTGAAAAAACAGCTCAGCAACTAAAAACACTTCCAGAGGACCTAGGTTTGGTTTCCAGCATTCACATGGCAGCTCACAATTGCCTTGTGATAGTTTCAGAGGACCCAATGCCCTTTTCTGGCTTCTGTGGGAAGTAGGCACACACATGGTATGCATGCATACATGGAGGCAAAACTCATATACTTAAAAAAAAAAAGGCTCTAGACTGAAGCCATCCAATCTCAATTCAGAATTAAAGAATGACTAATACTTGCGAGAGAAACAGTTCATGACATCTAAACATCACATTTCTTAGTATCATAAAAGAGTTCATATCCGGCCGGGCGGTGGTGGCACACGCCTTTAATCCCAGCACTCGGGAGGCAGAGGCAGGCGGATCTCTGTGAGTTCGAGACCAGCCTGGTCTACAAGAGCTAGTTCCAGGACAGGCTCCAAAACCACAGAGAAACCCTGTCTCGAGAAAAACTAAAAAAATAAAAAAAAAAAAAAAAAAAAAAAAAAAAGAGTTCATATCCATATGCAACATACATTACATATAAAGACCATATATCATATATGAGATGAAACTCAAAATCAGCATGCCATAACTTAGGGTCTTGTCAACAACCCTAGGTCTGGTTGCTTTTAAAGTAGTTAAGAAAAGGTACCCTTCCCTCGGCCTCAATTTAATTGGCAAGTCTTAGGCCCTAATGAAATCCAGTCAAAACAAAGTGGGAAGCTCTTGTGTAACACGTTATACAGTACTACCCTCCCAGCCAAACTGCTGTCATTCTCAGTGCAGCTGGGCCTGCACGCCAAAGGTCATCACAGCTGGGCTGGTCTCTTGGAAGGAAGAGACAGGGAGGTGAAGGGATCCTCAGGGAGTATTCAGCCAGCACTTCCAACCAGCTGTAGGATGCAATTCTGCCCTAATTGCGCATGGCCTCGCAGATGCTTTAAGTAGGGGATTATGAAGGGTGGGAACTCCATCTACACAACCACAGGGGAGTCATCACCCCTACCTGATAGTAAGCCCGCACCCACGGCACTAGTAACCCTAACAAACGCAACAGTTCCCTGGAGTGTCAGTGGACATTGACATTGGTTTGTTGGTAGGAGCACAGGAAGGAATTTAACACCCAAGGCTGATCTCTGACTTCCCTAACACACAAACGTGTCACCCTCCTAAAAAGAAAAGGTCGTCTTGGTGGGCTTCACCGTGAAGGAAGACAGGGCTGCAGCAGTGGCCCCTCTGCCCCACCTGGTGCTGCTGCTTCCACTTGAAGCACTGCGTCTCTTCCGAGTCTTATCCCTGCCACGATCCTTCTCACTCGACTCTTTAGTGGCCCCTTTATCTTTAGAGCGATCCTTGGACTTCTCGTCAGAGCGGTCCTTGCGCTTGGTAGGAGAAGGAGCCCTGCATGGTGAGGAAGAATGTGAGGTTGCAAGCTCCCTTGATCAAGCCCTGGAATAGTACAACCCAGCAGTGGGGTCCAGAGGGAATACTAAGATCCCAGGTGATCACAGAGAAAAACCATCTGTGGGTTAGGACACTCACTGTAGAACTCAAAATTTCCCCTCTCTGAGGGTCCCTAAAACAGCAAGCACCCCCAAAATAGCACTAGAAAAATCTTACAGAAGGATTACCTAGTGCTGGACTTTTTATTATTTTCTTTGACTCCTAGCAAGCTCTTCTTTTTCACTCCTGATAAATCCATTCTCCCCTTCTGAGGTGTTCAAAGCAGCAATGTCGGCCTCACTTATCTGAACTCTCACTTCTAACTCGAGTCTGAGAAACGATCCCTAATCGATTGCAATTTACGCCAAAGAGCAGCCTAGTAACAAGATAAAAGGATTTAAATAGAGTAAACGAATTGACAAGGCAACAAATCTACTTTGCAACAAAAAGTTGAGCACACAAGAAAAGAGCAAGGGAACACAGCAAACAGCAAGTGTCCACACAGCCTGGACACTCAGAGGACAGCCCTTACTTCCTCATGTTTTTTTTTTTTTTTTTCCTACTCCCATAAGAGGCACAAATGGAACGGCCACCTTAGTTTTTTTTTAAATAGGAAAAAATTTACAAAATTTATTACATGCCCAACACATAGGAGGAATATTAAGATTCCTCATTGTTTTCATTAAAGAAACGGGGTGGTAATTGTACCTATCAACGTTATTTCAGAGCATGCACAACTCTAGAGTTCACTGCTAAGTTTGCTGGCTTTCAAAAAGTACTAGATACCACAACGGCTTTAGAGGAGAAAACCCCAATTGGTAGATCAACTGCCATGCTCAGATTTGTCTTCTTGCTGTAATTTCCTTTGTGGATAGACTGGAGTGATGATTAGGTCATTTTGAGGATGACAAACACCAAAACATTAAATATTCAACACAAATGGACAAAACAGAAGAACATAAAGCCAGGCTGTGGTGACACACATATTTAATGTCAGCACTTGGGAGACAAAGAAGGTGAAGAGATCAAGGCCAGCATGCTCTACAGGGCTAGTTCTAGGACAGCCAGGGGAGCTACACAAAGATCCCCGTAAGACTGTCAGGCGGGTAAATATAAAGCAAATGTGGGGAAATGTGACCTGATGGATCTAGGCAGCAGTTAGGCAGGCACAAATACTGAATTCTTTCTGCACCTTGAAACTTGGAATGGGGTGAGATCTTACAGGTTGTTTAAAGGTTTAGCAATATGCTAAATAACACTAACAAAAACTGAATTTAGAAACTGCTTCCTGTGCTCTCTTCTTAGGGAGCAAAATACAAGCAAAGGCCTCCTTTCTTCAACTGTAACCAAGAGAGAAAGAATAAGACCATTGGGTTTTGATTTCATAGACGGCACTTCTAAATGCTGCTGAGTAAATATTCTAACCCAAAAGAGAAGAGCCTTTGCTTCTGGACAGATGAATGGAACAGCTCCTTTCCAGGGCTATAAAACATGCTACAGACACCCCCCAGGGAAGACAGCAACCCATGGTCTGGAGTACCCAAGCGTGCCTGCATTTGACTCTGTGCTTCCCTAATGTCATCTCGGCCATGGCACTCATTCTTACCCATGTTCTTTACTGAGACAGGATCTGTCTATTACATAGCTCTGGCTGCCCTGGAACTATAGACCAGGCTTGCCTGGAACTCTTCCTGCTTCCGCCTCCCGAGTTCTGGAATTAAAGGCGCGTGCCACTACACCTTGCTGGTACTCACTGTTAGTTTTATAAATTTTTTGTTTAGAGACAGGACTCTCTATTACGTAGCCTTAGCTGTCCTGGAACTGCCTATGTAGACCAGGTTGGCCTCGGCCTACGGAGTGCAGGGATTAAAGGCGTATTTTATAATCTAGCCGAGGCTGGCTTCAAATGTCCTATGCAGGAAAGTTTGATTGTTGATTCTCTTGCCTCCACCTGGGATTATAGGCTTTCTATGTGGGGCTGGAGACTGAAACCAGGACCTCATGCATGGTAGGCAAAAGCATCCCATCAACTGAGCCATGAACTAGAGCTTCATCTCTCCCGACCTCGGCTGCCTGTAAATCCGACAAGGCACCCAACTAAAACTTCAAGTTCAGCGATAAGTGACAGTCAAAGGGCTTTCTTCACGTCTGGAAACTACACCCACACCTGCTCTTACCTCAATACACCTGACTTCTGAATGCTTAATCAAGTCCGTAACAGCTCACCTTAAGATTAATTTTGGGAGAGATCACACAGAGCAGGACTGCCCAGTAAGAATGTGAGCCATGAACACAACCTCGAATTTCCTTGCAGCCACATCAAAACTACCGTAAAATTTTTCTTGTAAGGGCTGGGCAATTGTGGTACACACCTTTAACCCCAGCACTTGGGAGGCAGAGGCAGGTGGATTTCTGTGGAGGCTACCCTGGTCTACATTGAGAGTCGCTGCTTCAGAAACAAATGGTCTGGGGAATAGTGGAGCACGCCTTTAAACCCAGCACATGGGAGGCAGAGGCAGGAGGATCTCTTGAGGCCAGCCTGGTCTACAATGTTTGGACACATTGTTTCCAAAACAAAAAGGACAAACCAAAAAACCTCAGAGCCTGATCCACTCAACTAGGACTCTACTGACGGACAGTCCAAAGTTAATAGGTTTTTCTTTCTTGAGACAAGGTCTCATTATGCAGCCCTCAAATTCAAGAGACATGACACCCGAGTGCTGGCATTAAAGGCAGTGTGGGGGTCCCAAAATTAGTTTTTGAATAAGATAACAAAAATTACCTTTATAGCATAACCAGTATAAAAATACTAAATATTTGTGTTTTCCCATACTAAGTTATTTAATTCTGGTATGTGCTTTAACATTTCAGTTTGGGTTGGTACCAGTGGCAAAGAACAGATTCCACTTGGGCACCCCCAGCCCAACTATGAGAAAGTGCTTTTATGAAACAAGCAGAACCTGGTATTTTTTAAGCAGTCTACAAATTGTAACCATAGGGTGAGCAAACACTTTGCTGGCTGTGGTCGAGTGCTAGAAAGCAAAGGTGAGGTTCTCTGTTCTCCCAAGTGCAGGCACCAGCCCAGGACCTTGGTCACCTCCCCGTCTTCCGGAAAGGCGTGCGTCCGACAGCCAGAGAGAGGAGAAAACAATTAGTTACATCTAGAGCAGAGGCCGTTTCGGCAACCTTCAAAGCACTCTCGACATATAAAAGCACATTTGAGACGCGGTGCCTACGAAGAAGCACAAGGTACAGAAAGGACGCCTACTCCACGTCTCTACCATCAACCGTAACCTCTCAATATTCCCCCTTCCAGCTCGGTAACCGTGCTCAGTCCACCCTGGGGGCCGGATCCTCGAGGCCCGGAGCTGAGGACTGCACACAGAGTTCGATAAACACTCGTGGGAAGAGATCTAAAGGAAAGCCAACCTTGTAGGCCGGTTCACCATCGGCACCGTCCGCTCCGGCCACTATATCGACCTCGCCTCCCACCCTCTTTCTCCACTCACAACTCAGGCAGGGCCCGGCGTGGCGAGCCGAGGTCTCCAGCTAGACGAGAAAACAAGAGAAGAGGCGGCGCTCGCAGCTGCCGGGAGCCCCGCAAGCTAAGCCGGCCGCCGCCGAGCTAACGGTGCGGGATCGCCCTTCCGTCTGCGACCGCGGCGACCACTTCCGGGCCGCGGCCTTGACGCCTCCCACTCCGCCCGACCTGAACCCCTCTTTCTCTTCGGGCTGTGCGCGTCGCCGGCAGACCTCTACCACACCGCGGGGCTGCGGGACGCAACCGGCTCCGCGATGCGCCCCACCAAGCCCGGCAGGCGGTCCCCGAAGTACGGATGCGGCCGGATTCCTCCCCCAACTTACATCTTCCCGAGGCCGCCACCTCCTCCCGCTCTTCTCAGACCCGGAGGTCGGCGCCGCTCTGTCGTCAGAGTTGAGAAGCGGGAAGACGGCGTCGTCGCGCAGCGATGACGTCAGGTGCCTCAGCCAATGCACGAGAGCGGTGGAGAATGAAAGGACCGCGGCTGTTTGCAGGAGGGTGTCGCTGCGTTTAGCTTTTTCTTTCCTGCTGACTCGGTTTACGCGTCCTGGAGCGCGCGGTGATTGGCTGGCCGGGACCGCAGGGCTCCACCCTTTTGCGTCTAGCGGCTCTGGGCGGAAGAAGCTACTCTGGTTGCCTCTCTTACGGACTCTGAGTACCTGATCTACGTCGTCTGTAGGGCCTAAGGTCCTGCAGGGAGCGGTGCTCCGCACAGTCTTGGCGGGAGAGGGTCAAAGCAGAGCCGCGCGGTTCTGAAGGGACAGGCTGGTACAGATGGTGGGTTCGTGCAGTCAAAACTCTGATAGTATAGTGGTGATCGCGTAGACGCGGTCTCCGTGCTGGTGGGATTCGGTCGACTGGTGCGGCAGGAGACCAGGGAGGCCGAAAAGAAAGGAGTTTGAGGAAATGTTGAAGACTTGCAACAGGGGAGGCGACATTTCTGAAAAGGGGCAGAGGGAACAACAGGTGAAAAGAAAGGCATTCAGGTTCGCTGGGAGAAGAAAAGGAACGCCAGTCTGGGTGAGGGTCACTGTCAGGACATAGAGGTCCCTGTCTGGGCACAAGACTATAGAGTAGCGCTCTCCGCCCCCGTGGTGTCCCCGCCTCCCAACTCAGCCTGGCACATTCCTTGCTCTGTGATTATTTGCGAAAGTAATGGATACGCACACAGTTCCTGCGGTTATCCGAACAGGTTTGAGGCGGCAAGGAAGAGAGGAACAGATCTAAGTTGAGCTTTAGGAGGAAGGAACAAAGGTGGCTTAGATTTGGATTACATATTGCAGTGAAAGATAGAAAAGAGGCCAACGTGCAGTTGGTGACCATAAGAGACGGAGGGAGAAGATAACAAGAGTCCAAGGAGCTGGGCACAGGCTAGGAAAAGGAGCCTGCCTCTGCAGTCTTGGGGTGGGGTTGGCAGATCCAGTCAGTCTGGCCAGGTACCCCTGCTGCTCTTAAGATTTGTTGTGTGAAGCCGGGCGGTGGTGGCACATGCCTTTAATCCCAGCACTCGGGAGGCAGAGGCAGGCGGATTTCTGTGAGTTCGAGACCATCCTGGTCTACAAGAGCTAGTTCCAGGATAGGCTCCAAAACCACAGAGAAACCCTGTCTCGAAAAAACCAAAAAAAAAAAAAATTGTTGTGTGGGGCTGGAGAGATGGCTCAGAGGTTAAGAGCATTGCCTGCTCTACCAAAGGTCCTGAGTTCAATTCCCAGCAACCACATGGTGGTTCACAACCATCTGTAATGGGGTCTGGTGCCCTCTTCTGGCCAGCAGGCATACACACAGACAGAATATTGTATACATAAATAAATACTTAAGATTTATTGTGTGGGATATTTAACATAAGCTTATTTTCCTGTATTATTGTCATATCTGCCCTGGTCAGGCATGAGTGGTAAGTGGATATATTAGCTGTTCTCTAGAGGAACAGAACTGATAGAGTGAAAACAAATAAGTAAATAAACATGTTGACTTCCACGATTCAGTCTGGGTCACCCAACAGTGACCGTCTGCATCCTGGAAAGGCTGAGAACTTGTAGCTTCGCAGTCTAAGAAATGGACACCTTTGTAGTCTTAATCTAAAAACATGGAGGATTCCTGGCCTTCAGCACAAGTTGGAAGGCTGAAGAAGTTGGGTTCTGGTGTAAGTGAAAGATGGCAGCAGAAAGGTAGACTCTCTTACCAGAGAGGAGCAACAAAATCGAATCTTAGACTTCCTCATACCTGGACAGTCCCTGGTTAGTGCTGCTCGCCTTTAGGGTGGATCTTCTCACTTTACTTGACAGTTGTAAACATCCCTCACAGGCATGCCTGGGGAAGTGCCTCTTGGTTAATTCTAAATCCAGTCAGGTTGACAACCAAGATCAGCCATCTCCCGGGTGCTTCAGCCTCTTCTTGTAGGGGAGGGGCCCTTGAGACTCCGAGATGGTGACAGTCAAGCAGGCAGCGGATACAATTCTCTGAAGATTTAGCAGAGTCTGTTTAAAGAGACTTCTGGGGGCCTCAGACCCAGAGCTTTGAGTCCAGTGGCAGCACTGAGGACCTTGAAGCAGGAGGCAGCCTAGGGACCCCACCATGGCTGGTAGGGTGAGGCCAGAACAAGTTGAGCTAACATAACACCCTCTCCCCTGCTTTTTTTCCCAAATGTTTGAAGTAATTTAATTTGGCATTCGTGTAAGATTTAACACATTTTATATTAAATCTAAAAGCATGAGTTACTCAAATGCTTTGATAAAATGTGTTGCTAAATATTACAGATTTTTATAACTGAGTCAGCTGTTGAGCTCTGAAAACTGAGCATTTACCAGACTTTACCATTTTGTATGCAGAAACATTCAGAATTGTAAGACTGAATCTCTAGCCAGGTGGTAGTGGTGGTGGCAGCTGTGGCAAAGAAGGTGTACGCCTTCAATCCGAGCGCTCGGGAGGCAGAGGCAGGCAGATCTCTGTGAGTTTGAAGCCAACCTGGCCCAAGATCCTGAAGATGACAGCCATGCACTGCCTTCTCCATAGTTCATGAATAGCTAACAGTAAACTGTGGTTTTAAACCAGTGGTCTGTAATTTTCTTTTTGTGTGCATGCATGTGTGTGGCTTTGGAGCCTGTCCTGAACTTTTTTTTTTTTTTAATTTTTTAAAAGTGATTGAAACCTTTTTTTTTTTTTTTAAAAAATATCTATTTGCCAGGCGATGGTGGCACAGGCCTTTAATCCCAGCACTTGGGAGGCAGAGGCAGGTGGATCTCTGTGAGTTTGAGACCAGCCTGGTCTACAGAGCTAGTTCCAGGACAGGCTCCAAAGCCACAGAGAAACCCTGTCTCGAAAAACCAAAAAAAAAAAAATATGTATATATATATATTTATAGCCGGGCGGTGGTAGTGCACACCTTTAATCCCAGCACTTGGGAGGCAGAGGCAGGTGGATCTTTGTGAGTTCGAGGCCAGCCTGATCTACAAGAGCTACTTCCAGGACAAGCTCCAAAGCAACGAAGAAACCCTGTCTTGAAAAACCAAAAAAAAAAAAAAAAAATCTATTTATTATGTATACAATATTCTGTCTGTGTGTATGTCTGCAAGCTAGAAGAGGGCACCAGACCTCATTACAGATTGTTGTGAGCCACCATGGGGTTGCTGGGAATTGAACTCAGGACCTTTGGAAGAGCAGGCAAGGCTCTTAACCACTGAGCCATCTCTCCAGCCCTGGAACTAATGCTTGTAGACCAGGCTGGCCTCAAACTCACAGGGATCCACCTGCCTCTGCCTCCCGAGTGCTGGGAAGTATTGTGCCACCACTGGCTCAATTTCTGATACTTGTAACCATGCTGCTTAGGATAGGGTCAGTTCCTCCTATCCTTCAAGACAGGATCTTGCTATGTAGCCCTGTCTGTCATGACGTTCACTGTGTAGCCAAGGCTGGCTTCAAATTTCTGGGCATCCTCTGCCTCTGCTTTCTAATAGTTGATTTCAGGTGTGTGTCTCTATACCTGGCAGGTAGGGCTTCCTCTACTCTCTTCTGTCTTAACCAACTGGTTCTACAGGCAGTGATACAGTGTCTCAGTGGAGCCACTTTGTTGGGCACAGGACTAAATAAAGTAACATAGTAACCGTCCCACAGGACTTGCTCTTGGGCCGGTGGACACTGGGTCCCGCCATGGGGAGCAGAGGAAACAGCCTTGTCTCCTGGGTCCCTGCGAAGAGTTAGGCAGCCAGGTACAGCAGCCACCTGAAAACAGCTTGGGCCTTACTGGTCTGAAAGGGAATGAACGTGAAAGGGACAGGCAAGACTACTGGCTTAGAAGACCACCGCTCCTTTCTTTGCTATTCCTCAGAGCCGCAAGCTCAAAGAAAGCCAATGGAGAGGAGGTCCTGGGGTCTGCTGTTGGCTCTGCTGTTGCTACTCCAGTATTGAGTACCCGCCCAGTACCCAGTGGTGCCATTTCTCTCTCAGACAGGCTTTCTCTGTAATAGCCCTGTTTGTCCTGGATTTTGCAATGTAGACCAAGCTGGTCTCAAACTCACAGAGATCCGCCTGTCTCTGTCTCCCAAGTGCTGGGATTAAAGGCATGCTCCTGGTTTACACATGTCTTCTTTACATAGCTGTGGATCATCTTTATCTGGCTAACTTTAATTGTCAACTTGACACAGCCTAGATGTAGCTGAGAAGCCTCAGTTGAGTTATTGCCTAGATCAGGCTGATCTGTGGGCATGTTGGTGAGGGATGGTCTTAATTTTTTTTTTTTTTTTTTTTTGGTTTTTCGAGACAGGGTTTCTCTGTGGTTTTGGAGCCTGTCCTGGAACTAGCTCTTGTACACCAGGCTGGTCTCGAACTCACAGAGATCTGCCTGCCTCTGCCTCCCGAGTGCTGGGATTAAAGGCGTGCGCCACCGCTGCCCGGCTGGTCTTAATTGTTATAGGAGGGCCTCGTCTGCTGTGGGCAGTACTGTTCCTCAGGGCTGTGTTAAAAATCTGGCTAAGTACTGGGCAGTGTTGATACACACCTTTAATCCCAGCACTCAAGAGGCAGAGGCAGGTGGATCTCTCTGAGTTTAAGGCCAGCCTGGCCTACAAGAGCTAGTTCCAGGACAGGTTCCAAAGTTTTGTTCGAAAAACAAAACAAAAAAAGTCAAGTCATAATAACCAGGCAGTGGTGGTGAACACCAGCGCTGGCAAGGCAAAGACAGGCAGAGCTCCAGGCCAGCTGGTCTACAAAGTGAGTTCCAGGACATCTCGAACTACACAGATCTCTATCTCAAAAAGACCACTCCTCCCCACAAAAGAAGTCACAATGAATGGCCAGTGAGCGACCACACGATGGAAGAATAGAACTGACTCCCACATGTGTACCATGGCATGTTTGTACATACATACACACAAATAAAACTATTTTTAAAATGCCAACAGCCTGGTCTTCATAGTGAGTTCCAGGACAGTCAAAGCTACATAACAGAGAGACCCTGTCTCAAAACAAACAAAATCGACCAAGCTCCAGGTGGTGGCATGTGTCTTTAATCCCAGCACTTGGGAGGCAGAGGCAGGGGAATCTTTGCTGTTGTTGTTGTTGTTATTTTGTTTTTTTTTTAACTTTTTAAAAAAATGTTTACTTGTGGGCTTCTTTTTAAATAATAAATAATATTTATTAATATTTAATTAATTGTTTATTTAATTATTCAATAATTATTTAATCGCTTAATAAAATATAATAATTTATTATGTATGCAATATTTTGAGAGATGGCTCAGTGGTTAAGAGCATTGCCTGCTCTTCCAGAGATCCTGAGTTCAATTCCCAGCAACCACATGGTGGCTACAACCATCTGTAATGGGGTCTGGTGCCCTCTTCTGGCCTGCAGGCATACATGCAGGCAGAATGTTACATTCTAAATAAATAAATCTTTAAAAAAATCTAATTAATTAACTTGATTGGATTTTAGAGACAGTTTCTCTGTGCATCCCTGGTTATCCTGGAACTCTCTTTGTAAACCAGGCTGGCCTCCAAATCACAAAGATCAGAATGCCTCTGCTTGGGATTAAAGATTAAGGCCGAGGGCTCACAAGCTTCTGGTATGAATCTTGAAGTGGGAAGACACTCACCTTTATTCTGGGCCACAGCTGCTGTTGGAAGCCTACATAAGGACGTGGAAGGAAGGGTTTGCTCTTCACCTGCCTGGCCTTCCCTTGCCAGACATCCACTCTTTTACTGGCACTAGAGCCTGCTTCTTCCGGACTCCAGCATATGCAGCAGACCAGTGAGACTCCCAGCCTTGTGGGACTACTAGATTTCTGGACTTTCCATTCACAGCTAGGCATTGTTGGATTAGGTGGACTGCAGCTTGTCAGTCCAGTAAATTTAATACGGGGGGGAGGGAGGGAGGAAGGGAGGAAGGGGACTCTAGAGAACCCTGACTTGACTAATACCACCATGCCCAGTTTTGAACACTTTAAAGGAATGAGCGCTGTGGAAACTATTTGAAGTTCCTATAAAGCTTCAGAGATGGTCAAAAACATTTTTGCTTAGTGTGGTAGCCCAGGCCTGTAACCCCAGTATTTGGGAGGCAGAAGCAGGGAGATCTCTGAGTTTGAAGGCAGCCTAGTTTCCAGAGGGTTCCAGGCGACTCTGGGCTACACAGTGAAATCTTTCTTTTTTTAATCACTTTTTAAAAATTTATTTATTAAAGATTTCTGCCTTCTCCCTGCCACCACCTCCCATTTCCCTCCCCCTCCCCCAACAAGTTCCCCTCCCTCATCATCTCTAAGAGTAATCCGGGTTCCCTGCCTGCCCTGTGGGAAGTCCAAGGACCACCCACCTCCATCCAGATCTAGTAAGGTGAGCATCCAAACTGCCTAGGCTCCCACAAAGCCAGTACGTGCAGTAGGATCAAAACCCAGTGCCATTGTTCTTGAGTTCTCAGTAGTCCTCATTGTCCATTATGTTCAGCAAGTCCGGTTTTATCCCACACAGTGAAATCTTGTAGCAGGACTGGAGAGGTGGCTCAGTGGTTAGGAACACTTGTTCTTCTGGAGGGCGGTGTTTGGTTTCCAGTACCCACATGGTGGTTCACAGCCATCCATAACTCCAGTTCCAAGGGATACAATGTCCCCTTCTGACCTCTTCTGAGGGAACACGGACACAATGAGGTGTATAGACATTCATTTCAGCAACTACAGCAAAACCAACCAAAATGTCTCAAAGCGATGAGAAAGCATGGTTAACCTCTGTGGTTGTTGGAGGTTGCAATAGGAATGCCCCCAACCCCCGGAAGATTCATGTGTTTGAATGCTTGACCCATAGGGAATGGCACTATTAGGAGATGTGGCCTTGTTGGAATGAATGTGTTATTGCAGAGGTGGGTTTTAAGGTCATATATGCTCAAGATACACCCAGTGTGGTACCGGTACAGTCTCCTGCTGTCTATGGATCAAGATGTAGAACTCAGCTCCTTACCCAGCACCATCTCTGCCTGCATGCTACCATGTCTTGCTATAATGATAATGGAGCCACCTCTGAAACTGTAAGCCAGGCAGCCCCAATCAAACATTTTCCTTTGTAAGATTTATTGTTGTTTAGCTGGGAGGTAGTGGCACACGCCTTTAATCCCAGCACTTGGGAGGCAGAGGCAGGCAGATCTCTGCAAGTTTGAGGTCAGCCTGGTCTACAGAGCAAGTTCTAGGACAGTTATGGCTACACAGAGAAACCCTGTCCTGAAAAATCAAAAAAAAAAGAAAAAACTATTTGCCATGGTCATGGTGTTTCTTCATAGCAACAGAAACCCTAGTTAAGATAATCTCAATTGTCAACTTGATGAGATTTAGGCTCTCCTGGGAGATGGACTTCTAGGCATATTTGTGGAGGATTATCTTTTTTTTTTGGTTTTTTGAGACAGGGTTTCTCTGTGGTCTTGGAGCCTGTCCTGGAACTAGCTCTTGTAGACCAGGCTGGTCTCGAACTCACAGAGATCCGCCTGCCTCTGCCTCCCGAGTGCTGGGATTAAAGGCGTGCGCCACTGTGGAGGATTATCTTGTTTTGTTTTTTGTTTCTCTGTAACAGTCCTGGCTGGAAATTGCTTTTAGACCAGGCTGGCCTCGAGCTCACTAAGCTCCTCCTGCCTCTGCCACCCAAATTTTAGGATTAAAAGCGTGCGCCACCACTGCCCGGCCTGGAGGATTATCCTAATTAGGTTATCTGAGGTGGGCAGGCCTACCCAGTGGGTGGCACCATATCCTAAGGTTGCATCCTGGCCTAATTTTTAAAAAGAATACAGAGGCGAGCTAAGCAACTCTTGTTGCTCTCTGTGTTTACTTCCTGGCTGCAGATGCAAACATGGTCAACTCCTTCCAGCCTCTGCGCTGTCACCTCCTTGATTTGTGAGCTGAAATGAACTGTTTCTCCTTTCCGTAGCTGTCTTTGGAGTAGTTTACAACAGCGGTAAGAACGGTAACCAGGACAGAGAGTGATGAGGCCCCAGCTCCCGTGGCCTATGTCACTCACACTGGGCATGTCCCCTGTCTTTTCCTGGATGGTCATGTTTACTATACACCCACGGGATGGCCATTCAGCCCTACAGTGGTTCCTGACTGTCCTGTGGCCATGACTTCTAAAAAGCACAGTTTTTCTAAAACTAATCAGTTTTAGCTGGGCAGTGGTGGTGCATGCCTTTAATCTCAGCATTTAGGAGGCAGAGATCTCTACAAGGCCAGCCTGGTCTACAAGAGCTAGTAGTTCCAGGACAGGCTCTAAAGCTACAGAGAAACCCTGTCTCAAAAAAAACAAAAACAAAAACCAAAAAAAAAAAAAAACCAAAAAAAAAACCTAATCAATTTTAGAAGGATGTAAAATACAGAAGTGTAGAAGTGTTGAGTCAGTGTTTTAAAAAATGACAAGAAAGCCGGTTGGTGATGGCACACGCCTTTAATCCCAGCACTTGGGAGGCAGAGGCAGAGGCAGGCGGATCTCTGAGTTTGAGACCAGACTGGTCTACAAGAGTTAGTTCCAGGACAGGCTCCAAAGCTACAGAGAAGCTCTGTCTTGAAAACAACAACAAAAAAAGAAGAAGAAGAAGAAAAAAGAAAACAACAAGAAGCACATAAATAAAAAGGGACTCATGTTGAAGAAACTTCTGAAGTTTCTCTCTTTTTTTTTTTTTTTGGTTTTTCGAGACAGGGTTTCTCTGTGGCTTTGGAGCCTGTCTTGGAACTAGCTCTTGTAGACCAGGCTGGTCTCGAACTCACAGAGATCCGCCTGCCTCTGCCTCCCGAGTGCTGGGATTAAAGGCGTGCGCCACCACCGCCCGGCTTGAAGTTTCTCTCTTTATGTTGGAACCAGAGGTGTCTTGCACCAGCCCATGTTGTTTTCCTGGCTGTAGATGGGACCCACCTTTCATTTGCCTTTGGGCATTGTGATGGCTGACGATGATCAACTGGCTGGGAATAAGCGTGGCTGCAGTAAGCAGTGTTTGGGTATGCGCCTCACCTGCTGTTTACCTTTCTTATCTAGCCCAGTTGCCGGCCCACTCCTTGGCAGACTGAGCTACAAGAAATATGGGTGGTGGCATTCCATGGGCTGAAAGGAAGCAGGGACAAGCAGCAGTGTTCCTGCCTGTGGATACAATATGGCTGATCATCACTCAAGCTCCCAGCAGCACAGCTTCCTCCCGTGCATGCTGAACCAGGAGCCAAACACACCCTTCCTGATGTTGCTTTCGTCCAGTATTTTATCCAGGGAAAGTGATTAATGCATGCCGAGCCCTTCACCCCACAGCAGTAGATCCCGCAAGCCTCCTCTGTTAGGAAAAGCCAGTTCCTGCTCTTGCTTGAAACTCGATATGAGAGCCAATTTGAATATGGGATCACGGTGTAGTGATCCAGTCCTGTGACCCCTCCTTATATTTATGACTCAGAGACTGATGATGTCTCCTTAGCCTTTATTTCCTATAGAATCACAATGTTTAAGTGTATCCTCAAGAGGTGACACAGCTCAGCCCTGTAGTGGTCCCTGACTGTCCTGTGGCTGGTAGCTTCCTGAAGGCACAGAGCTGGGAACAGAGGACTGTGCTTCAAGTCTGGCCACATCTCTTGTGCTACATACAGATGCTCTGTGGGATGACATCTGGCTCAGGACCAGCTCAGCCTGGTGCAGTACCCATACCTCAAGAGTCATCGACACCCAAGGATGCCTCACAGCTGCACTGGGAGCCAAGGTCTCAGCACCTGTCATACCCAACATCTTCCCTTCATGAAGGTATCTGCAATGCTTCTGCTCATTCATGGCAGCCTGGAAGTCCTTGTAGCTGCTCAGACCTGCTGGCTTTCTTTTTACTCCCTGGGGAGCTTACTGTCATCTGTAAACATGGACAGGTCCCTGGGGGCTCTCTGGACAGCACTGCAAAGATGTTCAGGGCCCAGCTTCGCTGCAGTAGCACCTGGAAGCCCTGCCTATCTGTGTGCGCTGTGGAAGGGGCTCTGGGTCTGGGGCTGCGGTTCCAGAGTCTGCCCTCAGGGGTGGAAATCTGCATGCTGACTCCTGCCTGCAGGTCCTGACAGACACACTTGCTCCATTTTGTGCATATCACCTTGATTGTTTTTCATGTCCATCATAGAAAAAAGTGATTAAAATGAAAGAAGAGGGAAACCAGGAGGGGGAGGGTGCACGGCTGGGCACCGACTCGTCCTTCCATGCCCGGTGCTCTGAAGGCAGCAGGGAGCTCCTCATTGCCCATCCTCAGTGGTGGGAGGCTGCAGGTGGGCAAAGCTCAGAAAGACCTGCTCCAGCGAGATCTGGCTCACAGAGTAATCGTCCACGCCATACTTCTCCTTGGCTTTCTCCAGGATACCAAATACCTTTTGAAACAGAAAAGCTACATGTGAGAGCGCCCAGGACCCAGACAGTGAGTCCTCTGATGATGGGAGGTTGGACCATACCCTACCATCCCCCAGGGTTGTCCTAGAGCCCCGGAGCGGGGGTAGCAAGGTGGAAGCCAAGGCTTGGCTTTGATTTCAGAGCTTGACCTTGAGCAAACTGTATCCCTCCTCTGGGGCCAGTTTCCTTTCATGCAAACATTCTCTTTTTCCACCTCAAATATTTTACATATAAAAACTCAAACCCAATAGATGTAAAGGTGAGCGGGAGATGAAAACTAGACCCTGACTCTACCTGGAAAAGATCCTGGAATTGCCACAGAACAGGGAGTCCTGGAAGGTCCTTCTTAGTCCCAGGCCCCTATGGGATTCTGAGGCCTGCACTCACCTTGGCCCAGCTGAGGTCACAGCCAGGCAGATGATAATGAACCATGTCTTGGTGCTCATCTTCTAGGATGCTGCCTGTACAGAAGAGACCATGTAGGTCGGGCTGGAGAGGATGGACCGGGGTTCTTGTCAAGGGGTCAGGCATGTGGGATAAATTCTGTGCGGCAGCTAACAGGTCCAGGCAGGGGCCCAGGCCCCATCCAGCACCGTGACACACCTGGGAAGGTCAGGTCCACGAACGCCTTGAACTCCTCCAGGACTTCGTGCTTCCCTTCACTCCGCACCTTGGCCTGCAGGGAGTAGCCGCTGCCAAACTTGCTCTTGAGGTGCTGTGGGCTGCCCAGGCACTTGAACTGGCCCTGAACCATGATGGCCAGCCGGGTACATAAGGCTTCACACTCCTCCATACTGGGGAAAGGGAGAGAGCCCGAGACAGCGCTGGAGGAGGCTGATGCCCACCCTGGATGTCAAAGGCTTGTGCAGACAGGAGGGCATCTGTGCCCAGGTCAGGCCATTCCTGATTCCCCCCCGCTGAGTGTACCCACATGCAGAGCCTGGGAAGTGTCCTGGCAGAGCCTACGCTGGCTGCTGCCGTATCTTCTGTTCGCCTGGTCCCACCCCAGCCACCTGTTCTGGCTCTGCCCCGACCCACAGATGCAACTCTACCTGTGGGAGGTGATGACAATGGCCTTGCCAGACTCACGGGCCCGGGCCACAGTGTCCCAGAGTAGGCGTCGGGCCACAGGGTCCATGCCGGTGGACGGCTCATCCAGGAAGATGACCGCAGGCTCTCCAATGAGGGCGATGCCGGTGCTCAGTTTGCGCTTGTTGCCACCACTGGAGATGGATGGGTGACAGGTGGGTGGCAAGATAATAATGCACATGAATTGCCAAGGCCACACCCAGTGACTAGAGCATCCCAGGCGAGAGGGAGGAGGTGAGTAGTTACTCTGGAGCCACTGACTTGAGCTCTATGATAAGCTACTTTGCAAAGAGCCAGGGCTGATTTCATAGGAACAGAGGCTAAATATAGGTTGTACCTGTAGGTCTTGACTAGTTTGTTGGCGTGTGGCTCCAGGAGCAGACCCCGCAGAGTGTTCTCTACACAGGCACTGATGAGGCGCTCTGGGATGCCTCGGAGCCGCGCATACATGACCAGCATCTCCTTGCCAGTCATGTGATCTAGCAGTGCATCAAACTGGGGACAGTAGCCCATTCGCTGCCGTACCTAGATGAGGATGTGGGAGGGAATGGGTCTGAGACGCCATCTCCTCTCAGAGGACCATAGCGACCCTGGCCATGGTGCCTGCTTCTATACCTGCCCTCCGTCTACACCCCAGTGAGTCTGCCGGGGTTGTCTAAAGAGAGTAATTAGGCCCTGACCATAGCTCTCTGAGCAGCACCCAAGTGGGGACACAGGAAGGACTTGGCTATCTTAGGAGGCTCCCAAAGAAACCAGACAGGCCAGCAAGTGGTCTAGCTGGGAGCCTGATTCACTACAGACAACTATGCAGGCAGTTAGCATAAGAATGGTTTCATTAGTTGGGCTTGATGGTGCATGCCTTTAATCTCAGCACTCAGATTCAGAGGCTGGTGGACTTCTGTGAGTTTTTTTTTTTTTTTTTTTTTTTTTTTTTTTTTTTTTTTTTTGGTTTTTCGAGACAGGGTTTCTCTGTAGCTTTGGAGCCTGTCCTGGAACTAGCTCTTGTAGACCAGGCTGGCCTCGAACTCACAGAGATCAGCCTGCCTCTGCCTCCGAGTGCTGGGATTAAAGGCGTGCGCCACCACCGCCCGGCTGACCTCTGTGAGTTTGAGGCCAGGCTGGTCTACAGAATGAGTTCCAGAACAGCCAGAGCTGTTCCATAGAGAATCCCTGTCTCGTAAAACCAAAGTAAATAAATAAACAAATAATTACATATTTAAAAACTAAAAATAAACAACAAAAACAAAATATAAGAAAAAGGATGGTTTCATTCTCATACATGTGGTGACATATAAAACCTTTTGGGTGGACTGTGCTCACACTCTCCCTCACCCCTCAGGTAGTAACAAACTGATGATCCAGGGCCTTTCTTCTAATAAGAGGTAAGCACTGGTAATGTTCTTAGAGTGTGCATCTCTCCTTAGCGGTGGCTCAGCAAAGTCAGGATGCAGTGGGTCTCTCCCGGCTCTGGTGTGAGTGTGAGCTCAGCTGTGCCTAGGTTCTGAAGATTCCAGAGAGTCTCCTTCTTGGAGATCTAGAGTCTGTTTTAATTGATCTGGAATAATTCTTAGCTTTTGGCTTATCTCTCCCACACTACTTTCTTTCTGGACCTCAGGTTAAATGTGTTCAGCACCTGTCACCCTTCCCTTGATTTTCAGATCAGATGGGTATCACTGCAAGCATGATTACTTGTGCATACATTTCTAATCCTTTTAAAATATTTGTAGCTGAGCTGGGCGGTGGTGGCGCACGCCTTTAATCCCAGCACTGGGGAGGCAGAGGCAGGTGGATCTCTGTGAGTTCGAGACCAGCCTGGTCTACAAGAGCTAGTTCCAGGACAGGCTCCAAAACCACAGAGAAACCCTGTCTCGAAAAACCAAAAAAAAAAAAAAAAATTTGTAGCTGGGCCGTGGTGGCACACGCCTTTAATCCAGCACTCTGGAGGCAGAAGCATGTGAATCTCTGTGAATTCGGGGCCAGCCTGGTCTACAGAGCGAGTTCCAGGAGAGCTAGGGCTATTACACAGAGGAGAAATCCTGTCTTGAAAGACATAATAATAATAATAATAATAATTTTTGAGATTGTCTATGTTGCTCTGACTGTATTGAAATTCACTTGGTAGACCAGGCTGGTCTCAAACTCACAGAGATCAGCATTCCTCTGTTTCCTGAGTGATGGAATTAAAACGTGTGTACTACCATGTCCAGTCATTTCTAATCCATAAACATACTAAGTTATTTTTATAATCTTGACCAGACAACTGAAAAATCTTTTTTTTTTTTTTTTGGTTTTTTGAGACAGGGTTTCTCTGTGGTTTTGGAGCCTGTCCTGGAACTAGCTCTTGTAGACCAGGCTGGTCTCGAACTCACAGAGATCCGCCTGCCTCTGCCTCCCGAGTGCTGGGATTAAAGGCGTGCGCCACCATCGCCCGGCTCTGAAAAATCTTAAATCTGCGTTTGGAGGCTAGAGAGATAGCCCAGTGGTCAAGAGCACTTGTTGCTCTTCTAGAGGACCAGGTTTGGTTCCTAGTACCCACGTGGTGGTTTGTAATTATCTGTAACTTCAATTTCAGAGTGTCCAACATCCTCTCCTGACCTCCATGGGTCAGGAATGCATAGCATACATACAGGCAAAACACTCATACACATAAATCTAGAAAAAGAAGAAATCTAAGTTTGTTCATTCCTTGAGTGATGCGCCTGCAAATTCCTGTCACACCTGGTTGCTTGCTCTGCTGACACACCTGCACACAGTATCCATACCGCATTGCTCTGCTGACACACCTGCACACAGTATCCATACCGCATTGCTCTGCTACACACCTGCACACAGTATTCCTATCTCACTGCTCTGCTTACACACCTGCACACAGTATCCATACCGCATTGCTCTGCTGACACACCTGCACACAGTATCCATACCGCATTGCTCTGCTCACACACCTGCACACAGTATCCATACCGCATTGCTCTGCTCACACACCTGCACACAGTATCCATACCACATTGCTCTGCTCACACACCTGCACACAGTATCCATACCGCATTGCTCTGCTGACACACCTGCACACAGTATTCCTATCTCACTGCTCTGCTCACACACCTGCACACAGTATCCATACCGCATTGCTCTGCTCACACACCTGCACACAGTATCCATACCGCATTGCTCTGCTCACACACCTGCACACAGTATTCCTATCTCGCTGCTCTGCTCACACACCTGCACACAGTATCCATACCGCATTGCTCTGCTCACACACCTGCACACAGTATTCCTATCTCGCTGCTCTGCTCACACACCTGCACAGTATCCATACCGCATTGCTCTGCTGACATACCTGGACACCGTATTCCTATCTCAGAAGCCTGGGGTGGCCTGTCCTCCAATCCAGCACCCCCTGCTACCTGCTCAGAAAGAGGAGTCCACTGCCAGGCCTATAGTCATCCCTCTTCCCCTTCTCAGCTCTGCTTGGCACACAGGGGTCTTCTATACTGTCCCTAAGCATTAGGGGACATGCGGGCTGTACCTGGTCCATTCCCACTGTGGTTTCAGCCCAATGTGTGGGAACCTGAATGGGCCCTGGGCCTTCTCATTCCTCCTTCTCTCTCTCTAGGCCTTCAAACCATATTTGTAAGTCCTAGACACAGAACATTGTTGGGTCGACACAAACAGCTAAGTTATGTTTCCTTGACCAGCATTTCTTTCCTTTCTACCACCTGTTTAAGCCTGATCCTGTCACGGCATTGCCCCGATGTCCACAAACATTGCCATGCCCACAGTGACAAGAGACAAGTTACCTGGTCTCTCGGGTGGCCCTTGACTGCTCAGACCAGTAGGGCCTCCCTGCTGTACCTACCTTGCTGATATCAGAACTGATGCTATAGCCTCCAACAAAGGCATCCCCTGAGGTGATGGTCTCCTCCCCAGTCAGCATTTTGAATGTTGTGGTTTTTCCAGCTCCATTGAAACCCAACAGGCCAAAGCATTCCCCTTTCTGGACGGCAAGGGAGATCCTGTCCACAGCAAGGAGTGGTGCTCGCTGGTCATACACCTGTAAGATGCCGAGAGAAAGCCCAGGTGAGGAGGCTGAAGATAATGCAGGACCTCTGGCCTCTAGGCCCCACTAGCTTCTGGGGCACTAGGGCCAGCGGGGTGGAGGGCGTTACCTTGGAGAGTTCATTGATGATGAGCGGTGTGTCAAGCATGGAGTCCAAGCTGGGGACCAGGACTCGGCTCCTCTCGTCAGCTACGTCTTGGTCCTCAGGAAGCACTGATGTCCGGTTCTGCAATTCTGCCTGATTATTTAAGATGAAAAAGACTAGAAATATGAATTCCAGTCCCATAGAAGGAAGGACGGGCGCCAGTGTCGACATGGGAAATAATGGGACTTCTCACCCCTACCCCTCATGTATACACTCTCTTATAAGAGGCAGGGGTCTTAGCGGCTGAACTTAGTATCTGGGCATCAGGTTAACACAACAACTGCGTGGAACTCAAGAAGAAAACCATAATCAGGGATGTGAAGGAAGAGGGTTTTTTTTCCCATTTATTTTTATTATGTGTATGGTTGTGTGTGTGTGTGTGTGTGCATACATCACATACATGCCTAGTGTCTGTGGAGGCCAGAAGAGGGCACAAAATCCTGTTTTTAAAACAATTTTTATTTATTTTTTTAAAGATTTATTTATTTATTATGTATACAGCATCTGTCTGCATGTATCCCTGCAGGCCAGAAGGGGGTACCAAATCTTATTATAGATGGTTGTTAGCCACCATGTGGTTGCTGGAAATTGAACTCAGGACCTCTGGAAGAACAGTCAGCGCTCTTAACCTCTGAGCCATCTCTCAGCCCCTTTTATTTATTTTTTAAGCAATTTTTTTTAAACTTATTTAATTTTATTTCATGCGCATTGGTATACTGATGTCAGATTCTCTGGAATTGGAGTTACAGACAGCTGCTAGCTGCCATGTGGGTGCTGGGAATTGAACCCGGGTCCTCTGGAGAAGCAGTCAGTGCTCTTAACCACTGGGCCATCTCACCAGCCCCTTAAGCAATTTTTAAGAGTGTATTTTATATGTATGGGTTTTGTCTAGCTTGCATGTATATTCATGTGCCACATGAGTGCAGTGCCTGCAAAGGCCAGAAGAGGGCGATGGATCCCTTGGAAAGGATGTTACATTCAGTTGGGAGCCACCATATAGGTGCTGGTAATTGAAGCTGGGTCCTCTGGAAGAGCAGTAAGTACTCATTACCTTTGAGTAATCTTCCAACCCTCTTTTCTTTTTTCTTTTATTTTTTTATTTTTCGAGACAGGGTTTCTCCGTAGCTTTTGGTTCCTGTTCTGGAACTAGCTCTTCTAGACCACGCTGGCCTCGAACTCCCAGAGATCCGCCTGCCTCTGCCTCCCGAGTGCTGGGATTAAAGGCGTGCGCCACCACCGCCCGGCTCCTCTTTTCTTTTTTAAAATTAAAATTCTAATTATGTGTGTGCGTATGTCTGTGTGTGTGCCTGTGCACATACGTGAGTGAAAAGCCCACACAGGTCTGAGGTATCAGATGTCCCTGGAGCTAGAGTTATGGGTAGCTGGTTGTTAGACATCTAACAGAAACTGAACTTTGTTGAAAGAGAAGTATGAGTTCTTAGCTGCTGTCTTTCCAGCCCAAAGGACTTGGCTCTGTCTTCCAGCATGAGTTCCAGGGTTCTAATTTAGGCGACAGGCTTATCCAGCGAGCACCTTTACCCTCTGAAACTTTTTTTTTTTTTTTTTTTGGTTTTTTGAGACAGGGTTTCTCTGTAGCTTTGGAGCCTGTCCTGGAACTAGCTCTTGTAGACCAGGCTGGTCTCGAACTCACAGAGATCCGCCTGTCTCTGCCTCCGAGTGCTGGGATTAAAGGCGTGCGCCACCACCGCCCGGCCCTCTGAAACTCTTGTGAGCTCATTATTTCATTCTCTTTAAAGAGATATGTGCTGCTGTATTGTCCAGGGTAGCCTGAACTACTGAGCGCATGACATCTGCCTGCTGTCTTCCTGAGTAGCTGAGACTATAGGTCTGCAACACTGCCTGTGTCAGGGAAGACTATCACATGTGCGGGACCTCATTCAGGAGCTGTAATGTTTCTGAGAAGTCAATTCAACTTGGACTGATCTGGATATCCAATGTGATCCTGACAGACTTTGTTCTTGTTTGTGAGGGAGGAAATGAAACCACAAAGTATATCTGAGGGACCAAATGTGTGGGGTCAGCAAGATGACTCTGCAGGTAAAGACATCTGCTGTCAAGACTGACAACCAAGTTCTGTCCTGGGAGTCACATGGCAGAAGGACAGAATCAATCCCCACAAGTTGTTTTCTGACCTCCACATTGATTACTTAATTAAAAATGAATATATGGCCAGACAGTGGTGGCAAAAGCCTTTAATCCCATCACTCGGGAGGCAGAGGCAGTTGGATCTCTGAGTTCAAAACCAGCTTAGTCTACAGAGTGAGTTCTAGGAAAGCCAGGGCTACACAGAGAAACCCTGACTTGGAAAATGTGTGTGTGTGGTGTTAACAAGTGAGCAGACTCCTGTCCAGCTGGGCACCTCAGGAGGCTCAGGTACTGTCTCTGCTAGGCTCCACAGCAACAGGATCTCAGGCTTTATGGCAGAGAAAATAATGAGTGCTGAGAGCCCTCCCGTGCTGTGACAGTGTACTCGGATCTGGCCATGCTAGGGAGCCATCGCTATGTGCTGGCTGTGAGGCGGTGTGACAAATGGGAGGGATCCCCAAGGTGCATGAGCTTCAAGGCTGTGCTCATAGGGAGGTAGTCCTTCACTGTCGTAGGCCCGTGGCAGATGTGGGGAGCATCTACCAGCATTCCCAGGCTTCCAGGAGCCACTCACCAGAGTCCATCTCCTTTGGAAGGCACAGATGAAGGTCCTCAGTCTCCACAGCAGGTTGGTCTCAATGAGGAAGAGCAGGGTGAGGTAGATGCACCCTGAGGCAGCCATGGAGGTCACAAACTTGCCAACCCCTGGGGTGCTCCAGGCATAGAAGTTCTCCTGGTACTGGATGTCTGTGCACGACAAGGAGCAAGGCTGGGCCATCTGCCGTATTCCCTATCCCTTCCCAGACACCAGCGCTGCCCTTAGCTCCCTAGGCCACACAAATGCCCAGATCCTCCACCAAGGCTCCAATTCTTGAGGGCATGCCTTGTGTCTGTCAATGTCAAACAAGAGTCTAGGTACTTTCCAGCTCTGGAAGAATCCTGCCATGTGAGGTGTCCCTTGTATACTTGTGACCAGGGACCAACCACGAATTACAGCCTTGTCTGCTACTCACACTACTATGAGTTGAGACTGGGCAGAGATGTGAAGACGCCCTAATCAAACCCCTCTCCAGGCATTCAAGTTTAGAGAAGGGACTGGCACTCACAAGCCCTGTTTTAGGGAAGAGACTGCATGGCTCTGTAGAGGTGACTGCTACGCTCCCTGCTGATGAACAAAGAAGACCATTCCAAGTGTAAAAAGCCCCCATCCCCAAGCATATCAAACTGTCGATCTGTGAATGTGACTTTGATAAGAAATGAGACATGGAAGATGTTACTAGTTAAAGACCTAAGGGGAGATACTGGATTTGAAGTTGGCTCCAGATCCAGTGACATGTCCTTGTAAGAGAAAGGCAGGAAATGTGAGACCCAGAGACACAGGGGACGAGGCTGCGCATAGACAGAGGCAGGATGGATCCTCCCCTGAGCCTCTGGAGGGGGCATGGCATTGCCCACACTTTAACTATAGATATCATGTGTCTGTTGATTATCCCACGGGTTGTGGTATTCTGCTCTAGAAGCTGCAGGGCACCAGGACATACGGGAAAATCAGATGTCCAGACGCAGGCCCAGAACATGAAGGCAGAAGTAACGGGCAGGTGATGACTCAGACTATGAGTCCTGTTATGGAGCTAGCATGCAATCCCTAGTATGAGGTATTAAAAAGGGGGAAATCTGGTGCCGGAAAGATGGCATGGCAGTTAAGAGCACCGGCTTCTCTTCCTGAGGAGGATTCAATTCCAGGTTCAATTTCCGGTAAGGACGGGGTGGCTCACAACCAACTTTTCTGGCCTCTGGGTACCAAGCATGAAAGTGGTACACAGGCAATGCACCCATACATATAATTTTTCTTAAAGGTGGAAATTTAATCCACCCGTGGCATTCGAAGGTGGGGCCTCTGAAAGGTGACTAGCATTAAATACATTCTACAGGGCAAAGCCGCATAACTGAACCCTGATGGCTTTCTAAGAGGCCAGAGAACACACAAGCGTCAACTCATCTTGGGTCACATGAAGCCTTGTGCATCTTTGGGATTCTGTGAGCAAGATGACCACTGCCAGAAGTGGGCCTTTGTCCTTGCAGGACAGTAAGAACTCTTCAATCTATAACTTGCTCAGCCTCTGATACTGTTATAGGGAGCAGAAAAAGGGCTGGTGTAAGCCCCTTCGCTGGGCAAGGCCTGGAGAAACTCTGGCAGCCACGGGTGAGAGTGGAAGCAGGGTCCACCTGGACACTCACTGTACTTCTTGCAGTAGCGGGCAGCGAACCGTGAGGACGTGCAGTACCGCTGAGTCTCATAGTTCTCATAGAAGCTGCTGACCGCCATGCCTAGGCAGTGGTTTGGCAGCACCAAGAACACATGATCCAAGGTTCTGGAAAGTTCTTCTAATTTTACAGCTGTGAAGAGGTACAGACAAGTTAGTGGTGGCAGACACAACACATCTGCCTGAGGACAGATCCAGGGAAGGAAGGTCAGGTCTCAGGTATCCCTGTATCAGGCATTGGCAGATAGGATTTAGCCCAGAAAGTGGTTCCTGCTTGTGTGGCCCCTGGGAGAATGTTCCAGACACCCTCCCACTAGTGTGACTGGCAAACGGGGTCTCTTGTACAAAACAGTTAAGTGGGCGGCCAGTGGTCTAGGGTGGTGCCCAGTCTCCCACCTGGGATGCGCATGACAGTGACTATGATGAAGGGGGCAATGCCGGACAGGATGTTGAATATGGTCAGCCTGGTATAAGCCGTGGACGCAGCCGAGAAGAAGAAGCTCATGAGGTACATGAGGGGGATGATGGCCCAGCCGTACAGCAGCAGCAGCAGCAGCAAATCCGCCAGGTGGCCATCCCTCGTGAAGGCTTGCACATCGAAGGCTCGGAACACCACCTGGGGCAGCACAGATGAGGGCGGTCAGTGCACAGGCCAGCGGGAACCAGCGCCAGGGAAAGGGAACGCTGGGAGCACTCAGCGCTATGCCAGACCTAATGGCGCCACCCTGGGACCTCTCTAAGAAGCAGTTTGTTTCCTGGTTACCTGAGCTAGAACCAGGACAGCTAGCCCAGTCCCTGCCTATCAAAGGGCAGGGAAGAAAACACTTGGTGTTTCCAACTGTCCTCTTGATCAGAATTCAGCTGCTACATGGGCTTCTCTGCTGGTCCTGGTTTTGCAAGGGGACCCCAGGTGTGTTCCTTGGGTGTGCAGGGCAGGGACCGGCACACCCAGCACTCACCAGAAGTAGTAGACTGGGAATGAGGAAGGAGATGAGGTCCCACAGCAGAGCGGAAAGCCAGAAAGTAGCCACACGGACACCGCTCACAAACTGAATGTGCTTGGCCTGGACAGCCCTCTCACTGACTGCCAGGACAGAAAACGTGCTGGCCAGAAATGCCATGGCGATGAGCAAATTGAGGGCGATGTCAAATCCCTTCCGGCCCCTGGGGAGGGCAGAGCACAGTGCGTCTGGGTAGTGGGAAAGATTGAGCCCTTGGTCATTACCATCCAAATCCATGGACAGTAGCCAAACCACTCAAGGGGGATAAGGAAGAACCCACTCCCTGAGGACGGCTCCTCCTGGTGTCCCGAATGAACAAGGACAGAGTTCTCCCCTAGGCTTCTCTGTGAGTTTCTAAACCACTGTCTCTGTGCACTCAGGGACACTTGCCTTTCTGTTTGTCACTGTGACTGCTGGGAGCTCCTGCCCTGCTCTCTGATCACCTCTAGCTAGATCTCGCTGCTAAGTTCCTGGGTCCCTATGGTAAACAAATCCCCCTTCCTATTACATTCTGTGTCCTATAGCGAGTCAACAGCAACACCTTCTAGAACTGGGCTCTGAAAGCTTTACTTCAGGGTTAAAAATCTTCAGATCATCTCAATAAATGGTACTGGGATAAAGAGCAGGATTAAGCTGGGTATGGTGGCACACACTTTTAATCCCAGTACTGTGGAGGCAGAACCAGTGGATCTCTGTGAGTTTGAGGCCAGCCTGGTTTAAATAATGAGCTTCAAGACAGCAGAACTACACAGTGACACCCTGTCTCAAAAAAACAAAAACCAGCCAGGGACTAGCCTTTAATCCCAGCATTTGGGAGGCAGAGGCAGGTAGGTCTCTATGAATTCAAGGTCAGCCTGGTCTACAGAGTGAGTTCCAGGACAGTCAGGGACAACACATAGCGAAACCCAGTCTTTGAAAAGCAAAACAACCCCCCCCCCAACCCAAAAAGTGTTTGGCAAGGAAAACCAAGGGAAGGCAGGGGAAGGAGGAGCGGTAAGACCTGAACACGGACAAACCCTAGAAACACCATGCTGATAGGTCATGTGCTGTGGGATGATGCTCTTGTATTCTGTAAAGATTTGTCACTCGTATTGGTTTAATAAAACGCTGACTGGCCAGTAGCCAGTCAGGAAGTATAAGTGGGGTGACTAGACTAGGAGAATCCTGGGAAGAGGAAAGTCAGAGATGCAGTCACAAGCCAGAGAATGCCTCACTGAGAAAAGATACTAAACCAATTGGCTAAACATAGGTAAGAATTATGGATTATTTAAGTTGTAAGAGCTAGTTAATAACAAGCCTGAGCAACAGGCCAAATAGTTTACAATCAATACTAGCCTCTGTATGTTTCTTTGGGACTGAACGGCTATAGGCCTGGGCAGGACAGAAACTTCCATCTAGAGGGATGAGTGACTATTGGAGAGTTCAGGACTGTTTTGGGGACAATTTAACAAAATGACACTGAGGTGAAGGGGCCACCTCTGGTACACAAACAAGTGGCTGACTGCATATTGCATGCTGTGGGTGACATGTTCATGAACAACTGGTATCTTCTAAGATTCTGTGCCCCTTAGCCTGCTCTTTGGGCCTTCTAGATGTAGTCTAATGGGTGCAATTGCCTTTCTAAAGCTCTAAGCACAGTCCCTGCTCTACTACCAAGGACCCTGCCAGGAAGAGAAGGCAAAAATGCCCACTGGATCCTCCAACCACAGACCCTGTGGGACGGGTGTTTGGAATCTGATTTGCTGAGCAGCTGAAGTGACCTTGCCAAGAAGCAGCAACATCTAAGGTAAATACATCGTCATTCTGCGATACACAAAGCCTTATTTCTGACACTGTCCCAATGGTGGTCCTGGTGCGGGACACCTGAGTGGGTGTGTAAGCTGTACACGTACTCATTGAACTGGTCCTTGGCAACTTGCAGGGTGCTCCGAGGCTGGGGATAGTTGGAGATCTCAATGGAGGCCCGAGGGCCACACAGCAGCTTGAACAGAAGATTGTCCACAATGGCCAGGGCAGTGGCTGGGGAGTGGTATGCCTGGTTGTTGAACAAGGCAGTGACCACTGTCTGCTCTCCTACATCTTTGAAGGATGCTGCTACCAGGCACCGCTCATTAAAGCCACCCCCTTCCACTGAGGCCCTGAAAACCAGGAACTCCTCCAGGTCACCTGTGGAATAATGCAGTGTCAGGTACCAGGTGGGACAAATAGGAGCACCACCATCATCCCAGTGACTCTCGGGGATTCAGTACAGGCACAGGTGAGATGGAACACTGGGTTCTCCTGGGACCTCCACTGGGCCAGCAGTGCCCACCATGGTGCTGACAGCTTCTCAACTGCTGATATTACCAAGAAGAAACTGTCATTTTGTCATCAATCAGTCCACAGAACCTCAGGGTTGCTGGTCACAATGTGGGAGGGAGCAATAAAAGGAAAAAACCTGCCAGGACACTCCATTTAACCAGAACATGGCAGTTCTAAGCCTGGGGCAATCCTGATCTAGAGCTACCAGAGACTCAAGGCGGTTTTAAATTCCAAGGTGCTGGATGAAAGTACCACATCTCATGACGATGTACTATCAGCAGCCTAAACTACACACAAAGATGAGTTATACAGAGATCACTGGATGTCTCATTTTGTTTTGCTGCATGTATATCTGGGTGTGGGTGTTAGATCCCCTGGAACTGGAGTTAGACAGGTGTGAACTCCCACGTGGGTGCTGGGAATTGAACCTATGTCCTTTGGAAGAGCAGCCAGTGCTCTTAACTGCTGAGCCATTTCACCAGACCCTGTATTTTATTTATAAAAGGTTCCGAAGACTGGGTGTGTCCAAGTCCTAACTGTGCCTGTGCCTCTGGTATCCCAGGGATATTTCCCCTGATTTAGGAGCATGAGCTCTGGCCTATGGGACATCTGGTGATGCTCAAAGGCAAGTTTGACTGTCGTGATAGAGGTGGGCCATCCCAGGGAAGCTGCTGTTATGAAGGCAAAGGACAGTGAAGGACGACCCACCCTAGAGACAGTACCGACGCTGTCAGCACCACCGGACCCCACACCCCGGCTACTCCTTACCCAGCACTTCACGGTGCTCCTGGCCCTCAGCCTGCAGCATGTCTTTTAGATGCTCAGACAACTGCTGGTGCAGCTGAGAGCTGCTGGAGGCTGAGAAGGGCACAACTGTTCTGCCATACTCATCCAGGCCCAGTTTCAGGAGAGGGTCATCGAGGATCTCTGAGGTGTAGTTGATAGCCAGGAGGGCCAGGGTGATGCAGGTCAGGGGGACCAGGACCTGAGCCGCTACCATCTTCCATTCCCGCCAGCTGTATGCAGCCTTCTTCAGGAACATGGCCCAGAACTGCTGGCAGTGGAGGGCAAGCTGCGGAGGAAGAGAGGAGGCAGATGACTTGGCTGTACATGGGGGCTGGCCGCAGGCCAAGTGCTAACCCAAGCAGCACCACTCTGTGGAACTCTGGGTGACACTGCCCCAGGCAGCTACACCAAGAACAATTTGTGGTGATGCGGGGCCATGGGTGGAGCTCAAAAACTGAGAGGGCACATGGGTTTGTAAGGTCTCACTGCAGCCACAGAAGCTTGGCAGATACTTTTCTCAGAGTACTGAGGGTCTGGCTGGGGCTCCCTGCCTTTCACCACAGAGAAGACTTTGGTCTAGTTTATACACAGCAGACAGACAACTCCCCTCACTGCCTCCCTGGACTCCCCTGCGCTACATCTTTCCTTCTTGACCTCCTAAGTGCAGGTCTCAGGACCTAGGGATCAAGCTCCCAGGCCCAGGCTTTGCACATGCTGGGCTATTTGAATTTGGGTTAGACCATTCTGGTTTTTATTGTTGTTGTTTTGAGACAGGGTTTCTCTGTGCAACAGTCCTAGGTGATAGTTGTCCTGGAACTACCTCTTGTAGACTAAGCTGGCCTTGAACTCACAGAGATCCACCTGCCTCTGGGAGTGCTGGGATTAAAGGTGAGCGCCACCACCACCAGGCTTGGATTAGACTATTCTGACTCTAAAATGGGTGCAGAGTCCTCCCTGCTGCACTCTGACCTCATTAGATGACTATCAAGGCAGGTAGCACAGAGCCTGGCATAAGGCAGGCTTCCCCAACAGGGCAATTTCAATGTTAAAAGCAAACACAGTTTTCTGTGAGTGCCCAAGCTAGATCATCAAGACATTCAGCCGGAATGGCAGAGCACATCTGTAACCCCAGCCTTTGGAAGCAGAGCCAGGAAGATCACAGCTTGAGGCCAGCCCTGGCCTGTCAACTTGGACAACAGAGTGAGCTCTTTTCTCACAAAATATAAAAAAGCCATTTGAATGTTTTCTCTCCCTGTCGACCTACTAATCTGCCCTCAATTTTCTACTGGAACTCCTGCTGTGTGGATGGCCCCCTGCCATGTGGAGCACCCCTGCCGTGTGGTGTGGATGGGCCCCTGCCGTGTGGAGCACCCCTGCCATGTGGTGTGGACAGCCCCCTGCCATGTGATGTGGATGGCCCCCTGCCATGTGGAGCACCCCTGCCTTGTGGACTGCCCCCTGCTTCCCCTAAGACGAGGAGTTCAGAGAATGATAACCTTCCCGAGCTGGTCTTGTGTGGTCCCAGCTCCAGGTGCTCACCCCTGTGTTGAGCTTGAGCATGGCTTCTTCTTCCTCTATGAGGGCTCCAATGCCGTTCGTTGGGTCCATCACTCCACACAAGTTACTATCCAAAGCCCAGTCACTTGCCCGCCTCTCATGCTGGTACTGCAGCGCAGGAAGCTGGATGGCTTGAATGTCCATGCTAGTGTCTACCAGCTTACCAACCCTGCACCAGATACAGTCACCAGTCATAACTCAGCTCGTTGGTAGGGGATGAAGCTATTCTACCCAGCAACAGATACAGGAAGAGGACTTTTTATAAAGGCTCTGAAGCAGAGCAACGTCATCAGTTTGTGTGCTCACTTGCTCACCCACCCACCAACACGTATCTCCAGAACATCATCCCTGTGTAGCCAGATGTAATGCCCATGGGAAAGAGACAACCAGCTGGGGTTCCACTGCAAAGGGAACTGCCCAGCATTTGTGACCAGGGTGTTTAGGGGGTAGAGAAGGGATGTACAGCAACGTGGCTTCACCATGTATGAAGGCAGCTCATCACACAACCTGTGCTGGGTCCCAAGAAGACAAAGTTCAGGGACACTGTCGGCCAAAGCTAAGCTGGGAGGCAGACAACTGTGCTTCAGGGGGCATGGCAGGGATAGACACTGTAGAGGGAGGCAGGCGATGGGGTTGCAAGTCCTGCAGCAGGTACTTGGGGCTACACTGCAGCCTGCTCCAGGCTGTCACATGGTTCACAGGCACATTCTCTTTGGGCTCCAGTTAGGGATATGAGCTGTAGACAGTCTCCCCACACACTGGAAAGTTCTTGGAGGCAGGGCCCTCTCTGGTTCTTTTTCTCTTCTGGCATTTGTGTGGTAGTGCCCATGCTGTCCCTTGATAAGGGATTCTCCTCGGTATGCTATGAATATGTTTTATTATCATTGTTTATTAAAGAAGCTGTTTTGACCAGTGGCTTAGTAGAGTAAAGCCAGGTGGGAAATCCGAACAGAGATATAGAGAGAAAGTAGGTGGAAAGAAGTCGTGTAGCTGCCAAAGGAGAAAGATGCCAGCCAGAACCTTACCTGGTAAACCACAGCCTTGTGGCGATACACAGATTAATAGAACTGGGTTAATTCAGATGTAAGAGTTAACTAAAAATACGCCTAAGTCATTGGCCAAACAGTGCTGTAATTAATACAGTTTCTGTGTGATTATTTGGGTCTGAGTGCCTGTGAAGCGAATGGGCACTCCCTGCCTACAGCCCCTATCTAGTCACTAAGCAGAGAAATGACAGGACAAACTAATGAGTAAAAAAAATGAGTGAATGCGAACAGACGAACAAAAAGACCAGGAAGCCAACGACATTCTTTTCTGTTTTAGTGCTTCTGACAAAAACCTTTAAGTGACCGCTGTGTGTCCCTAATGGAGCCACAAAATGGCTGTATAATCCATTCCAGGCATTTATCCAAGAGGAATAAATGCATGTAACCACACAGAAACTTGTATACAAAATGTCCACAGAAACATGACCGGTAAAAGGAAAAAGAGAAAGAGCACACATGTCCTTCAACTGAAATGAATAAACAAAATGAAGGCTGCTCAGTCACGACAAGGAACAACGCTCTTCAGACACATGCTACAGCCTGGATGGACCTCAATGGAAGTGTGCTAAGTTGAAGATGAGACAAAATACCATACACTGTAAGATCAAATTTACATCAAACGTTCACGACAGGCAAAACTTTAATGACAGAAAGCAGGTCTATGGCTGCAATTGATGGCAAGAAGGACAGGGAGTGCTAATATGTGGGTTTTGAGGAGTGGGGCAGAGAATGTCTAAAACACCTTAAATTTAGTACAGTGAAGACTGAGAAACTGTGAGCACATAAAAACCATATCAAAAAGGTGACTTTTAAATGTTATATAAATCATTTTAGTAAAGCTGCCATTTAAAAACAGAGTGCCAGGGATGTAGCTGAGTACACAGCAGTAGCCTAGCATGTCCCTGGTAGGATTCTCAGCCCTGCAAAAACCCAGCCTAACCCAACCCTACAAGCAGTCCTTGATCAGGAACAAGTGAGCCACTGAGCGGCTGAGGGGCTTTCTGGTCTACCCCAAGCAAGCTCGTTTCTGCCTGGCTTTGTTCTCTGAAGCTTTCTTCAGGCCTTGCTCTGCTAGCCCCTGCCTAGGCCCTCCTTCACTGATTTTCCCAAGCCCATTTATTTTATTTTATTTTAAATTTTGATACAAGATATTACTATGTAGCCCTGGCTGTCCTGGAACTCATTCTGTAGACCAGGCTGACCTTAAATTCACAGAGATCCACTTGCCTCTGTTTCCTGAGTGCTAGGAATAAAGGTGTGCACCACCATGTCTGGCCTTTTAAAAAATGTGTGTGTGTGTGTGTGTGTGTGTGTGTGTGTTACATGCATGTATGTGTGGAAGTCAGGACTTCCCTGGGGAGTTTTTTTCCTCTTCCATTGTTAGATGGGTCTCAGGGACCAAACTCAGGCTGACAGGCTTGTGCTGAGTCATCCCTGGCCCCAGACCCATTTATTTTTCAGAGTCAAATCACAGATTTAAGATAGAGCCACCAAGCCGGGCGGTGGTGAATTAAGAACAGGCCACCCACCATCTGAGTGTCTGCAGCGCTGCCCATCCTTACTGCTAACAGGGTCCTGGGCAGGCTGGCAGAGACCCAAGGCATTTTTCTCCTGAGATGAGTTACTCAGATAAACCACTGGCCTAGAGCTGAGGAAAAATGACAAGGTCAGAAGCTGGATGGGGTGGCCAAGTGGACCGGGGACTAGACAGGCACTAAAGCCCAGGAAACACAGAGATGCAGAGGCTTACCCGATTTCTGAGAGTCACCTGGAATTGTGCCCTCAGGGACAGTTGGCAGCAGATTGGCAGGTGGCTCTTTTATTCAACTAAGACACACCAAAAGCTGCTGATTTTCCCTTCTTCTCTCCCCTGGCTGTTCTCTTTCAAGGAGCACAAACTCTTCCTGTGCCTGGCTGTACTCACTGGTTTCCCTGCAGCAATGCTGGCCTTTCCTGTTGGTCTCCACAGTCCCTGAGGTAGATGCCTTTAAGCATACAGCACAAGATCTTATAACTTAGGCTGCCTCCTCTGACCATGGTTTCCTCAAGAAAAAAAAATTATTTCACAAAAAAAATATTTTACTTCCAGCTATAAGCACTATACCAGCCAGAGAAGCATTTAAGACACTCCCAAGAAATATGGGAATGGTCTGGTACTCTAAGGATCTGAGAGCTAACCTACAACCTTTAGTATAGAAGCACAAATCCTGTGGGGTGACCCATGCTGGGCTGACCTGTGTGTGGGGAGACAGGCCAATCACACTCCTCACACTGAGGCCATGGCTACGTGAGTGTACAGGTTTCTGTGAGACAGCTGAACTCTGCCTCGGAGCACCTGCCCGGCCCTGCTCGCTCTCCACCTTCGACAGTGGCCTAGGGCAGAACCCTTAAAGAAAATCATCCCCAGTGAGGGTCTGGGACAGATGGAAGCCCACACTTACTGACCGAAGGAAGACTTCCTCCATGGTGGTGACAGAGGCTCCGAAGCTGGCGATGCCCAATTCCTTCTGCTTCTTCTCAAGTTTAGCAAACAGACTTTCAAACCTGAAAAAGTGATAAGGCTTTTGCAGACACTTTCTAAGTAATCGCCTCTGTATACAATGCCAAAAAGATAGGGTAGAACTGTCTCTTGCAATGCTATTTTTCCTTCTTTAAAGACGAGTTAAACACATATTTGGCGGCTGAACCTGCAGCCTCCCAGTGTTGTGCAAGTGCTGTCGAGAGACAGCCAAGCTGACAGAGTTCTTACTTTTCTTTTCTTTTTTTTTTTCAATTTTTGCTATTATTTATTGAAGTACTAGAACCCTATCAGAAAGTTCTTGCCTTATACCTTCATCTTGAAATCTTTATTTATTTATTTATTTTTTTAAGATTTCTGCCTCCTCCCCGCCACCGCCTCCCATTTCCCTCCCCCTCCCCCAACAAAGTCCCCCTCCCTCGTCAGCCTGAAGAGCAATCAGGGTTCCCTGCCCTGTGGGAAGTCCAAGGACCCCCCACCTCCATCCAAGTCTATTAAGGTGAGCATCCAAACTGCCTAGGCTCCCACAAAGCCAGTACGTGCAGTAGGATCAAAACCCAGTGCCATTGTTCTTGAGTTCTCAGTCAAGTTCTTACTTTTCTTAGAGAAGTTTTAGGTTCATGGAAAAATTAGAGGAGATAGAGATTTATTATGTCATCCTACACATTTTTCCCTTCTGAGCACATGGACTTGGGCTCTGAGACCACAAAGGAACCACAAAACAACCTGAAAAACAGACAGACAGACCGAACCCTTCTGATGACTATTACTTGACTGGAGGGCTTTAAGAATAACACTGAAGGGGGCTGGAGAGATGGCTCACTGCTTAAGAGCACTGGCTGCTCTTCCAGAGGACCTGGGTTCAATTCCCAGCACCCACATGGCAGCTCACCACTGTCTGTAACTCAAGTTCCAGGGGATCCAACACCCTCACACAGACATACATGCAGGCAAAACATCAATCAATAGCCGGGCGGTGGTGGCGCACGCCTTTAATCCCAGCACTCGGGAGGCAGAGGCAGGCGGATCTCTGTGAGTTCGAGACCAGCCTGGTCTACAAGAGCTAGTTCCAGGACAGGCTCCAAAACCACACAGAAACCCTGTCTTGAAAAACCAAAAAAAAAAAAAAAAAAAAAAAAATCAATCAATGTATACCAGATTTTAAAAAAAAAAAAGAATAACACTGGAAGAATCACAGCAGAACAGATGTAATGTACAAAACATACAATTTCTATAAAAAAAAACCCCCACAAAATCAAACACACACATAAACCATGTATATGAAAGTGGCAACAAAATGGTTGATATGATGGTTCTGGGGCCCAAACCCAGATAGATATGAAGATCTAAAAGTGATCCATAATAGAGTTAAAGATATTACCCAGAGGCAACACCCCTACCATTCTGACCCAGGCTGGCAGAATGGAGAGAGGTGATGATCAAGTATTTGTGAGCTTCCCAACCCATTCAATAAATACTGGAAAACAAACGAAAAACCTTACTCAAAGCAACCATGAGAGAGGTACACACTTTCAGCTGGGTGTGGTGGTGCACACCTCTGATCCCAGCACTCAGAAGGCAGAGGCAGGCGGATCTCTGTGAGTTTGAGGTCCGCCTGGTCTACAAGAGCTAATTCCAGGACAGGCACTAAAACTACAGAGAAACCTTGTCTCGGGAAAAAAAGAAAATATTTATTAAAAAAGTTTTGAAAATGTGAAATGAATAGTGGAGTTTTTAAACTATGGTACACTTGAGTTATAGATCATCATGTTACTATAAAACTGCACTACTGGACTGGAGAGATGGCTCAGAGGAGCAATTATTGCTTTTGCAGAGGGCCTCGGCTCAGTTCCCAGCACCCTCTTCTGACCTTTGTAGGCACTGAGGACATGTAATGCTTAGACATACATACAGGTAAATTATCCACACACAATATAAAAATAAAAATTAAGCCCACATTTCATGGGCTGTGGAGTGTAACTTAGTGGTAGAGCAGTTGTTTAGCGTGCATGAGGCCCTGGGTTTGAGCCCGTTACAAAAAATGAGCATTAGAAAAGTCTTCAAAACCTTACATATGCATTCCTGCTGTGCTAGCTAGTCTTAAGACAACTTCACACAAGCTGTAGACATCTGAGAGGAGGAGGGGACCTCAACTGAGAGAATGCCTCCACACGGTCAGGCTACAGACTTAAGTCATGTCCTTAATTAGTTATTGATGTGACAGGGCCCACACTGTGGGTGGGGTCACCCCAGCTGGTGGTCCTGGGTTCTATAAGAAAGCAGGCTGAGCAAGCCATGATGAGCAAGCCAGTAAGCAGCACCTCTCCATGACCTCTGCATCAGATCCTGCCTCCAGGATCCTACTGTTTGTGTTCCTGTCCTGACTTCCTTCAGTGATGAACAGCCGTGTGGAAGTGTAAGCCAAATAAACCCTTTCCTCCCCAACCTGCTTTTGGCCCTTTCACCACAGCAAGAGTAACCCTAAGTGGGACAGACATTGGTGCAAGGATTGTGGGGTACTGATGAGAGAGACCTGACCATGTGCTTTTCAGAGGATCGTGGAAAGGACTCTGGAGCTTTGGGCTAGAAAAGCCATTGAGTTCACATTATATGTGTTGGGAGAAATACAGATGAAAGGTGTTTGTCTTGTGACATTCCAGAGGGAAGTCTGAGTCACTTAAAGACTCAGAGTTAAGAATCTGTGGTTCTGGTCACTGGAATGAAGAATTAGCAGTGGTCAGTAAGATACCAGAACCACTAACGTGAAACCTTTTCTTTGTTGGGATAATCGATGCTGGTCAGCTGGAGCTGAGAAATTAGCGGTGATTAAGAGAGCAGCATCACTGAGGGAAATCTTCAGGGAAGTGTTTCCTGAGGGTCAGCACACAGAAGCTGTGGTCCAGGGGTGGCCACGGCTGTACCATACGCTGACAGTCAATAAGTCATGTGCAAGTGTTTCTCAGCTGGTACTGAAGGTATTAGGGGTCGTAGAGAGCAGCTGAGGCTTGGCACTGTGTGGCAGGGCTGGGAATTCTTTTTTTTTTAAATATTTATTTATTTATTTATTACATACACAATATTCTGTCTGTGTATATGTCTGCAGGCCAGAAGAGGGCGCCAGACATCATTACAGATGGTTGTGAGCCACCATGTGGTTGCCGGGAATTGAACTCAGGACCTTTGGAAGAGCAGGCAATGCTCTTAACCGCTGAGCCATCTCTCTAGCCTCAGGGCTGGGAATTCTTGAAGAGAGCCCAGGAGAAGCTGCTGGTGAAAGTACAGTCCAGTTGCAGTGAGGACCATGGGATGAACACCCAGGTCAGCAGCAATAGTGGCGTGGAGCCAGCCTGTCACTAGGAGACAATCTGTGTGTGCTGCAGAGGGTAGAGCCAGAGAAGAGGCCCAAGTCCTTTTGAGGAGGCCTTGAGTGGATCTCAGACATTGGACGCTGCCTTATTTACACAGGTGAAATTTGATTTTGCTTTGATTTGATTGTGACTGTACCCTGGTTCTTCCCTCTTGAAATAAGAAAGTATTTAGTGAAGCCAGGCAGTGGTGGTGCATGCCTTTAATCTTAGCACTTGGGAGGCAGACACGGGGAATCACTGTGAGTTCGAGGCCAGTCTGGTCCACAGAGTGAGTTCCTGGACAGGTTCCAAAGCTACAGAGAAACTTTGTCTCAGAAAAAAACCAATCAACCAACCAACCAATCAAACAACAACAACAACAAAAGAAATACCAGACCAGTGAATGCTTCAGAACTCCCATTCCTGGGCCAGAGGATGAGAGATACTCAAGCAGTCATAACAGAGAGGGCACAGAGCCCTCCCAGCCATGGGACCTTCCTGGGTCTGTATCTGTGCACTCTCTGGGACACGTACCTGTGTGTGCTTTCCTTGGGAAGAATAAAGGACAGCTCGGCCCCAGCATGGCTCTCCAGCATGGCATTGGGGACATGGTGGAGTACTAGCTGAGAGATACCTTCGGGATTGCAGTGTGGCTCCTTCACCAGTGTCATGTGGTAGCCAGCTCCTGGAACATACGGACCAAGTGTCAGGCCCTTTGGTGGCCCCACTGCTTCTGACAAGCCACATCCCTGTGGCTCAAATCAGACATCTGCACACTGGGTACAACTGGACCAGGACAGGGTCATCTTGGGCTCTTCCATATAGTGTCACCTCCCACAACCTATGTGGGGAAAAGTGCTAGGGAAGCTGGGTCACTGAACACAGCTAGGTGCACCTACTGGGAGCCAGAGCCTTCCTGAGGATAAAACCTCCAGCAATAATCTAAGCATGCGGTGCATCTGTCTAGTAGGATTCATGCAGATCATAGCTGCAAGGAGGAGACACAGCAGGAACTGTGGGGCTATACTGCACACGTTGAGCTCTGTCTGGCTTCTTGTCAATAATGCTTTTCAGGAAATGGCCCTTTCTTGTTCCCTTCAGAGACAAGGGTGTTGGACCCAGGACAATCAATGGCATGGCTAATTGGGCAAACAGGCAAGAAGGAACAAGCAAAACTCTCGAGGCCCTAGTAAAGATGGACAGAAGACACTCTTGGTAAAGATACCTCAGTATCTTCACTAGGCACATGGCCACTCAGGATGACAGGGCCCCTCTCTAGCCTTGCATAGACTGGGGACATCTAAGGGGTGGGTGCTTGGCACAGGAGAGGTGAGGTGAGAACGCTGGGGCGTTTTGTGGGGAGAAGTACTCTTGTATGAGGGGAGGAGACAGGTACCGTTAGACCAGGAGGTGACAACAGAAAGCCACACATTCCACACAGCAGGGGGCTGGCTCGTGACTCAGCCTGCTGGACTGGGCTGTGCAATGAACACTGCTCTTAGTGCGAGCAGCATGAAGGAAAGCACCCACGTCTACTCCCATGGATTCCTGCCCTGGGCAGTCCTGCTGTGGATTAAACAAGAGCCCTACCACTCAAGTACTCTGCCCTACTATCCCCACTGGATGGACAAGAGAAGAGAAAGCTCGAAGATGGCCTTGCCCAGCCACTATGGGGACCCTTCGCAGGGGGTAGTGGCACTGGCCCTATCATTAGATGGAAGCTGACCTCGACTCCTGCTGCCCGCTACTCACCGTATTTCTGCTTGAGGAACAGTGATGACCCACAGCACTGTAGCTCCCCCTTGGCCAAGATGGCGATGCGGTCCCCCAGCAGGTCAGCTTCGTCCATGAAGTGAGTGGTCAGCAGGATGGTGCGGTCACTCTTCTGCTGCTGAAGAAGGTCCCAGATGGCCCTCCTGGACACTGCATCCATGCCCGAGGTGGGCTCATCTAACATCAATACCTGGAGGGCAGAGGTGAAACCTTGTGACAGTGACAGAGCCATGTCTCAGGCTCAGGATGGCTGTGCTGTGTGGCCTTCTGCAGCTTGACTTGGGGGTTAGTAAGATGTCCTCACCACCCCTTGTGTAGGAGCCTGACTTGGCTGCATCAAGAGGCCAGACCCCCTGCTCTATACCTTGGAACCGGCTACGAGGGCGATGCCAATGGAGAGCTTGCGCTTCATCCCCCCACTCAGGAATTTGGACCGCAAGTCCCGCTTGTCCTCCAGACTGAGGATGTGCAACATCTGCTTGACTTCTTCAGGACACTTCTGGAGAGAGAGGCCTTTCAACTGAAAGGCGGGGAGGAGAAATATGAGTCAGGTGGCGATAACAGGTGCCAAACCCTCTAGCAGGTTCTCTGGCCTAAGAGATATCTTCCCTTGGCACGAATGGTCTCTGCTCATCTCCCTAGGATCAGCCTTGCTTTCATGGACTAGCTCCTCAGAACAGACTGCTGAGAGGCTAATGGAATACTGGGACAGCTGCAGAATCCTTGGTAGAACAGTCCCTACCCACACATTTCTGTCACCCTAACTCACCTGTGCATAGAAGTAGAGGTGTTCTGCAACTGTCAGGTTGTCAAACAGGACATCGTGCTGGGGACACAGGCCCAAACTCTTTCGGATTTGAGCCATGTCTTGGGAAATTTCATACCCATGAATATATGCATGTCCACTGGTAGGGGGAAAGAGACCTGCAGCCAAATCAAAGACCCCCAAGTTCATCATGAAAATCTTGTTCACTTGTGCAAGGTACAATGACCTCCTGACTCAGCTAACTCAACTGCCCCCATTTTACTGAGGACCGTATCCAGAAGACAGTACTGGACCCCTGCACTCGGCTACATTAGGCTCTGTCCGGCAGAGCAGTAGGAGACGAAGGATGGGACCTCAAGCTCTGTTGCAGGGCACATCACTCTGTCATAAACAAGAAACTCACTCTCATGCGCACAGTGCAGATACTGGCTCCAGCACTATCACAAGCCCCGCTCTCAACGTCAAGGTGTGTGCTACTGACAAGCACCTCAGTGCTTCAGGAAGATGAGGAATAGTTCCACATGGGTGAAGCATACAGGGAATGAAGAGTCCCCTCCTTTCCTCCTCGTATCCCTTACTCTTTCCCATGGGTACTGGCACTGAACGTAGGGCCCAATGAATGCCAGACAATCACTCCACACGGATGCACAGCTCTCTACAGTCCTGTGTGGCTGGAGAATTAGCCATTCTTGTCTTTACTGACCCCACCAGGTTTGGGCATTCATAGACAGGCTGAGATCAGGGTGGGAACCATTTAAAGGTTCCCGTACGTTCCTCTGGGTCATGGGCCTAAAACTTTACTGGGTATGAATGAAAGTGATTTGAGAAAACAAATCCATGGCTGATGGGAAGTAGCCAGAGGGGAGGGGCCTGCCTATCACAGATGGACATGGAGCTACCTCTCACCTGTTAGCATGGACATGGTTGTGGTCTTGCCAGCACCGTTGTGGCCCAGTAGGACTGTTATCTGTCCTTCATACAGGTTCAGGTTCAGGTCTCTGATGCCCATCTTGTCCTTATTACCCACTTGGAACACCTGTAGGTAAGGCAGAGAGCTGCCTGACTTCCTGTGGCTCTCAGGGTCTTCCTTTCCCTTTAGGCCTAGTATCTCAGGACACTAAAGCAGGCACCATGAACCAACACCCAGAACAGAATTGTGGGGCGAGGCTACATGCCTCTGTTAGTCCCTACATGACTTTCTTCTTGTTACTGTGCATCCAGTGTAGCCTGTACTGAGTAGTTAGTGCAAGGAACACCCAGGACTAGGTGGTCACAATGCCACAACACCACAACGCTAGCCAACCTGGGGCCAAATGTGGAGGGATGGTCTGTACCCTGGAGAGTGGGTCAAGAGCAACTGTGGGGATCCCATCCTCCTCTTTCAGGTGTTCAGGATAGCTGGAGGGAGCCAGGCCTGGAGAGAGCACCTCTAGCTGACTGGTTTGCCTTCAAGGCCTCACCTTAGACAGATGCTTGATTTTGATCCCAGCTACCAGGTCCTCTGGCTCGGCTTCAAAGTACTCAGTTCTGAGAGCCTTTTCGGGGTCACTGTCTTCTTCTTCTTTCCCTACGACAGTCCTTGGGTTTCCGCACCAGTAGGAGGGCTGGGATGCAGGCACGTGGGTATCATAGTCATTAGTGTCAGTTCATTTTATTTGTGAGCAACAAAGTAACTACCAATGACACACTAAAGACGTGCAACAACGTGACGTCACTGCACCTTCACAGGGTGTATGGCTGAGGAAACAACACCATCTTTATACTGAGTCCCTGCATGTTTTCTGATTTGACTATACCTGGGAAAGCTCTATTTCTTGCCTTCCTAATCTCGTAAATGGGCACAAGAGTGGACTGCTGTGAAATTCAGATTTAACAAAGAAAAGGGAATTTGTCATTGTTCTGAAGAGACATCACTGAGCAGCCCTGTCCAGAGCACTATCAGAGCCTAAGAAGAACGGGGTTGTATCTCTGCCCTCTCTGTTCAGCAGTGACAAGCTCCCTGTGGATGGAGGAGGGGGAGTGGGAGACTAGAGGATGTGATGTCTGCTGAGGATCTGTTAGTTCTGTCCTCAGTTCTGATGGGCACATGGTACTGGTACCAGACACATCTCGTATGGAAAGTGACTGTGACGTCAGAATGGATTTCACATAACAAAAGCCCATAATTCAATGGCATTTTCCCTCCATAGCTATGGCCGGGTGGTGGTGGTGCATGCCTTTAATACCAGCACTCCAGAGGCAGAGGCAGAGGCAGAGGCAGAGGCAGAGGCAGAGGCAGAGGCAGAGGCAGAGGCAGAGGCAGAGGCAGAGAGGCAGAGGCAGAGAGGCAGAGGCAGAGGCAGAGGCAGAGGCAGAGGCAGAGGCAGAGGCAGAGGCAGAGGCAGAGGCAGAGGCAGAGGCAGAGGCAGAGGCAGAGGCAGAGGCAGAGGCAGAGGCAGAGGCAGAGGCAGAGGCAGAGGCAGAGGCAGAGGCAGAGGCAGAGGCAGAGGCAGAGGCAGAGAGGCAGAGAGGCAGAGAGGCAGAGAGGCAGAGAGGCAGAGAGGCAGAGAGGCAGAGAGGCAGAGGCAGAGGCAGAGGCAGAGGCAGAGGCAGAGGCAGAGGCAGAGGCAGGTGAATCTCAGTGAGTTCCAGGCCAGCCTGGTCTACAGAGCGAGTTCTAGACAGACTCCAAAGTTACAGAGAAACTCTGTCTTGAAAAACACTAAAAAAAAAAAAAAAAGAAAAAAAAAGAGTAATAATGTCTGTCTTCTCTAACAACAGGCGTCACCCTGCATTTGATGGAATACAATAGCCGACACTTGACAAATACTTACTGAATCAAAAAAAAAAAAAAAATCAAAAAGAACTGGACCTAACTATCAATTGGAAGTTGCTAGTGGATGATGGTGAACCCTGGCCTGGGGATGCTGTGTCACCACTACAAATGAAGTTCACTCATTAAAAACGCTATATATTTAAGTAGAAATACGCTTCCAAACTAACAATAAACTTATAAATACGGCTAAATAAAAGTCTAAGAACTATAAATAGATGCTCAGGCATATGCATTCAAAATAACAAAACACTGTTATAATAAAAAGCACATTTTAGGTCTGGTTTATAATATGGTTCACTTTTATCAAGCAAATTGTCTGCAAGAGTCAGGCAGGGGGCGCTGGAGAGATGGCTCAGAGGTTAAGAGCATCGCCTGCTCTTCCAAAGGTTCTGAGTTCAATTCCCAGCAACCACATGGTGGCTCACAACCATCTGTTACGGGGTCTGGTGCCCTCTTCTGGCCATCAGGCATACACACAGACAGAATATTGTATACATAATAAATAAATATTTAAAAAAAAAGAAAACATAAAAAAAAAGAGTCAGGCAGGAAGTACACAGGACAAATGTGCAAAGGCTATGAAGACTAGTACTGTCAAGCCAACAGTGTCTAGAATCACACAGGAGACAACCTTCTGGGCGTGTCTGTGAGCGAGTGGGAAGACTCACATTATACATAGGTTTCATCGTTCATTCATGACTGAAGGGAAAGGAGAAAATGAACGGAGCACCAGCATTCAGGATGTCTACTTCCTGAATAGAGACGCTATGTGACATTGTGTTCCTGCTGCCATGTCTTCCCTGAAAATGAACGAAATTTATGCCCTGGCAATGTTGAACTCAGGACCTTTGGAAGAGCAGGCAGTGCTCTTAATCGCGGAGCCATCTCTCCAGCCCCTCAACAGAATGTATCTTCCCTGCCCCAAACTGTACCCAGAATAAACCCATCTTTCCTTAAGATGCTTTTATTAGGTGTTTGTCAATGAGAAAAGCATTACAAAGGCACAACCAGGCATCAACAGTGCTCCTTTCTAGTAGTGGGAAGGGCTATCTATTTCAAAAGTGTGGTTCCCATCCCCACAAAAAAAGCTTCATTGTTTTGTAGGCAGAACAGTAAGTTATTTGTTTTTAATGCTGCAGACAGACCTCAGTGTTTATAGGTGAGGTCCCGGGCTTAAACCTTGACATTATTTCTAAAAATTAAAAGATTTTTCATGAACAAGGAAGTGCGTTTGGGGGCACCAGCGGCTGTGTGCATCAGTGTTCGTGTGCCTGCATCTCAGACCCTGGGGATAAAGTCTGTCTTTATCCTATGAACAAATTATAAGGGCCCTCGGGACAGAAAGAAACGCACAGGTCAGAGTTCCCTAAGCCAGCCCTACACAGGTGTCATGCACTGGAACTGGAAGGGGTCCCGTGTGAGTGCTGGGGACACCTCTGTCCCCCAAAGAAGTGACCTGCTTGAAGAACAGGGCATCAGCACTCACCATAAGGAAGAAGTACCAGGGCTGGGGCACGCCAAACTGGCCTGGGAAGACAGCCTCCACGTACCAGGTCACCAGGCCGTAGAGCACCGAGTCTAGCAGCAGCATCCCCAGCACTTGTCCAAAGCAGAAATCGTCATCCACGTTGACAGGGTTCAGGAGGTCACGCCACTGGATGCCAGTGCCTAAGGATGCACCAGGAGTAGTCCATAACCGTCTTGGCTACACCTCCCACGTGCTGGTATTACAAGTGTGTATCACCACACTCAGCTTATGCTGAGTTAGGGACTGAATCCTAGGTAGACACAACCAGCTGAGCTACATCCCACTCCTAGACAACTTCCTTCAAGTCTTGAAGACAGCAGTAAGTTTTAAAAATTAGTAAATTGGAATACTATCAAAAGCTCATGAACTTTTGGCTCAGAACTGAAGAGCAACGGTACTTCTTCCAGAGGATCTGGGTTTGATGCCTAGCACCATTTTGGTGACTAACAACCCTCTGTAATTCCAGTTCCAGGGTATCCAGCTCCCTCTTCTGGCCTCTGCAGGTAATGCATGTATAGAGCGCACAGAAGCAAATGCAGGCAACTCTCTCTAATAACATCTTTAGTTTTTTAAATTTATTTTTATTTTTTTAGATTTTCAAGACAGGGTTTCTCTGTGTATCCCTGACTGTCCTGGAACTCACTCTGCAGACCAGGCTGGCCTTGAACTCAGAGATTTGCCTAACTCTGCTTCCCAAATGCTGGGATTAAAGGCGTGTGCCACCAATCTTCTAAATTTTTAAAAGCTCATAAACTTTGCACTTTATTGGTTACATGTTTATATACACATACATATATGCATATGTATATACTTAGGTACACAAATGCATGCACACATGAGATCTGGTCAGCGTGAACCAATAAAACCGAGCAAACTTAGGACTATTATGAAGCTCTACAAAGCTCATTGGTGAGGAGCTACAAGGCACATCAGTGTCATAGCCCTGAAAGCCCGGACCTAAGCATCTAACAGTCTTCCGTTGGCCAGAGGACCCTGAATGAAATGTTTGCTCCACAGCCTTGGTGAATATGTACCCTCAAACAGCTAGAGTTGTCTGTTTTAAGGAAAGTCACATGCATAATGTGACAGTTGTGTAGCTTGGTTCTTGTGGGACTCTTAACAGAGGGAACAGGGGCTGTCTCTGACTCTTTTACTGGCTTTTGGGACCTTTTTCCTCCTACTGGATTGCCTTGCCCAGCCTTAATACAAGGGGAGATTTTTAGTCTTACTGTTTTGTTGGTATTATGAGAGGCCTGACCTTTTCTGAATAGAATTTGAGGAGGAGAAGTGGATGGGAGGCAGCAGAGGGGAGGTGGTGGGGAAGTACTGGAAGGAGAGGAGGGAGGGGAAACTGTAGTCAGGATGTAAAATAAATACGTTAATTAATTAATTAAAAAGAGAAAAGTCACTACACAACTTTGAAAAAAGGTGTCATACATTGAGATTCTTCTATGGAAATGATTTATTTTTATTATTTTTTTAAAAAGATTTTATTTATTTATTATGTATACGGTGTTCTACCTGCATGCATGCCAGGATACCTTATCTCATTATAGATGGTTATGAACTACCATGTGGTTGCTGGGAATTGAACTCAGGACCTCTGGAAGAGCAACCAGGGCTCTTAATCTCTGAGCCATCTCTCTAGCCCCATGCTTTTATTATTTTTAAATTATGTGTAGGTAGATGTTTGTGGCTGCATGTGGGTATATGTGTGAGTTCAGGTGCCAGAGGAGGTCAGAGGAGTCAGATCGCCTGTACCTGGAGTTAGACAGTTGTGAGCTGCCTGATGTGGGCTGGGAGTGAACCCCCCCGATCCTCTGAAAGATCAGTAGGTGCTCTTAAATAATGAGCCATTTCTTCTACCATTTTTTCCTTTTTTGTTTTTGTTTTTCGAGACAGGGTTTCTCTGTAGCTTTGGAGCCTGTCCTGGAACTAGCTCTTGTAGACCAGGTTGGCCTCGAACTCACAGAGATCCACCTACCTCTGCCTCCCGAGTGCTGGGATTAAAGGTGTGCGCCACCACTGCCCGATTCTGTAAAAGGCCTTTTAAAAAGTACTAGAGGGGGCTGGAGACATGGCTCAGTGATTAAGAACATTGCCTACTCTTCCAAAGGTCCTGAGTTCAATTCCCACCAACCACATGGTGGCTCACAACCATCTGAATAAGGTCTAGTGCCCTTTTCTGGCCTGCAGGGATACATGTAGATAAAATACTGTATACATAATAAATAAATAAATAAATAAATATTTTTTAAAAAGTACTAGAGGCCTTGGAAGTTTCTGCTATTTTACGACGTCTACACTCTATCAATAGGCTACTAATGATAGAAACACAGGTGTTCTGTTTTGACCTCTTGAACTCCCTGCCCCCACCTCCTTGGTGCTGGGATTACAGACATAAAGCACCACCTTGTCTGGCTTTATTCAGTGCTAGGCAACAACCCAGACCCTCATAAAAGGTAGTTGTTTTGTTCATGTTTGTTTGCTTGTTTTGTTTTATAAGACAGAGTTTCACTCTAGCCCATGTATGGAACTCACTATGTTTCCTGGGTGGCCTCAAATTTACAACAATCCTGCTGTGACTTTCTTAGTGCTAGGATTACCTTGTTCAGTGGTATGGTTTGAATACATGGCCTTATATTCATCTGTTCCCAGTTAACAGTGTGAGAGACAGCCCTCATAAACGAACCAAAGCGGCTGGGCTGTAGTGGCACACACCTTTAATCCCAGCACTCAGGAGGCAGAGGCATGCGAATCTCTGTGAATTTGAGGCCAGCCTGGTCTATAAAGAGAATTCCAGGACAGCCAGGACTACACAGGGAAAACCAGTCTTTGTTGTTGTTTTTGTTTTTTGAGACAGGATTTCTCTGTGAAACAGCATTGGCTGTCCTGGAACTCAATCTGTAGACCAGGCTGACCTCAAACTCACCTCTGTGAGTCCCCCTGCCTCTGCCTCCTGAGTGCTGGGATTAAAGAAAAGCCCTGTTATGAAAAACCAAAAATGAACAAACAAAAGCACCCCTCCAACACAACACAACACAACACAAAACAAAACAAACAGCAAAAGGACCAAAGCTATCATAAAAAGGTCGTAAGGAATGGTTTTCCCTTTCGGTCTCCTGCTCTGAGAAACTACATCCATGATACCGTCTTGGAAACAGGTGTCCCATCTCCAGACCTCCCAGCCTCCAGAGCTGTGAGAACACATCTGACCAGAAGGGCCTCATGCAGTGAAGGGAGAGAATGACTCCCAACAGCTGTCTGCTGACCACCACACATGCTCTGGGGCACATGGATGCTCCTGTGTGCACACATGTTCACAATAAAAAAAGTAGTAAAAAAGTTTCTAAAGGGAATGGTGAGACGGATTAAGAGTATTCGCTGCTCTCGCAGAGGACTGGAGTTGGATTCCTGCACCCACATCAGGCGATTCACAACCCTTGTAACTCCAGTTCCAGGGGACCTGATACTTTCTTCTAAATCTGTGAGACCTTCACTCACATGTGCACACCCCTTACACACACACACAGAGTTGAAAATAAAAATACACTTAGAAGGCCGGGCAGTGGTGGTGCACGCCTTTAATCTCAGCACTTGGGAGGCAGAGGCAGGCGGATTTCTGTGAATTTGAGGCTAGCCTGGTCTACAAGAGCTAGCTCCAGGACAGGCTCTAAAACTACAGTGAAACTCTGTCTCGGAAAAAAAAATACACTTAGAAAACTTTCAAATACAGAAGGAGGAAGAGAATCAAGCTAATTGGTAAAATCTAGTCACTGGCCAGAGCAGGTGGGGTGACCGACACCTCTTGTGTTGTGTTTGGCTCCTAGTGGCCTTATCTGAGTTTAGGGTCAAGCTAAACACCCTAGCGCAGGTGCTCCAATCAGTTTGCTTTCCACCTGATGTGAGTCTAACTGTTAGAAACACTTTTGGCAAGACGCTTTTTACAAAGCTGCAAGAATCAGCAAGGCATGACTTGACAACTTTTGAGGACAAGACTTACCTTTGGCTTCAAATTTTCCTATGAGCTGGGCTCCCATTGCCATGGCAACATTAGATAGGAGACAGGATAAGAGCTTTTGGCTCAGGGTCATCCAGTTGTACCGAGGAGCCACGAAAAAGTAGGGGATGAAGGTGAAGTAGTACAGGAAGCCACCCACGGCAGCTGCTATGTTGGCTGTGGGGAGAAGGAGGATGGGTGCCATGAACTTGCCAAGACACTTGCGTGAGCAACAGTGGTCAGACCCCACCCCACCCAAACCCAGCACGGGGACTACAGTGTCTTCTGCAGTATTAGCCCCTCATGCAGATCTTTACCCACCTGCAGCAGTACATACACAGAAATGTGTACACATAAAACACGCTGGCAACAGCTTGAATGTAAAATAGTAACCAAGCTACTATTTTGCATATTTTTTTAAAATATTTATTTATTTATTATGTGTACAGCATTCCTTCCATGTGTGCCCGCAAGCCAGAAGGGGGCGCCAGGTCTCATTATAGATCGCTGTGAGCCACCATGTGGTTGCTGGAAATTGAACTCAGGACCTCTGGAAGAGCAGTCAGTGCTCTTAACCACTGAGCCATCTCTCCAGCCCCTTGCATATGTTTTTTTAAAAACAATAAAATGACTTAATAGGGAGCTTGGGAATTCACAGTGTGGTATGCACTGACCTGAGACATACTCATTTTTCAGAAAAATTTAAAAGCATTTAAGCTTAAAATTAAGAATAATTACTAGGAGAAATGTAGTTTGTATATTACAAGCCATCAGACAGCCCAAAACTATTGTAAACTTTTTCTGTCCAACAGAAGTCAACAAGGAAGAACACATAAGCACAAAATGACAAGAAGTTGAACCTAAAATTCAGAGAGCAGAAACGACTTGAGGTTACAGGCAGGCAAAGCTTTTATTGCTAGTATCTCAGCAGTCCACACAGTCAGACTTGCCTTCTGTCAACTTCCTTTTCCCTGTAACATCCTGCCACTCCTCTCTGGCGCATGCTCTCTGCCCTCTACCCATCATCTGGCTCCTTCCTGGGGGATTCTAGGAGGTTCTGCTATGGCCTTTATTGTATTCCTTTCTGCCTTCCTCTCAAACTCAGCCTTGGGGTCATCAAAATACATCCCTTTGACCCTGTGACCATGCATAAACCCCCTTGTTTCCATAGACCTGCATGACTCCAGTCCTCTGGACTAAGGGGAACAACAGGACTCACCTTTACTGAAGAAGGTACTGACCATGAAGCTGAAGGAGATGGAGGAGGTTGCAAAGCACAGCAGGAAGACCAGCACCAGGGAGGGGTCGCTGTTCGAAAGGACTGCTATGTCCTTCTTTACCTGTAGAAGCCAGAGTGGCAGGGTGAGGCAGGGAAGGCAGAAATGAACAAGGAGGGGCCTAAATTTCCGGGTCTCAGGGACACTGCTGGATGGGAAGGGAGTCTTGTCTCAGCCAGTGGGAAGCCCTGCTTCTTTTCCCCTGGGGTCAGTGGCCATGAATGTTCTACGGCCTAAGTGCTGGGATCTCTGCACCCTCCCTTCTTCTTGCCAAAGTCCTCACAGAAACCACACTTACTTTGACACAGAACAGCAGGGTCATGAAAGAGACCATGATGAGGAAGAACAGGAAGAACATGAGGAACCACGCACTCCAGTGCAGCCAGCTGCTGAGCCCCATCATGCGCATGTACTCCTGTGAACGGGAGACGGCATCACAGAGTCAGGTTATTATCCTGTCTGCACGCTAGCAGCTTTTCCCCACAGTCCCATGTGTGCCAGTCTGCTTATAAAAACACAGTGCCATCTACAGAGGAGGGGGCAGACCAGCACACCTGTGCTGTACGCATAGGCAGGAATTACCCAGCATACGTGGTCTGTCATGCTAGTGCCTGTCCAACAGTTCTTATCCCTGCGGTGAGAATCTAGCTCTTTTCTGCATTTCATCAGTGTTACACACCACCCATCCGGGAGGCTACCCGACAGTCAAATCAGCATTAATTGCCCTTTCCTAAGTCACGATGGTCTGCCCCACTCCCTAGCCCACCACGTAATGTGGCCTGGTCTGTTCTGCGTCATGAGAGCTAAGACCATTGGGCCCACTAAGTTCTGTCATGCCGAGAAACCCCCTTCTCTGCTTGTGCCTCATTCAGGCGTGACACAGGTACCCAACAGATGTTAAGCTGGTGAATTCTCTGCGTCCCTCAGGGATGCCTTGTATGTCGTGGAGCACCCCACACTCCCAAGTCTGCAGGGATGTCCTGTATGCCGTGGGGCACCCCACACTCCCAAGGGACACTCCCACGTCTTCATATTACTTGAGCTGATTCTGAGAAGCCAGGAGTGTCAGCTGGCATTAAGATCCAGAGTCACCCAGTCTGGTCCCCTCCTAAGGTTGGCAGACTCTGTAGGCCACTGACCACACTGACAGTGTGAGCCTTGACCAGTTTGTGGCCAAGGACACACATTAAAAGACCTAGGCATCTGCTCATTTGCCTTCCCACTTTGAAGGAGAACCCCAAAACCCTTTTAGGGAAAGGTGCATCCTGTCTCTGTGGAAGAATAGGGTTAGGTGACCTACAGCAGCTCTGACCAGGTCTTTCATTCTGGCCTGTTTATCAAGCCGTCGGGAGCAGCTCCTCCACTGATCAATGCTGCCTATGGGTTCTGGGAATCTAAAGCTGCACAGAGGCGGAGTAAAGTGAAAATTCAGCTCTTGGCTGGCAGTGTTGCTCAGTGGTAGGGTGCTTGCATTCTTGAGATCCTGAGCTCCATCTCAACACTGACAACAGAAGCAAAACCAAACAGAACAAAACAAAAACACCAGGAGGGCCTTGGAGAGGTCAGGTAAGGGGGAAAATATTATCAAAATATATGAAAAGAACTTTTTTGAAATAAAAAGTTATAAAGATAATGTAACAATTAAAAGAAAAGGAAAGGAAAGAAAAAGAGATGTGATACACACTTTTAATCCCAGCATTCAGGAGGCAGAGGCAGGTGGATCTGTGAGCTCGAGGCCTGTCTGGTCTACAGAGTGAGTTCCAGGACAGCCAGAGAAACTCTATCTCAAAAACAAAAACAAAACAAAACAACAACAACCAAGCCAAACTAAACAACAAACTAAAACCCAAAGCAAACAAAACCTCCTTTAGTGCTGCACGGAGATTACAGGCAGAGGGCATGCCCACGCTCAGAATCTCAGCATTTCAAAGAGCTTGGACCATAGGGTGTCTACACTGCATCCAAGAGGGAGCCCTGGCTGACAGCAGCAGCCTTGAGACAGGCCAACTCTTCTGAGGAGTCTCCGGACCCACCACTGAGGCTGTGCCATTCTCAAACCGACCTGTCGCACACAGAGGGTTACCTTCAGCTTTCTCTCTTTCTCCTGCACCACTGCCCGGATGATGCTGAGGGAGGTGTAGGTGAAGCTCAGCATGACCAGCAGAGGAAGCTGGTACTGGATGGCGATGAGGAATGGGTCAGAGATGTACGGTGGGAACGGGAACCTCTTGGTGATCACGCTGAGCTTCTGGAACAGCTGATGTGCAGAGGCGTTGGCATGGTAATGCATGATGGCTTTGTCTACAGCATGTTGCACTGCCAGGAAGCCCTCACGGATGTACCCTGAGTCCAAAAGCAGAGGAACGCTGTGTCATGGCGCTGCTCACTAGAGAGGGATGTGCTTTAAACAGATAGGACTTTTCTGGGTCCACAGAGGTAGGGTCAAGGAGGCAAAGGGTAACTGATACCCCACTCTGCGGACCACTAACAGCATCCGACACCATTCAGAAATTCCCAGGGAAAAGAGAATGTTTGTCACATATTGCCAGGTGATACTTCTATTTCATAACTAACACAACCCACACATAATCACAAACATGATCATAGTTTAAAAATAGCTTAATAGCCGGGCAGTGGTGGTGCAAGCCTTTAATCCCAGCACTCGGGAGGCAGAGGCAGGTGGATCTCTGTGAGTTCGAGACCAGCCTGTTCCAGGACAGAGAAACTCTGTCTCAAAAAAACCAAAAAAAAAAAAAAAAAAAAAAAAAGCTTAATATAGGACTAGGGAGACAGTTTAGTAGGTGAGAGCACTTGTTACGTAAGCATAAGAACCTGAGCCGGGCGGTGGTGGCACGCACTTTTAATCCCAGTACTTGGGAGGCAGAGGCAGGCGGATCTCTGTCAGTTTGAGGTCAGGCTGGTCTACAAGAGCTAGTTCTAGTACAGGCTCCAAAGCTACAGAGAAACTCTGTCCTGAAACCTCCTCCCTCACCCCCAAAAAAAGAGAACCTGGGTTTGGATCCCCAGAACCCTCATAAAAGCCTACCATGTACACGCTAACTGTACGGGGAAAGGGCCAGCCAAAGAAACCCACCCTGGCCCTAAAACCAGAGCTAGTGAAAGAAACATGCTTTAGCCCTGAAGCCAGAACCAAAGAAATATACCCCGATTCTGAAACCAGGGTCAAAGATACACACTTTGGCCCTAGAACCAGAGCCAGTGAAAGAAACATGCCCTGGTCCCGAAACAAGGGCCGGAAAGGCTAGAAAGGGCCGGTGAAAGAAAACCAGTTTGTCTCTGAAACCAGAGCCAAATCTGTCCCTGAAAACCAACCAGATCTGAGCTCAAGGGACTGAAATCTGACCAAGTCCCACTCTGAAAATCTTCTCCCTGGAAAAACTCCACCCCTAAGAAGTCCTATATGAGCCCTGTGCCTGTTCAGTTTGTGGCTGCCCCTTTTCCACCCTGGCAGAGGCAGCCACTCTCCTGAATTCTTCCCTCCCAGTAAATCTGAGCTGAGAGGGAGTGAGAGGAGCAGGGCTGTGTAATGGCAGATCTCACTGGGGAAGCCCTTCCCCTAGCAGAACAGAGCTGTTGCTCTTATGCTCCAGAGCTTTGTAACAACTCAACTGGGAACCCCTCTCCTGCTGGAGCAGAGCTGTTACATTGGGGAAACCTTCCCTAGAGCAGAGCTGTCGGCTGCCATGCTTACTGTGACCTGTACTATTTCCTGGCTCCCAACTGCCAGAATATTCTCCCATCTGAGCTGTAGCACCAGGATTCCCTGGCCCCCGACTGCCAGGATCCCTTTCCGTCCGAGCTGCAAAGCTTACACTAACCACGCCCGTGGCACAGGTCACCAAGTGCTGCCATTCTTCTGTCTCTGGTTTTATGACTGTAACGTCACTGATAAGTGTCAAGGCCAGTGCTGGCGGAGCAATAATTCTCATCCTTACAAGGACACTTCACAGCAGCGAATGCTGTCCTCATTGGAGAGACAGACAGGCCCAGGAAGCCACAGAGCTGGTGAGGGTTTCAGGTGAGCATGGGACACCATAAACTTTGTCTTCGAAGTCAAGCTTAGTCACCACGACAGTACGGTTTTCCCCACACATAACTGCCTGCTACTTGCTGGCGTATTGTTTCCTCAGGAGACTACCAAGTGATGCAGCCATTTTTATCATTACAACTTTGTGGGGACTTGATAGTCTAAGTAGTGGTTCTTCACGGTCCACAGCCACTTTGTTGGGGTCACACGTCAGATATCTCGAATATCAGATATTCACACTGTGATTCATTAACAGTAGCAAAATTACAGTTATGAGTAGCAATGAAGTAATTTTATGGTTGGGGTCACCACATGAGGAACTGTATTAAAGGGATGCAGCACCAGGGAGGTTGAGAACCACTGGTTTAAGGCATGAAGCCATCACTCTGCAATCTAATCTACCACTTTCCCACTGGAGGAATGTTGTGGGTTACCTTGTTCTTTCAGAGTATTCTGGGCACAGCCTTTAATTTAATTTTTTTTTAATGAGAATGGGTATTTGGGAGATATATGTCTATGTACCACATACACGCCTGGTCAACTGAAACAGGAGTTACATAAGGTTGTTAGCTGCCATGTGGGTACTGGGAATCAAATATGGGTCTTCCGGAAGAACAGTCAGCGCTCTTCACTTTAGCCATCTCATCACCCCTGGGGACACACACTTATCAGGATGACGTTAGTGAGTCTGAGGCATGGACATCTGGGACAAAAGTGAGATTAGAACTGACCTGCCGACACCAACGTTGTAACCTTCCTACCTACTTCTGTGGCTTTTACAAACTCCTAAACAACTCGGGGAAGTCTTTCAAGGGTTTGAACAACCACATCTGGCTGACATTTTCCCTTTGTCAACTGCTGCAGTTATTTTTCCGAGTCTTCTATTAGTGATTGGGCTTTTTCTTCTGGGGGCAATTTTTTGAGATTGCACTCATTGATATCTGTCAGCCTTTCCTCTAAGATTTAAATTTTTACTTTTTAAAAAAATTTTTTCTTGCCGGGCGGTGGTGGCGCACGCCTTTAATCCCAGCACTCGGGAGGCAGAGGCAGGCGGATCTCTGTGAGTTCGAGACCAGCCTGGTCTACAAGAGCTAGTTCCAGGACAGGCTCCAAAACCACAGAGAAACCCTGTCTTGAAAAACCAAAAAAAAGAAAAAAAAAATTTTTTTTTCTTAAAGATTACTTTATGTATTTGGATGTTTTGCCTGCACGCCTGTCTGTGCATCACATGATTGCTCGGTATCTGCAGAGGCCAGAGGACACTGGAGCTACAGTTATCAGACATCATGTGGGTGCTGGGAATTTACCCAGGGCTTTCACCTCTGAGCCATCTCTTTAGCCCTAGGCTTTTATTTTGTTTTGTTTTTGAGAGAGGATCTCTTAGTTGTCCTGGAACTTACTATGTAGATCAAGCTGACCTCGGACTCAGAAATCTGCTTGTCTCTGCCTCCCAAGTACTTGGATCTGAGGTGTGTGCCACCATCCCTGGTTTAAAGAGATATTTCCTACTGCTTTCAAGAAACAAGACAGAAACAAACAAACAAACAAGACAGGCTTGAGGAGCTACACGGTAGCATCTGTCAGCCAGCGTGTCCAGCTGGTTGACATGGCAACTGATGTGGTAGCTGGCTGCAGCTTCTCCTGAGCTCCAGGTCTACTCACTGGTGTAGAACCTCTCTCTATCGCTCCTTGTTCATTTTAGTTCATTTTCCAGATTTAAGACCCCAACTCAGAGTGTTAGCCTTAGGATGGGTCCTAGAACCAGTGAGAGGTGTCTCTAAATGCTGCTGGTCGGATGCCTCCTGCCTGCCAGGTGTACATTCTGAGTCCTGTTCCCCGGAGAGACTTGCAGGAGACAGTGTTCTCCAGAACTTCTGGACATCTGCCAATCTTGGTCAGACTCAGCTATATTTCACCTTGGATCACTGGTCCTAGCCACCTCTTACCTCTCTCTAGCTTGGGTCCAAGATGTTCCTGTGCTTCAGAACAGACAGACCTATGAACAACAGAAAGCTCCACCACACAGACCACAGTATGCATAGACAGGGAACTGGAATAATCAACATGAACTTCTATGCAAGTTACTGAGTTAAATCAAGAACCTGCAGCCTTTCAAAATGTTATAAAATCCAACACAGAGAAGGCCAGGGAAGGGACACAAAAAACAAGCCTGAAAAGTTGGTTAAAATGAGGCTTTTAAAAACCTGAGTGAAAGCTGGGTGGTGGTGGCACATGCCTTAATCCAGCACATGGGAGGCAGAGGCAGGGGGATCTCCGTGAGTTTGAGGCCAGCCTGGTCTATAGAGTGAGTTCCCGGACAACCAAGGCTACCTAAAGAAACTCTGTCTCGAAAAACACAAGACACAAAAACCCGAGTGATGAATGTCTCACTCAAGGACCCTTGTCTTCTGAAGTGGGGCGGGATGCTAATCTTTCTAAGGCTTGGACTTGGCTCCTTTAGGAGCCAGCCTTATTGACTGTTTTTCCTTTCACAATTGAGAAGTTTATAAAAATAATTTCCTGGCTGGGCAGCGGTGATACACGCCTTTAATCCCAGCATTCAGGAGGCAGAGGCAGGCAGATCTCTGTGAGTTCAAGGCCAGCCTGGCCTACAGAGTAAGCTCCCGGATAACCAGGGCTACATGGAGAAACCCTGTCTCACCACCCCAACCCCCCAATTTTTTTCTGTAGAGAAGGTGAGGTGGTTTGGACTCCTTAGAGTGATCAGGAGTTAGCAACCTGGGGTTAGAACTATGGTCCCTAAGTGTCTCTCACCTGGCTCACCGCCATCAGGTGACGACGGTTCCCTTGGCCCCGGGCTTGGGAAAAGTGGAAAAAGAGAAGTGGTGTGCCAGCCTTCACTCTCTCTTAGGAAAACACTTCCTGTCTGGGTCCACATGTAATTTCTTCGTGTGTAACTGAAGCGTAGGTGGTATTTTACCTGTGAAAACAGAAGAGAAAATCAACCATTCTGAAGGATTCATCTGGAAGAGTAGACGCCAGAGTGCCCCGTGGGTGTGTTTCCTCACTAGGATGGTGTCACCAGGAGCTTATCATGCCCTGCCCTGCAATTACCCCAACTGCCTCAAAACATCAGAGGGAGACATTCTTTATTTTTTTTTCTCTCTTCTTGAGATAGGATTTCTCAGTAGCTACAGAGCCAGTCTTGGAACTCACTCAGTAGACCAGGCTGGCCTCAAACTCAAAGAGATCCACCTGTCTCTGCCTCCCAAATGCTGGGATTAAAGGCCTGTGCCACTACCTACATTCTTTTTTTTTTCATGATTATTTATTTTTATTTAATGTGCACTGGCTTTTGCCTGCATGTATGTCTGTGTGAGGGTGTTGTGTCCCCTGGAACTGTAGTTACAGACAGTTGTAAGTTGTCATGTGGGTGCTGGTAATTGAACCTGGGTCCCCCAGAAGAGCAGCCAGTGCTCTTACTGATGAGCTCTCTCTCCAGCCCCAGAGGCAGTTATTCCTCCCAGCAGGGACACAGGGATACACAGGGTACTTATGCGATATTGTAGCCACTTCTCTTCCGTTACTTAGCAACACAAATACTTTTTTTCTTTTTTAGACAGGGTCTCACTGTGTATCTCTGGCTGGCCTAGAACTTGCTATGTAGACCAGGATGGTCTTGAACTCACGGAGATCCATCTGCCTCTGTCTCTCAAGTGCTGGAATTAAAGGCATGCACCACTATGCCCAGCAATATCACATTTTCAATGCTACATATGCAGGGACAATGGCCGGGCACCACCATCGTGTGAGAGAGTTGCTCAGTTTTGTTTTCCTGAGGCAGGATTTCTTTGTGTAGCCTTGGCTGCCCTGGAACCTGCTTTGTAGACCAGGCTGGCCTCGAACTCACAGAGATCCACCTTTCTCTGCCTCCCGAGTGCTAGGGTTAAAGGTGTGAGCCACCACTGCCCAGTCAGTTTGCTCAGTTCTAAAACCGTCTAGAAAGCAAAAAGCTTCCTTCATTTTTTTTTTAGCTATTTTTTTTTTATATTTAAGTCCAAAACACCTATTTTCTTCCTTATCCTAGTTGGTTTTTATCTAAAGAGGCCCAGAGACCTTTTATAAAATGCAAAAGTTAAGTGATTGTCCATGGGCTGGCAGATTTTTTTAAAATTGTTCTGGACTGACAGGTTAACATCACCAAGCTCCCTCAGAGGGACTGAGTACCACGGTTCCCAGTGACAGCTTAAGGTTGACTTTTAGGCAGGGGGCAGTTGAGGAAAAGCATCCTTATTTGTAAGCATAGTGAGTAGTGAGGGGAAATGAGGCTCAGCACAGTGTGTGTGTGTGTGTGTGTGTGTGTGTGTGTGTGTGTGTGTGTGGAGGGGAATCAAAGTCTCACCGCCAGCGGCAGGGGGTCCTTGCTGTGGTTGAAGGTGTGCTCAAATACCACAGCTGCCAGCACGTTGGAGGAGCGGTTGTCGTACCGAATGTAGTCCTCAAAGTCATCCTCAGAAGAAAAGCCGTGCACTGTGGACAAAGCAGCAAACCACACATTGCCTAATCATCCCTCTCCTTGAGAAGCCTGGGAAGACCAGGACACTTCAGATAAAAGACAGCACACTGACAAGGCTGTCCAAAGCTGTGGGAACCCTCAAGACTAGAGTGGCTTTTGTCTTGGCAGAGATTTAGGCTGCTACAGACAGTAGAACTGCTCAGTCATAGAAGCCCTGGTAGCATTTAGTCTTCCTGCTGCAGTCTGAATCAGGCTGGGATACCAGGCCAGCAGCAGGGCCAAGTCACAGAAACCTATAACAAAACAGGGTCAGGGGCTGCAGTCTATGGCAACAACCCCACTTACTCCCCCAATCACGGCAAGTCTTATTTTATTCATTCATTCATTCATTTATTTATTTTTAAATATTTATTTATTTATTATGTATACAACACTCTGTCTGTGTGTATGCCTGCAGGCCAGAAGAGGGTACCAGACCTCATTACAGATGGTTGTGAGCCACCATGTGGTTGCTGGGAATTGAACTCAGGACCTTTGGAAGAGCAGGCAATGCCCCATTTATTTATTGTTTAAGACAGGGTTTCTCTGTGTAACTCTGTCCTGGAACTTACTCTGTAGACCAGGCTGGCCTTGAACTCACAGATCCACTTGCCTCTGCCTTCCAAGTGCCGGATTTGAAGGCATGCGCCACCATGACCAGCCATGGCAAGCTTTAAAAATTGGAGGTGCTCAAATGACCTCTGTCCCCTGACTCTCCTTTTAAGTACAGAGCTTTGTTGTAATCCTTTGGTGGGGTGAAACAAGCTATAGGCAGTCTGTGCCAACAGGAAGAGGGAAAGGGACAACAGCTTTATCTTGAAAGCAAAGATACAGAAAAGAAGGCTAGCACACATTACCCGGGTGGCTCCCTCCACAGGCCTCCTGTGACTTAATTCAGAGCTGTCCCCTGAAACCCACCCCAGGAAGGTTGTTGGTTCCATGTACTCAAACCATGCTCTGCTCTCTCAGAATTAAATGGCTTTCCTGGACTGGGTCCACCCAGCTGCTCGCTATCACTAGGTGTGACCGTTGAGCCAGATATGACCAACACTACCACACGTTTCTTCATTGGTCCCCTCTGTCCAATGCTGAGGGGCTCTTGAACCTCATTTTGTACTGAGATAAGGTAGTCCAGGGATTAATAAAGGTATTTAGCCAACATGACGAGTTTCTGAGTGTGGACTCAGCTTTTCCTGTGCCCTGGAGGAGGCAACACTGTCACAAAGGCCCAAACCACAAGCCCCTCCCAGGTCTCACCTTTCATGCTGATCACTAGCTCCCTTTGCACAGTCTCCGCGATGGTCTTGGCAGCATCACTGTGGGAAGGGATGTAGGCGAGCTCCCAGCTCCCGCCAGGTGGATGGAATGTGAAGAACAGGGGCAGCTGCTGGATGGACTGGCCCGGGTAAACTGTGGCATTGGGCACATTCTCTGACTGGATTTTCAAGCGTAGCCAAATCAGGATCCCGGAAAACAGCAGGGGCAGGAAGAGTTCTAAGACTGTCACTAGAACTTTCCGCTTCTACAAGAGAAACGACCACCCTGTGGACCGCGGCAGATGTTCCGTCCTTGAGGGCTTTCCCTGGGCATCAAATGGACGATGGCCACCCTTCCTCGGGGCTGGACTCACCTTCAGAGTATAGTTCTTCCAGAGTAGGAGCGCCAGCTGCCGCAGCACTGCCATCTTCCTGCAGGCACAGGGCCAACACCAAGATGGAAAACTAAAGCGCCATGGAAACACAGACCAATCACCTTGGGAACTGCTACAAGCTCTTTTCCTCCGCATTTTCTCACCTTCCTTTCTGCCACCTTAATCCCAAACACTCCCTTGGAAGGAAGCATGCCATCCTGATGCTCCAGACACACCATATCCAGAGACAATGCACATGCTTTGGGGCAACTGCCATGTTTTTCAACAACATGCTTTACTAATTCTATTTATTCACTTTTGTGTGTATGCACATCCAAGTGCCATGGTGTATGTGTGGAGGTCAGAGAACAACTTGTCAGAGTCTGTTCTCTCTTTTCCTCCATGCAAGGCTGGAGGATCAAAATCAGGTCCTCAGGTTTGGAGCCAAACTGCTCTCCCCACTGGGCTCTTGCCCACCCAACGACGAGCTTTTTATGTGCTCTCCACTGCTGCTGCGCTTTATCATTGTTCCAATGCTTTGTTTACCATGCATGTCCCATTTAATCGCAAAATAATGCCTTTTCATTAACCAATGTAGAATCAGTAAAAGGAAATTCAAGGCTGGAGAGGGGGCTAGCAGGTAGAAGTGCTTGCAGCCAAGCTTGGCACCGGGTCACTGGGACACAGGTGAAGGTGGAAGGAGAGAACTGATTCCCACACATGTGCCATGCCATGTGTGTACACAGGCACTAAGTTAATCAACTAAAAAGAAAACTTGGTGTCCTGGCTACAGGTAGTTTTTAGGACTTGAAAGGACTGTGAGGAGGAAGAGAAAAGCAGAGGCCTAGGACTGGGGCCTTCAGTGGCTTTGCTGACCCAGGAGCCCAAAGGGTCAGGAGCTGTGTAAGTCAGTCATTCTCTCTTGAATCTAAGGCCAGTTTTTCCTATTGTTATTAGAAATACTGGAGTCCAAGGTTTCACTGTGCATGGCCCCTCCCTCACACCCCCCTTATGAGACAGGGTCTTGCTCTGTAGCTCACGCTGGTCTCACTAGGTAGCCCCAGGCTGCTGTTGACTCATAGTGATTCTCTGTCTCAGTCTCCTGACAGAATTATAGACACATGCCATCACACCAGCCATAAGAAATTCATCCTAAAAGTACCTCTTCTACATTAAACATAAATCGAACATAATCCTGGCACCCACAACCAGAGGAAAAGTCTACAAAGAGTTTATCAAACACAGGCAACAGCAAAAACAACATTTATGAAGGTTGTCAACTTAAGACAAATTTTACTGCATTTCAGCTACCAGAAGCAGAGACATTGAGCTGCTAACCTGGAAAAGTAGGTGGTCCGAGTAAACTCAGGTAAGGCTGGCAACACCCAGTCAGGAGGATCCCATTCAGCAAACTGAAGGCATGGAGGTCCAGATGTGAAGACCCGCAGGAAGGGAAGGAAGGGAGCAGCAGGGCTCCTGAGAGCTGCAAGCAGAGAGAAGCACTTCCCAGCCTAAGTCTCCAAGTGGGGAAAAGCCTTGGTGACTCACAGTGGGGACTTTAGTTCAGTTAATGAGCTCTATGGGCATGGCTAATACTAACCAAACACCAACTCTTAGTCAGATGAGGGCAAAACAGGGTTTATTGATAATTCCTGAGTCACTCACTAGTGATCAAAAGCTAACATGCGTCTAATATGAATAGCTGCAGATTATAAAATATATGGGATAAAGAGGTTTTTTGTTTGTTTTAAAGAAGCCCTAGCTGGGCAGTGGTGGCGCACACCTTTAATCCCAGCACTCAGGAGGCAGAGGCAAGAGGATCTCTATGAACTCCAGGCCAGCCTGGTCTACAAAGCATGTTCCAGAACAGCCAAGGTTACACAGAAAAACCCTGTCTCAAAACAAACAAACTCCCCAAAACCAAAACAAAACAAAACAAAAATCCTTATTTTTACTTTTACAGTTAAATATTTCCATAAAGATCTTTCCAGGGCTGGAGAGATGGCCTGGAGGCTAAGACTGCATGCTGCTCTTGGAGAGGTCAAATTCGATCCCCAGCATGTACTCTGGACTCCAGTATGGGGATCCAGTACCCGGGGCCTCCGTGGGCACCGGTACTCTAGTGATACTCTCACAGATACACACACACATAATTTAAAAAAGAGAGGGAAATCTAAAAAAACCTTTATTTTAAAAACTAAAAATCTTACCTTTTTTAAACAGATATTAAATGGCACTAAATATCTTGCCTTAAAACATAAATTCAAAATTCATGCATTAAAGGTAGTAGAGAAATTTCACAAATTAATTTAAAATGGAATTGTTTTTGAGACAGAGTCCTGCAGTTAGCTAAGGTTGGCCTCAGAATAGTGGTTATCAGCCTTCTGACTGAGGCATGAGCTGCCACACCCACTTTAAAAATATGACTTTTAATGACAAAAAAACCTATAACAACTAACCATCCAAACCTAAACAACAGCAAGTAAAACCTCCTATCAATAATGTCTTAAAAACAGTTATGATGATTGATAAAGGAGCAGCAATTTAATGACATTTGTTAAGGCCCGTAGTAACTTTTAAATTTTTAATGTTAACACATTTTTAGTTATTTATTGTGTGTGTGTGTGTGTGTGTGTGTGTGTGTTGTTTGTGGGTGTAGGTCAGAAGACAACTTAGAGGAACAATTCTTTCCTTCTATGCCAGCTCTAGAGATCAAACTCAGGTCACAGTGTTTAACAGCAGCGCCTTTCCCCGCTGAGAATTCCACCACCCCAGATTGGTGTTATGAAAGGTTTTCATAACAGTCCATCTGGAAGGGAGACCAGATGGCTCTGGTCAAAGCTAATCCAGACCAGCAGCTAGCTTAACCTAGATGAACTTTCTCCCTCCACCAGAGAGGAATATGAAAAGGTCACAGTTCAGAAAGGTTTTGGGGCTCAGGATGCAGCTTGGTTACCTGCCTATGGGCTCAATCCCACGCACTGTATAAACTCAGCGTGATGGCAAATACCTGTAATCTTAGCTCCTGGTAGGCAGGATGATCAAAAGCTCAAATTCAATCTCCTCCACCAAACTGTAAGTACAAGGCCAGTATGAGCTACATCCGACCTCGTTTCAAAAAGGAAATAAAATGATCTTCTGGTAAAGAAGTAGATGGTTAGCCGGGCGGTGGTGGCGCACGCCATTAATCCTAGCACTCAGGAGGCAGAGGCAGGCGGATCTCTATGAGTTCGAGGCCAGCTTGGTCTACAAGAGCTAGTTCCAGGACAGGCTCCAAAGCTAGAAAAACCCTGTCTTGAAAAACAAAAACAAAAAACAAGAACAATAACAAAAAAGTTTTGCTTTTTGACTATTGTTCAAGAATATATAACACTCTCTTGCTATTCCCACCCCTTTCAGGTCCAGAGCAGCAAAGCCCACACAGTTTAGACACATAGGCAAACTGCAGAGGCAGCACCAGAAACTGACCTTAGTCCCAGGCAAGGCTGGCTGAAGGTGTTGCTCCAAGGCTACAGGTGAAGTGGCCTGTTGGCAGCAGTGCTACACACACAACTCTGGGGTGGAGCCAGTGGGTCCCCAGAGAGAAGCAGTAGCCCTAGGGAGCAGGAATGATGAGATCTCGAGGGACATCTGGAGGAACCTGGGGCTCACAGGCATGACTCTCTGGCACCTTTGGGTAGATGAAGGGTGTTTAAGTTTAATTTGAAAAATAACCACAAAACAGCTACTAAGTTAGAAAGTAAGAGAGCAAAATGTGTTCCGAGGATGTTTCTCAGGGACTAGGGAGCGCAGATCAGTGGCTAGCACTTGCCTGACAGTCACCAGACACACCGAACAGGATAGTGCTAAAACAGAGCAGCTGGATAACGGAGAGGTGCAGATTTACACACACATATCCACAGCAGTGCCTGGCACTTTATGCTGATGGCCTCCTAATGTGGCCCCGGTTCCTAGTATTATCATCCTTCACAGACCGAGACCAAAAGGAAGTACTGGCCAAGACCAAACTGTAAGTAAAGCTGTGTCAGCACTTGAACCTCAGCCTGTCTTGACAGCCTCGAAATCTGAGCTCCTAGGCCCTGCATGCCTCTATCCTTTATACACAGGGTATATACCATGTATATGTTACACATTTATATATAAAGTATATATATCTTCTATATTCTAGTCACGGTGAGCATCCTTCTAACATCTTCATCTATCGCTCCTAGAATGTAGCATTAGTCAGCCCACCACCTCTTTAGTGCTTTAATTTGTTCCCATTCCCCTCAATACCCTGTTTACTGCTTTGCCCTTGCTAAGCCTTATCTGAAGTCTCAGTGAAGGCTACATTCACACTTGTGCATGTTCTGTTTGAGCAAAGGCATTTAAAGGAGGAGATCCTGGAATTACAAAATCTGGAACACTTTCTGGTTACGAAAACCAATGCACGCAAGAGAAGGAAGTTAAAGTTCCTCAACGCACTTATTAACACTTGAGTGGCACTGGAGATACTCAGAAGTGGTGATGGCTGAGAGCTGAGACTAACCTCAGGGGAGGAAACAACTGCCAGCTACTCTAAGGCAAACACCAAGAGCTGGTCACTTTAGCCTCCCCACCCCCTGCAAGAATCCTCTAAGAAGGTCCCACTGAAGAGGGCTCAGCCTGATCCTGAGGAAACAATGAGAAAGAAAAGGCAGCCCCCACCCTGGCAAAGGCTTGTTTGCTTCCAGTTAAAGTATCAAACATTGCACAAGGCAATGAGTATTTCAATGTTTGTATTAAAGTGAACAATCAAATGGTTATGTATAAAGCAAATGCTGATTTCTGAGAACTCTGCGGGCAGACCGTAGGACTCCTGTAAAATGGTCTTTCTCACAATTGCTCTTAGCTTAGGGACTATGGGTTGTGACAGTCCCTGCGCACTATGGTGCCCCTAATCAGCAGCATCTAGAGGAGTCCCAGCCAGTGCCAGGGGTAAAACTAGTGCCTCATTCGTACCAGGCAAGAACTCTACCACTAAGCCACCATGGCAGCTACACTGAACCCCATCATCTGGTTTCTTTGTTCCACATGAATATCTGCAAGCACAGAGCAGGGCAGGGCCAGTGCTTCGGAGAGGGTGCTAAGGGGCCTTCGAAACCAGTAAATCACGACAGGGACCTGGTATCAAGCAGAAAACCCTTTGCGCCATGTGTCTGTCATGTCCCCAGAACTGGTGCATCTCCCTCCATGGAGTCACAGGCCTCGAGAAGAAAGGAACCCTAATAAGGCCACAAATAGGCTGCTGAGGTTGCTCAGAGAAAGCTGATGACCATGGTGCTTCATATGCTACACAGGTGTGTGACACAGAGGTGTCCTGGTGGGCAGCGCTGGCCACACTTCGTGTTCTTCCTTCAACTTGAGGAATTGCTTTGCCCTACTTGAGATGCTTTTAGGAAAGCATTTTATTACCAGAGCTAGAGAATTTCCAGCAGCCAGCCAGGACCAAAGGTCTGTGTGTGTACATAGAGAGTGCTGACAGACTCTGTGGCTTTTTAAGACACACAAAGCAGAAAACATTAATTCATTCAACAAACATTTGCCAAATGCTTACTGTGATGTGTATTTGTACAACATGCTAAGGATTTACTAATGGACACATAATGTTCTTACAGTTTACAGTCTGTAATACTTCTCTCTCTTGTAACTGTTGAAATTAAGCTAAGGCAGGTAAGTTGCTGTGAAGAGATACCATAACTATGGCAACTCTTATAACAAAAAAACATTTAATTGGGGCTGTTTTTTTTTTTTTTGGTTTTTCGAGACAGGGTTTCTCTGTGGCTTTGGAGCCTGTCCTGGAACTAGCTCTTGTAGACCAGGCTGGTCTCGAACTCACAGAGATCCGCCTGCCTCTGCCTCCCGAGTGCTGGGATTAAAGGCGTGCGCCACCATCGCCCGGCTTGGGGCTGATTTTCAGTTCAGAGGTTTAGACCATTCCATCATGGTGGCACGGACATGGTGCTGGAGAAGAAGCCAAGAATTCCACATCTGGACCAGCAGGTAGAAGACATAGTGACCCACTGGGCCTGGCTTGAGCTTCTGAAACCTCAAAGTACACCCACTTCCTCCAGCAAGGCCAACCTATTCCATTAAGGCCACATGTCCTAGTCCTTTCAAATAATGCCACTCCCTATAAGCCATTTTCATTTAGACCACCAGAGATAATATCACACAATCCTGGAGAAGACAGGAATTAATTGTACGTATGTTGACAGATGGAGGGCTGGGTGACCACGGTGCTCCGGCTGTTTCATCCTGTGGAATTACCGGAGGATCCCGAAGAAATGGAAGGATATTGGTGGAAGAGTCACCCTAAAACTGAACATGAGCCTGACAGCAGCGAACAAGGAGACACAGATGAAAACAGACCCCAAGGCTTAAATTCTTAAAATTAAAAAAAAAAATTCTTTTCAAAGATAGGGTCTGTCTAGTATGTAATCCTGGTTGTTATAACTCAGTCTGTAGACCAGGCTGGCCTCAAATTCACAGAGATCCACCTGCTTCTGCCTTCCAAGTGCCAGCATTAAGCCATGTGCTACCATGCCTAACATACACAAAGCTTTGGATTCTGCCCCAAGAAAGCATTGACGGGCACATGTATGTATGTGAGCTAAAGCACACATAGCTTACGTCTGCTCTGACTTTGTTCAGTCTTTCTCTGAGGCTATTTAAATACTGGGAAATGTCAAAGGCAATGGATTCTGCAGACGGAAACCGCAACATGAATTAAAGGGAGAAGAAGAGGCACATTTTTAGGATACGGCCCTCATCTGTGAAGCTCACCAGCTGTTTTCGAGTCGGGTGAACAAGACAGTACATGACAGTGGAGGGGTAGTGAGCAATTTCCTTGTATTCCCTAAAATAAGAAAAAAGCTTCCTGAGTATTTAATACATGACGGACTCTGGTTTTGTCAGTTGTGAGGCAGTGACTGTGGGTCCTGATAGTGAGCCTGTAACATGGGTGGTGGTGGGGTCTCTCTCAGGAGTTTATTTAAGCATCTCAGACATAAAGTGTATATGTTTCAAGATATCATTTTTAAAATTATCTATATGGCGCTCTGTCTCCATGTATGCCTGCAGGCCAGAAGAGGGCACCAGATCTCATTACAGATGGTTGTGAGCCACTATGTGGTTGCTGGGAATTGAACTCAGGACCTCTGAAAGAGCAGCCAGTGCTCATAACCTCTCAGTTATCTCTTCAGCCTTCAAGATATCATTAAAAAAAAAGGGTATCATGGATAACGTTTTTAAAAAGAGGGCCAGAGAAATGGCACAGTATATAAAGGTTCTTGCTCTAACCCTGGTGACCTGCCCAATCCTTAGACAAGAAAGATGGAATCAACTCTCATAAGTTGTCTGTCCTTTGATCTTCGCATACATATGCACATATGTGCACACATACACATTAACGAATGTAATAAACGTTTAACAGAGACTACCCAAAGGTTTCCAAAGTTTTGTAGCTATCTGGGAAGTGTCGACAAGCACCTCCAGGGTTCACTGGTTAGCGCGGGACTTACTGGAAAATTTAAAGAATGGTATAGAGTTCTTTGATAAAATTTCTAGTCCTAGATAGCTTTAAAGTTTTTAAATAACAAGTGACTGCAACAGTGCATGAAACTGCCTAAGCGAGGAGAGGGCAGAAAGATGCTTCAGCAATGAAGAGTACTGCCTTCTCTTGCAGAGGACCAGGTTCAGGTCCCAGCACCCATGGGGCAGCTCACAATGTTCTGTAATGCAATGTTCTCTAGTTCTAGGGGGTCTGATGTCTTCTGCTGGCTTCTGTGGGCACCAGGTCTACACACAGTGCACATACATACAGACAGACAAACATTCATACGTATAAAATAAAAATATTTAAAAAAGCAATAAACATACACAGGCCGAGGAGATGTTATTGGGTAAACTGCCTGTTATGTAAGCAGAAGAACCTGAGTTCAGACCCAGCACCTATGTGAAAAGCTGGGCATTGGAACGTGTCTGTAACCCCAGCACCGGAATGGGAGCCAGGGCAGGAGGGGGTGCAGGGACAGGAAACTGCTGGAGCTTGCTGGCCAGCCAACCCAGCCAAATTAATGTGCTCCAGGTTCAATGAAAATAAGGTGGAAAGCAACAGAAGAAGATACGTCTGGCCTGCACACACACACACACACACACACACACACACACACACCTATGGATATACCCTCCTTGAAAAAAACACTCTCCCTCAGAAAAACCCCACACGCAAACCTGTCTCTTCAAGGAAAAGATGACAAGATATGAGAATCATAACTATCAAACAATTCATGCTAAGAATAGAAATCTAGTGAATATGAATCTCTGAACACAGATGTGTGGTGGATCTTGTGTGTCCCCTGAAGGCTCATATGTTAAAAGCTGAGTTCCAAGCTTGATACTATTGGCAGAAACTTTAATAGGTGGGGCCTGGCAGGAGGTCTACATCACCAGAACATCTGTGAGAACTCTTTCTGGACACAACCATGTGTGCGGTTTTCATTTGCCACCATGGTGTGCGGCCTTACTATAGGCCGCAAGGCTATGGTCAATTATCATAGGCTGAAACCTCTAACACTATGAGTCAAAGCAAGTCTTTTTCAAAAAAGCTGCCTCAAGAATTTGTAATAGAGCCGGGCGGTGGTGGCGCACGCCTTTAATCCCAGCACTCGGGAGGCAGAGACAGGTGAATCTCTGTGAGTTCGAGACCAGCCTGGTCTACAAGAGCTAGTTCCAGGACAGGCTCCAAAGCCACAAAGAAACCCTGTCTCGAAAAACCAAAAAAAAAAAAAAAAAAAAAAAAAAAAAAAAAAAAGAATTTGTAATAGCAATAAAAAGCTGATAAGCGTAAGACAGTTCAAAATCACAAGATATTGCTACAGCTGCTATATGAGTGCCACATATAAAGGTATATACCACAAAACATTCAAGACCAGAATTTGCATCTTTCCTTTTACCTGTAAACATGCACCAACCCAAATCTGCCCAGAGCATTTGTGTGGCAGGTAAATGAGCTCAGACCCAGAAGCACAGCATCTGTGCCTACACAAGGTTTATCATGCTCACGTAAGCTCAACAAGACCTGGTTCCTGAAATGAACAGACCAAGAACAAGCATGTTCACGCGCTAGGACATGAGTTTCACTTCAGCGATCTGAGTCTGATCTCATGGCTTTTCCTGTACAAGGCATGTTTATACTATAATTTTTTTTCTGTTACTACATTGGAAATGTTTTCATCACGTTAACTTTACCTTTATCTCTTTGCTTTTTTATTTTTTGAGACACAATTTCTCTGTGTAGCCCTGGCTGTCCTGGAATTTGTTCTATAGACCAGGCTGGCCTCAAACTCAAAGATCCACCTCCCTCTGCCTCTCAAGTGCTGGGATTAAAGGTGTGTGCTACCACAGCCTGGCCTCACCTTGTATCTCTCTAAAAAAATCCCTATTCATCTATAATTCTGGATTTATTTGTTAGGATTTATTATTTGACTATATATATATATATATGGACACTCTCAAATTCTTTTCTATATAGCAGTACACATGGAAAGTGTATGGGGATGATTTGCTTACACAGTGGTCCTTATGCAAATGAGGTGATCATGGCCTACAAGCCAGAACCTGTGTCTTAGAGCTGTAGGAAGCCAAGTCTGAGACTGGGTGATTCGTTCTGCAGGCCCAGGTAGATAGACGACTGTACTTTCTGGAACAAACACTCACCATTATCTGGTCTATCCAGAGCTGGTGGCAGTGGTCTCCCTAGAAGAGGAAGCTCTTGGTGAGAACTGACAGGGTATAATTTAGGACAAATATATGACCTATAGAAAGTTCTCTGAAGAGAATTCCACAAAACTTATACTGTTGCTTGCTTTCCTGCCTGATTCCCATGCTGCAGCCTTGGTTTCATTCCCTGGATAGCTAGCTTTTCTGCCTTTTTAGGCATGGGAAATGAGGTAATGAAGCAACAGGAGTCCCCAGAGAGGTAACCATGGATCTTCCATAATAAGCAAAGCAGCAAGGAGAGCATTATGGTCTCTGTGAAGGTGATCACAACCTGCTGACTCCAGGCCTTGTGCCATTCAAGGGGAATGGGCATCAATGCATGGATGGGCCCCACGCCCCTCTTTCCACACCCAGAATGGGCCTTCAGCACTTCACCCAACATATTGCTCTACCTGGTGAAACCCTACCATTTCCTGGCCTACTCCGATATCAGGCCCTCTGTAACGGTCTCTGGAAAGCAGGAGCTTGTCATCTTAGCTGCAAAGCAGAATCTTCTAGGGCTGTTTTCTGACAGACACTGAAGCTGAGGCTCACCCATGAAGACTGTGGGCTCTGGTCTGAGCAGTTCTAACACGCAGCCTTGGTTCAGATCTCCTGCTCCTAATTGAAACCACTCCCCTGGACACCTGTGGCACTTATTCTGGATGTGCCATGTGCCAGCCACCTCGTCCTTTAATAAAAATACATTATTTATTATTTGTGCCGTGGCAGGGGGATGCTTGCACTATGGTGTCTGTATGGAGGTCAAGGACAGCTTGAAGAAGTTGGTTCTCCCAGTCTGCCAGTTGGGTTGTAGGGATCTAACTCAACCTATCAGATGGGACTGTCAAACGCCTTTACCACTGGTCCAAAACTGTTTCTGCTTTTTGCCAGCTTTTTTTTTCTTTTTTCTTTCTTTCTTTTTTTTTTTTTTTGTAAATCAGTGCCATTCTAAGATCTCTAAGACCAGGGACAACCCCTAGTGACTCAGAATCATGCCTGGAGCCTGGCCCATTTGAAGAATGATAGGCATACCTAAGAGTTCTAGAATGTAGCTCTAGACAGACTCAGTAGCAAAGGAGCCTCCTGCCAATTGCCAAAAGCAGGGCTGGCGGAGAAACCATAGACTCCATAAAGGCCAAATCAAGCCTTTTCAGTTAAGACTAAGTCAAATAGTTTCCATGGGACTACCTGGACAATATAATATGGAAAGCTAGTGACTTGCTAAAACAATTACAACTACCTTGTCGTGCTCCAAAAGGCTGTTCGCTCAGACTGGGGGTACAGCATCTTAGAGGAAGATGATGTTCTGTTTGCAAGGGCTCAATTCAAACCAATGTGGGTGAGGGAGATTCCCATGGCATCCATTTTTATTCACTTTTCCTCTCCCTTCCCTCTTCACTTCCCATGAGGCAAGTTTTCTAAAATGGTTTCAGTCTTTTCAAGCTTAATAACGGCAACACCAAAACTTTCTGAACGAAATAAGGCTGCTTAGGAGTCAAGGGTGGAATTCATTTCCTTAAACTCTGCCTGGGTCTCCACATTGTTACTACAGAGCCAACATCATTCATTCTGGAACATTTCCCGAGGGCTCCTGATGTGCAAACACTAAGTCCCTAAACCAGAATTCAAGAACCTTCCGGGCCTGGAGACAAGGGGCCAGACAGAAATACCTTCTAAGACAAGGCCCAGAAGGGCCACACACAGGGAAAGCGGGGTCTCTCAAGCATGCAGCACCAGGGAACACCTGCCCTGGACCCGGCTCCGAAGGCGACCCTAGCCCTCAGGTGCTGGTTGAAGTCCAGAGCACCAGCCCCGAGACACCTGACCCTAGGCACAGTGCTGCAGGAACATAGCCCACACCGATGAGTCTCCCTTCCCTGTCTTGTCCTGCACACTGGGGGCTTCGCCAACTTCAACCCCTATGGAAGCACCCCTTGAACCTTACGCTGAAGTTCGTGAAAATAAAGAGGGTGGGGCTTGAAGGACTCTGATTCGGGAGGAATCTCATCCCGCACCAGTACTGGCTGTGTGCGCCTGGAGCACTCCACCTGCCCGCTACCCCGTAGCCAAGAACGCACCGAAGGGCGGCGGCTGTCTGTCCACTTGCTGGGCCCGCATAACGACCCTGGTTGTCTGAGCAGGTTCCTGCGCGCCCAGCGGTCCTGCTATAGCGGGGACACACCCAGTCTCGCCGTCGCCGCGAAAGCGACACCTGCGGCAACACACACGGACTGTCCGGGAGCCGGCGGGGACTTGGAGGCCCCGGGCTGGGGCGCTGCCCGCAGGCAAAGCGGAGACACGGGCAAGGACGAGCAAACTCAGACGCCGGCGCTAGCACGCGAGGGGACCGGTCCTAGTGGCACTCACCGACCCCCAACGCCAGAGTGGCGGCGCTCGGCGCGGCTCTCTCGCCAGGTTCCCTCCCTTAGATTCCCGGTTCCGCTCCAGCCTCGCAGGGGCGGCTGCGGCCGGCGCTGACAGCTGAGGCCGCCCCGCAGGGAGGAAGCACCGGAGACCGGCGGGGTTGGGAGAACGCACCAGGAAGCTCCGGCTCCTCCAGGGGGCGCGGCGGATCGCGCGTGCGCAGTGGGCCGCCCCTGCAGGTGCCCGGGGTTTGCTCCCGGCCGGCTTAGCCTCGCCTAAGCTCCGGCTTCAGCGTCTGCGCAGTGCCTCGCACATGTTGCCCGGCTCTGACAGAGGGCTCTCCGCGTCGCCCGCGCGTGCACCCGCTCCTAGGTCAACATTCCGGACCGTGCGTCTGCGCAGTACTTCACGGAGGGCGCACCTCCTGCAGGCGCGTGCGCGAGTGCGGGTGGGGTGGGGCGGGGCCGTACTGCGCGTGCGTGATGGGTTGCCCCTGCGGGTTTTGGGCCGCACTCAGGCGACCGAGAGTGCGGCGCCCCCTGGTCCGTTGTCCAGCAGAGGGCGTTAGTCTGGGGTTCTGCTTCGCCGAATGAGCGTGCGATGCCAGGGGACAGAGCCCCGGGGCCGTGGGCCTGAAGCTTGTCTCAGCACAAATGTGTTTCAAAGCAACTGAGGCTGGAATATTAAGTATTTCACTTTCGCGGCGGGTTTTACTATTTCAAGTTCCTCTTTCTCCCCAGGGCTCTCGCTCCATCTCACTCCCGTCACCAAGGGAACGTGCTACTTTCCCGCTCCTGCCTGAGCAGAAGAAACCCAAGCCCTGGGGAGGTTAGGTTGAGGAACCTGACAGCGTCGACAGCAGGCAGCGAGTAAAGCGAGAGTCACGACCCAGCCCAACAGCATCGAGAACGGAATCGGAGTAGCCGGGTGGGGTGGGGCTAGGAGGAGGGAATCAGGGTTCTGGGTCCCCTCTAGGAGGGAATGGCGGTGAGATCGTAAGTTCCTGGATCCAGGTCTGTGCAGCCGCGCGGCTGGCCCGTGGGTCACTGGGTGGAGCGTGGGCGACTTCGCCGCGGGGCCAACAGTCGCCGCGGGTGGTCCGGCGGGTCCCTGAATGCCCGCGGCCACTGGCTGGGTGCGGGCGGTGAGTGAGGCTCAGCCTTCCCCGGCATCCGGGCTGCAGAGGTGCCTAAGGTAACCCGGGACTTCCGAGTCGAGATGCCAGTTTCACTGTGGTCACGACCTCTAGCTCTCTGAGGTCCAATATGGTTACCCCAGAAGGTGGGCTCCCAGGGAAAGAGCCCTTGCCTGGCACACAGTCAATCCCCTGGGATCCTAGAACACCTTCCACAGAGAGAGCGCTGGCCAAGTTTGCCGGATAAAGGAGTCACTGAGACCTGACTTCAGGCCTTGAGTTCTTCAGTAGTGTAGTCAAGTCATTTTACTCTTTGGAATCTTAATTTCCAACTCCTAAAATTGAAATGGTAACAATAACAAATTTAAAGGTTGTTGTTCCCTCCCACTCCTCGCCCTTTTTGAAAGTGAAATGAGAAAAAAAAGCATATTTAAGTGATTATAATGCCTGGCACTTAAATTCCAATTAAATGGTAGTATGATGCATGCCTATAATAATAAGCATGCGGCGGGGCAATTAATGGAAGGCGGGGATTTGGATTATTAGTGTGCTGCAAGCATCTCCATCATTCCTCCAAACAAAATGTCTTTCCCATTCTCTACTTCACGCCAGAAAAGTGTGTGAGCCTGACTGACTATAACTTTAGCCTGCTTCTTCCTTAATTACTTTTCTTTCAAACCAGTACTTGTCATTTCCAGCTTAAATTGATTAAAGCTTGCAACTCTTTAGTCTTTTCCAAACCGAATCCTAGTTCTGCAGAGCTAAATCTAGGAACAGAGCTGGATGACTTAAAATTTCCCTTACGTAAACGAGGCTGGGAGTATTGATGAAAAACGTTCCTCAGCATCTCACAAAATAGGCGTCTTGTGTTAAATTTACATTTTTATTGTGTGCTGACTGCACAAATACAACTGGAAATGTAAGTATTAAAACACCCACTTAACAAAATTCAGAGTCCTCAACAAAGTATCGTTAGACTAGTGAAGCTATTGTAATTTGAAAATAATATAAGGCCAAGCGGTGGTGGCGCACACCTTTAATCCCAGCACTCGGGAGGCAGAGGCAGGTGGATCTCTGTGAGTTCGAAGCCAGTCTGGTCTACAAGAGCTAGTTCCAGGACAGGCTCCAAAGCTACAGACAAACCCTGTCTTGAAATTCATCCCACCCCCCAAAAAGAGAGAGAGAAAAAAAAACCCAATGTAATGATTTTGTGTGTTTATTTATTTTTGCAACCATAATTATGCTCTCAGTAATTTAATTTTTTCCCTCACAGCCATTAATCAATTTTTTTTAATGTAGGTGTAGCTGGTTATGGTGGTACCTTCTAAGTACTGCATCATATTTTTTTAATTTGTTTATTATGTGCAGTGTTCTGCCTGCATGTACAGCTGCAGGCCAGAAGAGGGCACCAGATCTCATTACAAATGGTTATGAGCCACCATGTGGTTACCGGGAATTGAACTCAGGACCTTTGAAGAGCAGTCAATGCTCTTAACCCCTGAGCCATCTCTCCAGGCCCTGCATCATTTTTTAATAGTTATTTTATAATTATATGTATTTGTATGTCTGGCTCAGTCTTTCTGTCAATCCTCCCCCCCCCCCGTGTGTGTGTGTGTGTGTGTGTGTGTGTATTCGTGCACGTGCGTGAGTGCCTGTGGAAGCCAGAAGAGCACATCAGATCTTCTGGAGCTGGAATTGCAGGCAATTGTCAACTGCCCCGTGTGGCTGCTAGGAACTAAACCTGGGTCCTCTGGAAAGTAGGATGGACTCTTAAATGCTAAGCCAGTTCTCCAGCCCATGCATCTTATTTTTTTAAAAAATATTTATTTATTATGTATACAATATTCTTTCTGCGTGTATGCCTGAAGTCCAGAAGAGGGCACCAGACCTCATTACAGATGGTTGTGAGCTACCATGTGGTTGCCGGGAATTGAACTCAGGACCTTTGGAAGAGCAGGCAATGCTCTTAACCGCTGAGCCATCTCTCCAGCCCCGCATCTTATTTTTTTTAAGGCAGGGTCTATCACTGAACTTGGAGCTCAGTGTTTCAGGTCAACTACCTGGCCAGTGAGCCCCCAAGATCTAGCTACCTCTCTGCTCAGCCAGTGCTAGGGTTACAGGCATGTGCCGCCATGCCTGACTTTACATGAGTATTGGGGACGGAACTCAGGTCCTGCGAGCATTTTGTGCAGCAAATATTTTACCCACTGAGCCATTTCTTGATCCATCTCCCCAGTCCTGAAGTAAAGAACATTCCTTTACTTAAATATGCTAAGAAGAAAACCATGAAAAGTAGATATGGATGTTCCAAGAGACTGAAATTTTATTTAGAATGGTAATGAAAAGCTCACTGGGAAAGTAACTTCTGAATAAATATCCAAAAGAAACTGTAGAGTTATCCATGTAAAGACATGAAGGATTTGTGTACTTGGCAAAGGAAACCCAAATGTTGATGCAGTGTGGGTTTATTGTGTTTTGGAACAGTAGTTAGGCCTGTGATGTTGTAGTAGGAACAGTAAAGTAGACGGGTAGCTGATGAAATAACAGGAACTATCTACTGCAGGACTTTGTAGGTCATTATAAAGCGCAGCTTTTTCTTGGAGATTTTATGGTGGAAGGGTCATCTGGCTTCAACCGGCTGTTCTTGTTAGCTCGTAGGAGTGCGTTGTAAGGTGACAAGATCAGATGCAGTGTCTGTACTGCTGCGGCTAACCCTAACCGTCAAATGTCAGGAGAGGTGAGGGCTGATAAGAACTGGGGTGGTGGAAGGTGCCAAATTCTGGGACTGTTCTAAAGTCTGAACCAGCAGTCTTGTGACAGTCTGCGTTTCAGAAGAAAAGGCAGTAAAAGGCCTTTATCTCAAGAGTGGAGCTGACAGGACCGGAGGTGAAGGAGACCCCAGGGCAAGTTGTTTCAGGAGAGCCACAAACAGGCCGGGCCAGTTTTGAGCTAAAGCACAGTGGGGCAGGGGCAGGCAGCCTTCAGTTGGACATTTGGGAAAAGTCCAGACTAGAGAAATCCAAGGAGACATTGTCTGAGTGCCTGTGGATCCGCCATGGCTGTGTGAGGTCATGTGCTGCTATGAAAAGGAGTCCAGAGACTGAGCCTGTAGCACCTTCATGTTTGCAGGCTGTGGAGAGGAGGAGGCAGCGGCCCAAAGAGCCGGGGAAGGGGTGACAGTGAAAGGACAGTGTTCCGAGCACCCCAAGAGCAACGTTTTCAAGGATGAAAAGAATACTTCTGTTTTTGTTTGTTTTTCTCAGGGCAGGGTCTCACTATGTAGCCCCAGCTGTCCTGGAACTCACTTTGTAGACCAGGGTGGCCTTGAGCTCACAGAGATCCTCCTGCCCAAGTGCTAAAATCAAAGGTGTGTGCCATTACACCTGACTGAAAATACTTCTTGGCATATTTGTGTTATACATCCTGTTTTCTCAACCTGTTTCTTGACTAGTGGTGAGCGTCTTTTTCAACTGGGGGGAAAATGGCAGTGTTCAAGAAACTAAAGCTTCTCCTCTGGAAGAATTTCGTCTTAAAGGTACGGATATGCTTATCCATGGGGGAAGATGTGGGTCCTCTGGAGCAGCTGCGTGTTTGAGTTAAATAAGTTACAATCTTAGCTTCTCTTCCTGTGGTAAGTCACCTTGACAGAAGCAGCTCAAGGGAGAAGGGGTTTATTCTGGCTCACAGCTTAAAGGTGGGGACATCATTGTGCCAGCTTGAAGCACATGGTCACATCACATCCACGGTAAGGAGCAGAGGACAGTGGGTGTTATTCCGTCCCATTTTCCGCTTACACAGTCCGAGATCCTAGCTACAGAGTGGCCCCGCTCATGCTGAGCCAGTCTTCCCCCACAGGCATTCCCAGAGGCCTGTCTCTAGGTGATTTTAGATTCTGTCAAGTTGAAGTTACAATCACTACTAATGAGTTGAAGAACAATTAAGAATTTCATTTCTAGCCGGGTGGTAGTGACCGCACACCTTTAATCCCAGCACTCAGAGGCAGAGGCAGGCGGATCTCTGTGAGTTCAAGGCCAGTCTAGTCTACAAAGCAAGTTCCAGGATAGCCAGGGCTATTACACAGAGAAGCCCTGTCTTGAAAAACAAAACAAACAAACAAACAAAAAAAGAATTTCATTTCTATAAGTTCACACTCCCACAGTAATTCTGTGAGGTCTCATTATGAAACACAACTCTTGTTTATTTCTAACTCTTCATGGTTTAGAAACAGTATTAAATGGAGATGCCTAGCTAGCTCTTATTCTGTCTTTTACCTTTTTTGTGTGTGTTTTGTATAGGAAGGCTAGAAGAAATGAAAGAGGTCTTTTTTTGTTTGTTTGTTTTTGTTTGTGTACTTGTTTTGAGACAGGGTCTCAATGGTATATCAACGGGTGGGCTCAAACTTCCTAAGTAGCCAAGGGTGACCTTGAATTTCTGATGGGTCTGCCTTTAAACCTCTTGAGTGCTAGGATTACAGATGTGAATTGCTACATTTGGGTTATTAAATACTGGGGATCATGCTTCATGTATGCTAAGAAAATACTTAGAAGGTTTCTCCAGCTTTCTAAGTAGAAGAATGCTTACCCCATAGAAATCACACTTGAGTTTCATCTGGGATTGACATGCAGCTGTTGTTTCTGTTTCAGAAGCGGAAGACTCTGATAACAGTTCTCGAAATCCTGATGCCGTTACTGTTTTCTGCAATTGTACTGTATCTTCGTTTCAGTAGTATGCCAAAACATGTGTCGACTACTCAGTACCCAGCATTTGATATCAGTTTTCTGCCAATATATTTTCATTATTATCCGGTGAGAAATAAATATCAGTTGGCCTATATCCCTTCCAAAAGCGAGACTTTGAAAGCCGTTACTGAAATGGTGGACCAAGCCTTCACTGTTGGCTTCGAAGGTCAGATATAAGATGGAGTAGGGAGGGCATTTCACTTTTCCTTGGGGCACTAAAATGTTTTATTACACTGATTTGTTGTGGGTGTGAGCAGAGGTGCGTGTATGTGTGCATTCTGTGACGCACAAAGTGGAAGTCAGAGCCCTCCCTGTGGGCCCTGGGGATTGAACTCAGGCTATCGGGTCTGCTGGAGACATTGTGCCGTCACCACGCCGTCCTGGAGGGCATTTTTATAGTGTAGTTTGAAGGTGGCTTTTTTTTTTAATTTTTCCTGAGAGTTCTTACAAAAGTGATGCAAAATCTGGAATCTCCAAGTGTTTGCGGTGGTAGTTGAAGGAAAGCCGTCCTCCATGTGTTCTTATTATTTTACAGACTGCACTGAAGGCTTGCATTCTTGTATCACAAGGTTTAAATGCTAATTAAAGTGTTAAATACATTTTTTGTTTGTTTGTTTGTTTGTTTGTTTGTTTTTTAAGTCAGGGTTTTGCTGTGTAGCTTTGGAGCCTGTCCTGGAACTAGCTCTTGTAGATCAGACTGGTCTTGAACTCACAGTGATCCTCCTGCCTCTGCCTCCCAAGTGCTGAAATTAAAGGCGTGTGCTACCACCGCCTGGTCCTAACTGCTCCTATAATTTAAATTAACCCATATTCTTAGATCTACGTTCTTTCACGTGCGTATTTTCTCATCTCCATTATGCCCATTCTGGTTCTTCCAAGGCAACTTTGCCTTTCTTCTTCCCAGCGTCCTCCCTTCCCCAAAATCCTCCCTAGCTATTGGCCATCGGCTTTTTATTGAACCAGTCAGAATGACACATCTTCACAGTGTACAAAAAAGATTATTCCACAACATGCTCATAGGTTTCTCTGCTTCTCTTTTCGTATTGTAACCCAGTCTCCAGACAGAGGCAGAAAGATAACTCAAATGGTCATTAGGATTTTGCCCATGCCCTGCTTACACCCTTCTATGGTTTCCCAATACACAGACTTCCTAGACTATGCCCCTGCTGTTTCCTCTCTAGCTTCCTCTGTCAGTACTTTTCTCTGTTTTCTTCAGTACCCTATTCATGTGGGTCACTTTGTGCCAGCCATTCCTATGCCAGTCTGTCTTGCTTTTAGGAAGGCAGCTAAATAAATAGGTTGAGTTTCTCTCTACTGCCTTATTCTCCTTTACAAAGTCCAGTTTGCCATTTTATCAGTATTTTCATTAAGTGTCTTAATTACACATTTATTAGCTTTCTGTGTATTGTCTACTTTCCCCCACTGTGCTCAGGGCAGAGGACCATGTCTGTTTGGTCATCACTGTGTCCTTTAGAGTGCCTGGAACATAGTAGGTGGCCCAGTAAATATTTATTGAACATAACAGTCTAACTAAATGAATAAAAATTTTCCAAATGGGAAGTTCATATAAAAGTTTCAACATTACTGTGATTGTTATATTGTCCCTTTATGTGTATTTAATCTTTTTCTCTTGCAGCTTTTAATACTCATTTTCCTTAAATTCGAGAAACTCCTTGATTTCTTTCTTAATTTCTGTATTGACACATTTTTCATTCAGGAGTGAGTTGTTTATTGTCCATGAGTTTTAAGCTTTTTCCTGTTTCTGTTGTTATTGATATGTAGCTTTAATCCATGGTAGTCGGCTAGGCTGAGGGAGTTATCTCAGCTTTCCTGTGTCTGTTGAAACTTGCTTTGTGTCCAAGTATGTGGTCAGTTTTGGAGCGAGGTCTGTAAGGTGCTGAGAAGAAGGTCTATTCTTTTGTGTTTGTGTGAAATGTTCTATAAATATCTATTAGGTCTATTTGGTTTATAACAGTTAGCTTCAGCATTTCTATGTTTATTTTTTTTATCTGGATGTCCTGTCTATTGGTGAGAGTGGAATACTGAAGTCTCCGCCTATATAAGTTGTTGTGATAAAAGCAGCGGGGCTGCGTCCCCGGCACGCAGCTGCCCGCATGGCTAGCTTATGCCCCAAAATAATTACATGGAAACTGTATTTTTTTAAACATTGCTTGGCCCATTAGCTCCAGCCTCTTATTGGCTAGCTCTTATATATTGATTTATTTTATTTTTAATATTTTGTGTAGCATCACGAGCTGGCTTACCAGGAAAGATCTTAACCTGCGTCAGTCTGGAGTGGGAGAATCGTGGCGACTCACTGACTCGGCTTCTTTCTCCCAGCATTCTGTTCTGTTTACTCCACCCACCTAAGGGTTGGCCTATCAAATGGGCCTAGACAGTTTCTTTATTAATTAACCAATGAAAGCAACAGATTAATACAAGACCCACCTCCATCAATAAGTGTGTGAGGTTTGATGTGTGATTTAATCTGTAGTAGTGTTTCTTTTGTGAACTTGGGTGCTCTTGTGTTTGGGGCATAGATGTTAAGAATTACAATGTTCAATCTGGGTGGGGGTGGCACAAACCTTTAATCCCAGCACTCAGGAGGCAGAGGCAGGTGGATCTCTGCGAGTTCAAGACCAGTCTGATCTACAAGAGCTAGTTCCAGGACAGGCTCCAAAGCTACAGAGAAACCTTGTCAAAAACATAACAACAACAACAAAACAAAAACAAAAAATAAATTGCAGTGTTCTCTGAGTGGGTTTTCCCTTTGATGAGAATGTAGCATCCTTTCCTATCTCTTCTGATTCGTTTTGGTTTGAAGTCTATTTTGTCAGATATTAATATAATTAAATGAGCTTGTTTCCTCGCTCCACCTCCATTCACCTGGAATATCTTCTTGCCCTGAGGGATGTCTGTCCTTGATGTTGAAGTGTGTTTCTTGGGTGCTGCAGAAGGACGGATCCTGTTTTTGAATAGATTTTGTTAACACTGTCTTTTTATTGGGGACTTGAGGCCACTGATGTTAAGAGATATCAATGAGCTGATGATGAGAGTATCAATGATCAGTGTTTGTTGATTACTGATATTTTGTTATGTTGTGGTGTGTGTGTGTTTTCCCTCTTGATTTGCTTTCTGGGATATTTATTCTGTGGGTTTTCTTGGGTGTAGTTAATCTCTTTGTGTTAGAGTTTTTCTTCTAGCAGCTTCTGAAGGGTTGGATTTAGAGATAAATATTTTTTAACTTTGATTTTATTATAGAATGTTTTATTTTCTACATTTTTTTTTTGTGACCAAAAACTTTGCTGGGATAGCTCTGAGCTGGCATCTGTGGTCTCTTAGTGTTTGTAGAGCATCTGTCATGGCCCTTCTGGCTTTTAGAGTCTCCACTGAGAAGTTTGGTGTTATTCTAATAAAACTTTTCCCCTTTCAGCTTTTAATATTCTTTCTTTATTCTGTATGTTTGGTGTTTTGAATATTATGTAGAAAGAGGGAATTTCCTTTCTGGTTCAGTCTATTTGGTATCCTCTAAACTTCTTGTATCTTTTTTTTTAAAGAAATATTTATTTATTTATTTATTTATTTATTTATTTATTTATTATGTATACAAGATTCTGTCTGTGTGTATGTCTGCAGGCCAGAAGAGAGCATCAGACCTCATTACAGGTGGTTGTGAACCACCATGTGGTTGCTGGGAATTAAACTCAGGACCTTTGGAATTAACCTCTGAGCCATCTCTCCAGCCCAACTTCTTGTATCTTGCTAGGTATCTTCTTCCTTAGGTTAGGGAAATTTCCTTCTATGATTTTATTTAAAATACTTTCTGTGCCTTTGACTTCGGTTTCTTCTACTTCCTCTATTCTCACTGTTTTTAGATTTGGTCTTTTCCTAGTATCCCGGATTTCCTGGAGGTTTCATGCCAATATTTTTTTTAGATTTAATATTTTCTTTGACTGATGTATCATTTCTTTCTTCCGTGCCTGAGATTCTCTCATCCATCTTTTGTATTCTTTTGATGAGACTTGCCTCTAAAGTCCCTGTTTCAGTCCCTCAATTTAGGTCTTCTTTATTGATTCTGTTTCCATTTTCAGGTCTTGTTTTTATTTATTTCCTCCCACTGTTTGTGTCTTCATAGTTTTATATAAGGGTATTATTCATATCCTCTTTAAGGACCTCTATCATTCTTATTTATGATTATTTTAAGGCCATTGTACTGTCCTTCAGCTATGTTGCAATTCTCAATTCTTAGAAATCTGCCTGCCTTCCTCTGCCTCTAGAGTGCTGGGATTCAAGGGGTGCTCCACCACCCCCTGGCTAGAGCAACACACACTCTTAAGCACTAAACCATCTCTCCAGCCCCATGAATCCTCTCTCTCTCTCTCTCTCTCTCTCTCTCTCTCTCTCTCTCTCTCTCTGTGTGTGTGTGTGTGTGTGAGAGAGAGAGAGAGAGAGAGAGAGAGAGAGAAGGGGAAGATTGAAAAAGAGATTGGAGTGGGGAGAAGAAGAAAAAGGGGAATAAATTTAGGTGTGCACATGCTATTGTACATGTGGAGGGCAAAGGATAACCTCAGATGGTGGGTCTTTCCTATTTTTTTTTTTTTTAAATGTGTAGCTCTCTTGCCTCTGCCTCCTTCAGCAAATTTTACCGGCGGGCACCACCACAACCGGCCCTTCCATCTTTTTGAAATAGGGTTTCTCCATTGTTTTTCTGCTATATACACCAGACTAGCTGGCATGATAGATATCCTCAGTTGTCAACTTGATGACATCTAGAATTAACTAAAACCCAAATGCCTGGGTATGTCTGTGAGGGATTTTTTTCTTAAATCATTTGAAGTGGGAAGACTTGCTTTTAACCCACATCTTCTGAGGTGGGAAGGTCCACTTTAAATCTGGGCCACACCTTCTGGTGGTAACTGAAATAAAGGACATGGAAGAAGAAAGTACTTGCCCTTTGCCTACTTGCTCTTGCTGGCAAGTCCATTCCTTCAGTGCCTACTTCTCTGGGATTCTGGCTTATACTGAAGACCAGCCGAGACATCAGCCTTGTAGACTGAACAGCTGCTGGATCCTTGGCCCTTACATTAATAGACAGTCATTGTTGGACTAGCTAACCACCCTGTTAGCCATTATAATGCACCCTGTTTTTATGTGTGATTTTATAAAGTTCTGTTTCTCTAGAGAACCCCAATACACTGGCCCATGAATTTCAGGGGATTTTCCTCTCTCTACCACTTCTTCATACTATTGCGTCTGACTTTTCTTTTTTTTTTGGTTTTGGTTTTTGGTTTTTGGAGACAGGGTTTCTCTGTACAATAGCCCTAGCTATCCTGGCACTTGCTCTGTAGACCAGGCTGGCCTTGAACTCAGAGATCTGCCTGCCTCTGTCTCCCAAGTGCTGGGATTAAAGGCCTGCACCACCTCCGCCTGGCCTATCATTTTATTTTTTATGTGTATGGATGTCATGTATCATCAGATGTGTACCTAATGCCCACAGAAGTCAGAAGATGGCATGTGATCCCTTGGAACTGTGAGTGGCCATGTGGGTGCTGGGACTCAAACCCAGATTCTCTGGAAGAGCACCCCATGCTTTTAACCACTGAGCAGCTCTTGCCATCCCTTGTTATGACTGGTCCAGGGTCAGCACTTAGGGGTAGTGAAACTACAAGAGAATCCTAGGAATTTCTGAAAAAGAGGTAACTGTGGGTTGATGTTTCTCTGCTGGCTTCTCGGCTGCACATGAAATCTACTGATGTTTTAACTATTGTCTATGGCCCCATGTCTCCAAAGTCAGCAGCCTACCTGTCACTCAGGCTGCAGCCTGGAAGGACCCCCGGCTCTGCAGTGCTTGCAATATGTGGGTTTAACCTGGCTGAGAAACAAACAGCTGACCTTGCTTTTTGACTGGAGTCCCAGCAAGAGGCGAGTCTCTTCACTTGTTCCAAATCAAAAGGAAGTGTCAAACACCAAGTCCCAGCCTAACTTTCCCATGAGTCTTCTCTATCCCTATGGCTTCTCTATGGCTAATTCCCAACAACTAGTCTCTGACTCTGCCCCCTGATTCAAGGTTAACTTTATTAACACAATCTCAGAGTGTCACAATTTGGTCAAACATCCTGAAACAGTTGGTAGACAGGTTATTTGGATCAACCCTTCAGTAATAAAGGCAATATGGATAAACTACTAAGTACATGTTCTTCAGTTCATTAAAGAACTAATTAAGTAATAAACTAAGTTCTAAAAATCTGGATATTTCTTGATCAAAGAGGTAGATCCCTTGGCGGTTATAACTTCATTAAACAGAATGGTTGTTTCCTGTGTATGCATATAATTTTCACTTTAAGTGTGAATGTGTTCAACCACTAATGGGACACCTGTGTCACTCCAACGCTCAGGGACCACCTTGGAAGAGATGGAGAAGGATTCTAAGAGTTGGTGAGGGAAGAAGGGATTGAAACTGTCTTCTGCACACGACAGGACCTCACAGTGATTGTCTGCACAAACCTAAGCCAGTCTCCACCCTGGCTTAGGAGGAGAAGAGGTTCAAAAGCCTCATCCCAGCTAAGGGGCTAGGAACAACTGATGGATTCTAAGGGAGGAAGAGTCCGTCTACCCTGGTGTGGTGGCCCACATCTTTAATCCCAGCACTCTGGAGGCAGATCTCTGTGAGTTGGAGGTCAGCCTGGTCTATACAATGAGTTCTAGGACGATTGGGCTACATAGTCAGAGCTACCCTGAGTTACCCTGTGTAGCCCTGAGAAATTGACTTTAGCCACACTCAGGAGAATATGGACAGCATAAATTGGATTCAGTGGGCTATTAAAAAAATAAAGATATAAATTGGGTTGGGTAGGAAGGTAGGGTGGATCTGGAAGGCCCTGGGGGAGGAGTGGGAATAAATATGATCAAATACACTATATGAAATTCTCAAAAATTTAAAAAAATTCAGTTTTTAAACCCAGAACAATTGAACATAGAAACTCTATAAAAACTGTTTTTGACTTTTTTTGTTTGCTTGGTTTTTCTTTTTGAGACAAAGCCTGTCTAATATATAATCCTGGCTGCTCTGGAACTCACTATGTAGATCAGGCTGGCCTTGAACTCACAGAAATCCATCTGCCTGCTAAGTCCTAGGAGAGCTGTTGCACCACCATAGCCAGTGAAAAAAATTTAAAAAAAATAGAAAGGAAGAGACCTAAATATGCTAAGTAAAGAAAAGAACAATAACCTTAAAACAACAACAATAATAATAAAAAACATTTTATATGACAGCTTTTCTATCCTTTTTTTCTAATTATGTAAATATATAAATACAGCATTTACTATTATGGTCAGCAACATGGCTCCGTGGCTTGCCACATAAATATGACAGCTTAGTTAGTCCTTGGAGCCCACATAAAGAAGAGACCCGACTGGGATTCATGCCGGGACCTCCACATGCTCTTGCACTCACATAGCACACGCGATAATGAGTGAGAGCTAGCCCTTTCCCCTCCTCAGCATCACTTCCGGGATTCACAGACAGTTGTGGACTGCACTATACGTTCCGGACTGAATAACAACAACAAAAACAAAAGATGGGGCTTCTCTGTGTAGTCCTGACTCTCCTGGAAGTCACTCTGTAGGCCAGCCTGGCTTCAAACTCTGCCTCCAGAGTGCTGGGATTAAAGGCGTGTGCCACCTGGCTAAAAGCCATGCCTTTTAACTAATTTCATCTTGAGTGTATGTCTCTCTCTCTGCTCGTGTGTTTGCAGAATGACTGAGTAAGTGAATGGCGAAACAGACTGGAATCTGAAATCCCCTTAGGATGACGGTTTGTGGCACCACTTGCTTTCATGCCAGCTAGTCACTAACTGGATTTTTCTCTTTGTAGTTGTAGGCTTTCCTTCAGTGCCTTTATTTGAAAACTATATAATTAAGGATCCCAAGTCTTTCTTCATACTGGTAGGAATTGTTTTTGACCACAGCTTCAATAGCAGCAATGAACCTTTGCCACTTATGGTAAGATAACCTTCCTATAACAACCTATAATGATTTTGTGTGTGTGGCGGGGAAGGTGATTTTCAAGACAGGGTTTCTCTGTGTAACAGTCCTAGCTGTCCTGGAACTTGCTTTGTAGACCAGGCTGACCTCGAACTCACAGAGATCTGCCTGCCTCTGCCTCCCGAGTGCTGGGACTAAAAGTGTGCACCATCACACCTGACCCAGTTTTCTCCATTTTTGACTGTGATCCGCAACAACTTTAACCTTCCAAACCATCTGTGACCTGACCTCGTCATCCCACAAGACTCCACGGGTTCTCCACTGCCCATGGGATAAGCTCAGTGCTGGGATTAAAAGCGAGCGCCGCCACCACCTGGCCCCCTATAACAATTTTACTATGTGGTTACATCCTGAGTGGGTCAGTCAGGTTCTCCACCCTCCAGCTTTCTTCTATGGCAGCTTTGTTGACTTATTCCAGAAGAAACGAGTGGATATTCCACATTCACATCTTACAGCCCACTCAATTGTTACAGACTGTTTAAAAGAAATCTGTTCTAGCTGAGCAGTGGTGGCGCACGCCTTTAATCCCAGCACTTGGGAGGCAGAGGCAGGTGGATCTCTGTGAGTTTGAGGCCAGCCTGGTCTACAAGAGCTAGTTCCAGGAAAGGCTCTAAAGCCACAGAGAAACCCTGTTTCGAAAAACAAATACAAAAAAACGAAAACAAAAGTAGTATGTTAAACAAGAATATTTGATTTATGTTTTGCTATGGGTGAAACACTTGTGTGTGGCTTTTGTGCTATACAGGCAGCTTAATGACTTTTAGAACTTGCACCGTGATTAATAAAACCCAACCATATTTTACAAGCGTGTGTTAATGTTACATACATGTCAGATACCATATCGTGTAACCCTCCAGGCAGCTAATGGGTCAGAGACTGTTTCCATCCCCTTTCACGCTGAAGGAGCCGAGGAAAAAATGATTGAGATTAAGTAACTTGACCAGGGTGACTGCATTTTAATAAGAAATTTGGGGCTGAGGTCTAGGTGACCTGGTTCCAGAGTATTCTACAGTTCATTGCTCCTTTCCCAGGTTGGTCACAGGGATAATTTGCAGAGAAATACAAGGAAGACCATTATGTGATTCCAGGAGGGACACCTGTCTGTGTGGCCTTAAAGAGTTAAGAAATAGTTTTGCTCTGTCGTGTCCCATTGCTGAGTTCCAGGATCTCGTGGCCAAATGTTTTCTCTCTGTTTCTCGTAGGTTAAGTATGACTTGCGCTTCAGTTATGTTCAGAGGAACTTCGCACAACGGAGGCATTTCATTTTTCAAGAGGAAATAGAAGGCTGGTGCACAGCCTTTCTTTATCCTCCTAATCTAAGCCAAGAACCCCGGGAATTTGCATATGCTGATGGGGGAAGCCCTGGTGAGGAAACTCTGAAGTCTGTAATATTACCGTGAGCATAGCCACATTTGTCCTTTACCACATATTTGTGATACTATTTGGCTAACTGAATGCTCGCCTAAGGTTAGCATTTCAGTAGAGGTCCAAGGAGCTACCTTTGGAAAATGTGGCATTCAATAAAATGCTTATATTCCAGTATAAGGTAAAACAGCAGGTATGTATTTTAATTGTTTATAATGGCATTGAATTGCTTGAAAGAATGAAAGCATTTTACAAGATCAGGGACGTGTGCTTCTAGTCTCTATATTTGTAACACTTTGCTTTTTAAAATATGTTTGCCACTGTTCCCTGTTGAAGGAGCTGCGGGCTGTGTTCCTGCCGCCCCAGCTCATGGTCACCTGGCTAGCTTATGCCCCGAAATAACGACACACAAACTGTATTCTTTTAAACACTGCTTGGCCCATTAGCTCTAGCCCTTACTGGCTAATTCTCATATCCCGATCAATCCATCTCGAATAATCTGTGTAGCACCAGTCTTACCGGGAAAGATTCAGCATGTCTGACCTGGTTGCTGGCTGCATCACGTCTGCCTCTGAGAGGAGCTGCCCTGCATCTGAGCTCACTTCCTCTTCCTCCCAGCATTCTATTCTGTCTACTCCACCCACCTAAGGGATGGCCTATCAAATGGGCCAAGGCAGTTTGTTTATTGACAAATGACCTTCCTCCATCAGTTCCCTACAAACAACTCAAGTGAATTTCTTTAATTTGTTGAAATTCCTGTAAAATAACAACTCCTCTACCTTTTTCTTTTCATTTTAGAAAAATTACTCCCAGGAAGGAGGCATACCTCAGTGTACTTGCCTAGCGTGAGACCCCTCATGTTGAGTCTCTAGTACTGCCAGAACTAACAGGCGCTGCTGACTGTTAGAGATGTATGGGAATTCATCTTGGTACAATGGTTGCTTCCGAGGTTACTGACAGGAAAGGCCTCCCAGAGGCTAGAGAACACAAGGTCCCCAGATGCTGCTTTCTGCCACACCAGCCTCTGCCTGATGGTGTGGTTAGGGACCAGAACTAAGCCAGAGAATTAGGGAGACACCAGTGCATTTACCTTGAGGCAGCCACCGGTCCCTGTTGAGAACCCAAGGGCATTATCTTTGTTTCAAGCGTGCAGGACCAGAGTGGAACCATAAGTATAACAAGAATGGCCAGTTATTTAGGGAAGATGTAGCCTTCATCATGACAGAAACATGACTTACATTTTGTGAATATGTAATGTTTATGTGACCTCCCTTCTCTACCTGTTAGTAGCACTCTTGTTTTTCTGCCCCTTCCCCAAGCCCTACAGTTTTGGGGATCAAACCCAGGACTTTCCACACATTAGGCTAACACTCTACTAATGAGCTATACCTCTAGGCCTGTGCTGTTGTTTATTCACATTTATTTATTTATTTATTTATTTATTATATATACACAATATTCTGTCTGTGTGTCTGTCTACAGGCCAGAAGAGGGCACAGACCCCATTACAGATGGTTGTGAGCCACCATGTGGTTGCTGGGAATTGAACTCAGGACCTTTGGAAGAGCAGACAATGCTCTTAACCTCTGAGCCATCTCTCCAGCCCCTGTTTATTCACTTTTTAAAGATGATTTATGGCAGGCGGTGGTGGTGCACGTCTTTATTCCCAGCACTCGGGAGGCAGAGGCAGGAGGATCTCTGTGAGTTCGAGGCCAGCCTGGTCTACAAGAGCTAGTTCCAGGACAGGCGCCAAAGCCACAGAGAAACCCTGTCTCGAAAAACCAAAATAAATAAATAAATAAATAAATAAATAAATAAATAAATAAAAATGATTTATTTATTTAGTATGCATAGTGTTCTGCCTGCATGTATGCCTATACACCAGAAGAGGACACTAGATCTCGTTTTAGATGGTTGTGAGCCACCATGTGGTTGCCGGGAATTGAACTCATGATCTCTGGAAGAGCAGCCAGTGCTCTTAACCTCTGCGCCATCTCTCCAGCCCGTTTGTTTATTTTTACAGCACCGAGGAAAGAGTTTAGCATCTCACATACGCCTGCCAGATATCTCAGTCCTGGGAGGCAGAGACAGGCTGATTCCTAGGGCTCACTGGTCAGGCTAGCCTAATTAGCAAACCCCAGGTCCCAGTGAGAGACCTTGTTGATGACTCTTGGGCAACACACCTGAGTTTGGCCTCTTCCTGTGCACACATGCTCATGTGCACACACGCAGGTGGTGGGGGCAGGGTGGAGTGGGTGCTGAACACATGACCTCTGCATTGGCTAATACTTCATTTGAATTTACTGCTCTTTCTGAATCTTTAGATCTCTCGTTGGTTCTAATTCTATCCACTTTGCTCACCCACAACTAGCTGGAGAATGCTAGCTGCCCCTTTTTCAGATCGCATGACAAGCTCCACTCTTTTGTCTCCCACTTTGGAGTCATACCCTAAGAAAGTGCCCTTCCCCTTACTGTTTTGCTCAGGATAAGCAGATAACATTAAAATCAGAAGGTGAGGTGTTCCTAGGGGCTCCTGTATCCTAATGCATAGATAAACTGAGGCTGTTCTTTTGTTTTCTGACTGCTCAGACCCAAATAATCACACAGAAACTATATTAATTACAACACTGTTTGGCCACTGGTTCAGATATATTCCTAGCTAGCTCTTACATTTTAAATTAACCCATTTCTATTAATCTGTGTATCACCATGAGCCTGTGGCCTACCAGTAAGGTTATGGTATCTTTCTCCTTGGGCAGCTACATGGTGTCTCTTGACTCTGCCTTCTTTCCTCCTCTATCTCTGCTTTTATTTCCTGCCTTGCTATATTCTGCCCTCCCATAGGCCAAAGCAGCTTGTATATTAACCAACGGTAATAAAGCATATTCACAGCATACAGAGGGGAATAACAGGCATATGCCACATCAGGTATAACACATGGCTCCAAAGCTGGGTTGTAACTCCCAGACTCTGTAATCTTTCTGTGCAAGAAGCGCGGCTGACTTTCTTCTTGTAGCTCTCCAGTAAGAGTAGGGAGAGCTTTTCTTAGTGTCTGCTTCCTGTCATCTTGTTTTCTGCTGTGGAAATGGACACAACTGTATCTAACAGTGCAGACATCCCTACTTGGCACCCACTTTCCCTGGACCCGCCCCTTCCATGGCCGCCCCCAGTTTCCTCTCTGGCAATTCCAGACTTATGGAGAAGTGATGGCCCATAACTGAGATGCTCTCCACATGAAACAGCATATCCCCGAGTGGGGGCCCAGGAGCCACTCCTCACATGCAGGATACACGTTCTCCAATTCATTTCAGGTTTCTTGACTTCCCACCAGTCAAGCAACTGTTCTTCCAAAATTGGTCATCAGCCCCTCGTTATAGGATGACCAACACAATTGTCTTTCAGTCTTGTGCCTGCATGCCCACCAACTAGAATCCAATCCTAAGTACCCAAGTATTTACTCTGATTCTAGGAAATACCCTATAATTGTTTAGTGAAAACACACATACAAACCAAATAAGAATGCATAGCAATATCCAGGGCTCATTGCCAGCAATTTGCCCTTTCCTATTCCAGCTTGACAGATCTGGAGGTCTGCCTGTGTCTAGACAATGGGGCACTGTGGTCGCTTCTACTGCAGGGCTCTGTACTACTCTACTGCCCTTCCATGGAGGTTGGTAACCCTTGCTTGGAACTAGATAACCACTCGGGATCCTTGCCTTGCAATCTATTTTTATTAAAAGTTGATCCTGGCACAGCAACTACACTGATAAAATGAGTGTTGCTTGTGATAAAGATAGTGTTTGTGGATTGCCAGCAAAATACAGCAGTCACAACACAGGAAGTCCGCGTCTTTCAAGTGCTTTGAGTCTAACTGTCCTGTACTTACTGTATAATCAAAACTACAGAACAGGCGCTCCGTCCACAGAGGTGGAGAATGAAGGGAGACGATCCCGCGAAGACCCTTGTCATTGCTTCATTCCCTTGACTCTCCAAAGTGGCTCCTCTCTGACCTCTGTGGTATCACGAGACCCTCTAAGAATACCTGCTGGTTGTTGTCTGTCTTAATGACTAGCCAGGATCCACCTGAATTTTCGGTCATTTTGATCATCAGCCTTTCTTATGCTTGATATTCTGCTTTCTTGTAGGATACAACGGAGAAGGCTTCCTATCAATACAGCATGCAGTAGACAGAGCCATCATGCGGCACCATGCTCCCAATGCAACACAAAACATGTTCAAGAATCTCAAAGTACTGTTGCAGAGATTCCCGTTTGGGCCCCATATCCAGGACCCATTCTTAGTGATCCTTCAGAATGAGTTCCCTCTGCTGCTCATGCTCAGCTTCATCTGTGTCGAGCTCATAATCATCAGTTCCATTTTACTGGAGAAGGAGAAGAAACTGAAGGTAGCTCTGTCTACTCAGAGGGGAAGGACAGGGCTATGGGGAGGATGCTAATGAAATATCTCGGGGGACTGAGGCCCAAGCAAGTAGAAGGATTCATCAGCCTCGGATGAACTGAAAAGCAGAAGTGCTTTCATATTTTTATCCTGCTAGTCGTTTAGGGAGCCCCGTCTCTTATCACACATAGTCTTTCTTTTAGGTTGCCCAGCCTAGTAGGTCTGCTCGGTTAGCACACTGTCGCTAGCAGGGCAGGCGTTCAGACAGTGTCCACACAGAGGGGATTTTTAGCTACAGTTAACCCACTACTATTTTGTGGCAAGATATTTGAGAAGCATCTTCTAGGAAAATACAACCGAAGACAGGATTTGTTCCCTGAAACTGGTTTCACTACTCACTTTCTGTGCTCGTCTGTTTACACAACCTCTATTACTTCTTTTCTCATGTTCTAACCTTTAAAAAGTATCTTGTATTGGTTAGGCTCTTGTTTCTCAGACGTGGTCTCATTTGGTAGCCAGTAGTGACCCGGAACCCACTGTGTTATCCAGGCTGATCATGCATTCATGGTCCATTTGCTTCGGCCTCCCCAGTGCTAGAGGTTCATCTGGATAAAATCTTCTCTTTAATTTTTTTCTCTCTCTTTTTTTTTTGGTTTTTCGAGACAGGGTTTCTCTGTAGCTTTGGAGTCTGTCCTGGAACTCACTCTGTAGACCAGGTTGGCCTTGAACTCACTGAGAGTCGCCTGCCTCAGCCTCCCGAGTGCTAGGATTAAAGGTGTGAGTCACCACTGCCTGGCTTAAAATAATTTTTAAATTTATGTATTTTATGTATAGGGTGTTTTCACCTGCATGTACATCTGTACACCAGAAGAGGGCACTGGTTCCCCTACAACTACAGTTAGAGATGGTTGTGAGTCACGATATGGGTGCTGGGAATTGATAGAGATGGTGTGACCCACAAGGTGGGTGCTGCAAGTTGAACTCAGTAACTCTGGAAGAGTAGTCAGTGCTTTTAACCAATAAGCCATCTCTTCAGCCCAAATTTCCTGCTCTTTTTTTTTATTGATTATTATGATTGCATATTAAAATCTTTTTTGAAGCTTTTCTGGGCCTCTGACGACATCTGTAGCTGGAGAGCTGTTTGCCCTGGCCTGCCTTGTCTCTGCAGTCAGAAGGAAGAGGCAGACCGACTAGGGTGCGTCTCGAGGCTGCCTATGGGATGGATGCTCTATCCAACTTTATACTCACGGAAAAGCCCTGGGAAACTTCTGTCATGCGTCCAGCACACCCACTTAGTTCCCACTCCTGTGATGTAATTGGATCTTCCCTGGTTTTTGCTTCAACAGCAAATTTGTGTAGAAGCTGATAGGCATAAAATGTCTACACTTGCTTGGCGCACGCCTTTAATCCCAGCCCTCGGGAGGCAGAGGCAGGTGGATCTCTGTGAGTTCAAGGCCAGCCTGGTCTACAAGAGCCAGTTCCAGGACAGGAACCAAAAGCTATGGAGAAACCCTGTCTCGAAAACTCCAAAAAAAAAAAAAAAATGTCTACACTTTGGTCATGTTTTTGTTCTTTATACTCGAATCTTCTTTTCAAAGATTAATTTAACATTGTGGAAGTTAGGTGTGCTGGCTCAGGCCTAGAATTTCAATGATAAATAAGTTGTTAGTTCATTCATTTACTGAATGTCTCCTGCAAGTAATGGCCCTGAGAATAAAGTCTAAACTTAGAAAGTCCAAATTTTTTTTTTTGAGACAAGATCTCAATATAGAACCCCTGACTGGCCTGTAACATAGACTAGACCGGCCTTGAACTTCTGACAAATTCGGCCGCCTCCGTCTCCCAAATGCTGGCATTATAGCCATAGATTACTATACTTTGCTTTAAAGTCTGAACTCCTTATGTGTCCTACTTCTAAGTTCTCCTAGCAATTGGTTTTAAATTTAAAATTGGTTTATGCAGTGCCTCCTCTGCCGTAGCTGAGCCAAGCACCCTCCCTGTTTATTCTCTCGCCTTCTGGCTGCGTCAGTCTCCATCAGCCCCAGTAGCTGTTTCTCCCCAAGACCCTCATCCTAACCTACTGAGTCAGTGATGTCCCAGGCTGAACCTAGGATGAGTGACAAGACTCTAACACTTGGCTCTTTCCCTGCCTCCAGGAATATATGTGTATGATGGGCTTGGAGAGCTGGCTGCACTGGGTTGCCTGGTTCATTACCTTCTTCATTTCTGCCTTAATTGCTGTTTCTGTTATGACCATTCTTTTCTGCACAAAGGTATGCTTATTCTTTAGAATATGGTGAGCTCTGAATGGATAGGAGAGAACCTGGAATGGTATGGGTGATACTGTTATTGGTGACCATTTGGAAAATCTCTGATGAATATTCAGTGGTATTGGCTGAAATTCTGGGAATTAAGCATCCTTCCTCCTCCTCTTCCCATTTCTTTTCCTTTTCTTTTTGAGAAGGAGACTCATTACAGAACCCTGACTGGCCGAGAACCCACTGTACGAACCAGGCTGACTTGAATTGTGTTCATTCTCAGCCTTACCCTAAAGTGCGGCGTTTCACCCTTGTCCTATCATACCTGATCTAGTAGTAGGAACTTGAGGATCACAAAATGCATTTTTACAAACTTTAAAGATTTTTTTTTTAAAGATTTATTTATTATGTGTACAGTATTCTGCCTGTATGTATTCCTGCAGGCCAGAAGAGGGCATTAGATCCTATTACAGATGGTTGTGAGCCACCATGTGGTTGCTGGGAATTGAACTCAGGACCTCTGGAAGAGCAACTAACTAGTGTTCTTAATCCTTGAGCCATCTCTCCAGCCCCACATTTTTTTTATTGCTTTATAAATAATACCATTCAAATTTTCCACTTCCTCCCCTCCTCCCACTTCCCTCTCACTCCTCCACTCACCCTCCCCCCCTCCAGTCCTAAGAGAGGGCAGGATACCCTGCCCTGTGGGAAGTCCAAGGCCCTCCTCCCTCCATCCAGGTTTAGGAAGGTATGCATCCAAACAGACTAGGATCCCAAAAAGCCAGTACATGCAGTAGAGACAAATCCCAGTGCCATTATCCGTGGCTTCTCAGTCAGTCCCCATTGTCAGCCGCATTCAGAGAGTCCAGTTTGATCACATGCTCGTTCAGTCCCAGTCCAGCTGGCTTTGGTGAGCTCCCATTAGATCAGGTACACTGTCTCCGTGGGTGGACCAACCCCTTGTGGTCCTGACTTCCTTGCTCATCTTTTCCCTCCTTCTGCTCTTCAACTGGATCTTGGGGGCTCAGTCCAGTGCTCCAATGTGGGTCTCTGTCTCTATCTTCATCCATCACCAGACTGAAGGTTCTATGGTGATATTCAAGATATTCATCCGTGTGGCTATGGGACAAGGCCAGTTCAGGCACGCTCTCCTCTGCTGCCTAAGGACCTAGCTGGGGACATCCCAGTGGACACCTGGTAACCCCTCTAGAAATAGCCAGAACAGCCCCACAATTTTACAAACTTTAAAAGATAAATTTCATGCTGTACAATAGTTGAAAATAGCTGGGCAGAAAAACAAAACAAAAAACTGGGTGGTGGTGGCACAGGCCTTAATCCCAGCACTTGGGGGCAGAGGCAGCAGATTGTTATGAGTTCAAGGCCAGCCAGTCAGGGCTACACAGAGAAACCCTGTCTCAAAAAAAAAAAAAAAAAAAAAAGACGCACAAAACAATAGATAAAAATAGTTACTGTAAAACATTATTTTGCTTCCATGGTATCATGCTTTTCTTTTATGCTGCCAATGGGTTTTTTTTGGGGGGGGGCGGTTGGTTTTGTTTTTATTTTATTTTATTTTTTCGAGACAGGGTTTCTCTGTAGCTTTGTAGCCTGTCCTAGAACTAGCTCTTGTAGACCAGGCTGGCTTCAAACTCACAGAGATCTGCCTGCCTCTGCCTCCTGAGTGCTGGGCTTAAAGGCGTGCCAATAGGGTTTGATATTAACATTTGCCTGCTTGAATTTAATAATCCACAACTTGGATATATAAAAACTTACCTTTTAAATTGTTAATGTTGTGTCAGTTTGGTGAAAGAAAGAAAAGCTCAGGCTAAATAGGAAACTATTTCAACAAAGGAAATAACCAGAAAGCATTAAAACAGAAGACATGAGGTAGCAGAAGGAGCACCAAGTGTATGTCACAGCAATCATGTGACACACACCTCGACTTTTGCTGGCGGTGTAACTCAGTGGTAGAACACATGCCTGGTGTATTTAAGGCCCTTAGCTCAATACTCACGATAACACCCCCAAAGGAAAAAAAAATCCACATTAGGGCAAAAATTGAATCCAAACTTATTTTTTCCTTGAAAAATGCTCATAGCATAACTTTTTAAAAATAATTTACTGATTTTTATTTTATGTGCATTGGTGTGAGGGTGACAGATCCCTTAAAACTGGAGTTGCACACAGGTGTGGGCTGCCGTGTGAGTGCTGGGAACCTAACCAGGCCCTCTGGAAGAGCAGCCCGGGCTCTTAGTTGCTGAGCCGTCTCTCCAGCCCCCATATAGCATAACTGATAAATTATAACAGATGGCAGATCATATGTCTGCCTTAAAAATATCTATGCATAATTCTAAATAATTTAAAATATTTTCTGCAGTGTTTTATTGATACATCATGCTTCCTTCACATCTGTGGCTGTCTTGCAGATAAACAGCGCGGCTGTGTTCGGGAACAGCAATCCTTGCTTGATCTTCATTTTTCTGATGTGTTTTTCCACTGCCACAATTTTCTTTGCATTCATGATGAGCACGTTCTTTCAGCGAGGTGAGCACTGCTGTCATTTTCTGTTGGGGGGTGTTAATGACTTTTTCTGAAAGCATCGTCATTCTCATTACTTAGAGCATTTAGTTTTCTTCCTCCACAGCCAAGTTTTCAGTTTGATGGTTATCTCAGCAGTGGGAAAATCCAGTCCCTGTTAAAAGCTTGTTAAAACACATGAACAATAGAATCTTTTGGTATATTTAAGCCCTTAAAATAATTTCAAATCGAGGTATATAATCAGTGTCAGTTTGTTTTTATTTGTGTCTCTGTGTGTGTGCCGTGTGTGCTGGTGTTCTGGAGGTCAGAAGAGACCCTTGGGTTCCCTGAAGCTGAAGTTACAGGCAATTATGAGCCCCCTGACGTGGGTGCTGGGGATCAAAGCCAGGTCCTCTGGAAGAGCAGCATCCACACTTACCTCCTGGGCCATCTCTCCAGCCCCACTAAGTCTCAGTTTAAAAGACATTTCAGGTAGCAACTCCTCCACATCATGAGTATGAAGTTGGGGCATAAGAATGAAGAGGTTTCTAAGATATCACAAAGTGTTTCCTGTGAATCTGTTGCCGTTGGTCTAAACCTATAAATAGAGCTTGGAATAGAGGATAGAAACGGGAGGAGAAGAAGGGAAGCGTGAGCCACCCTCTCCAGGTCAAAACATCCAGAGAAAATGAGCTCCGCGGTTGCCCCTGAGAAGACAGTGTTAACAAGAACCAGGAAGAGAAAAGTATTATTCATACTTGTGAGTGCTTTATATCAAATAGCACGCTCTAAAATGTGATTCCTAGAAAATACTGACTCTGCTGAGATGGAGACGGATTCAGACTTTGAATTCCACCTCCCTTCCGTAGCTTTATATCAAGTCAGAGAAGTTAGGACACGAGCGTGAAAGGATGCCTGAGAGTGCTCAAGGCTGAGCCGGCGGTGGTGGCACATGCTTTGATCCCAGCACTCAGGAGGCAGAGGCAGGAGGATCTCTGTGAGTTTGAGACCAGCCTGGTCTACAAGAGCTAGTTCTAGGACAGAAACCCTGCCTCACCACACCTACTAAAGTTCTCAAACTTGAAGCCTTAAAAGTTAAACTTTGGTCAAGTGTAGTAAATAAGCAGATATTTAAAAATTAAAGGTGACCAGTGAATTCAGAAGCACAAATCATAATCAGAAGGAAGCAATCCTAGGGGCAAGTGACAAATGAAAGCAAAAGTAGATCATGTAACCTAACGCGGTAACAGGCTGGTTTTTACCAATGGAGCCTTTTCAACAAGAGATGCTGGAACAACTGGAGATCAGCCATCAGAAGAAGGCCTGTGGGGATAACATTACATCAGGTACAAAAATTGACTCAAATTGGATTATAAATCTGAAATAAAATACAGGCGCTGAAGCCGGGTGGTGGTGGCGCACGCCTTTAATCCCAGCACTCGGGAGGCAGAGGCAGGCAGATCTCTGGGAGTTCGAGGCCAGCCTGGACTACAAGAGATAGTCTCGGGACAAGTTCCAAAGCTACAGAGAAACCCTCTCTCGAAAAAAAAAAACAAAAAAAACAGGCGCGGAGGAGATGGAGATGGTTCAGTGAAGTGTTTGCCAACTCTGCAGGACCTACGCTACAAAAGCTGGGCACAAAATATCCCCGCCCTAACTCTGAGGAATTAGACACTGTCGCTGCGGCTTGCTGCAGGTTCAGCGAGGGACGCTTAGCAAAGAAAACCAAAAGACGAGAATGATTACATATCAACTCTGGCCTTCACATGCATACACATATAAATCCACATGAACACATACATGTACAAAAAATGAAAGAGATGAAAGAAGACATGAAGCCAAGAGGGGCATAGGCTGAGGATGTCCCAATGGCTGGTGGATATGATCAAAATACATTAAATATTAAGTATGAAATTTTCAAAGAATGATCAAAATACATTAAATATTAAGTATGAAAATTTCAAAGAATAAATAATTTTTTTAAAAGATAAGAGAAAATCTTCATGGTTTTGTATTACACAATGACTTCTTGGGACACTTGGGCCGATAAGAGACAATTGATAGTTGAATTTCAGACAAATTTTAAACTTTGTATTATCAATGTTTCCATCAAGAAAATTGTAGTGCCATGTGTGGTGTCACACACCTTATTTATTTGTTTGTTTGTTTATTTATTTATTTATTTATTTTTGTTTTTCGAGACTGGGTTTCTCTGTAGTTTCGGTGCGTATCCTAGAACTAGCTCTTGTAGACCAGGCTGGCCTCGAACTCACAGAGATCCGCCTGCCTCTGCCTCTCGAGTGCTTGGATTAAAGGCGTGCGCCACCACCACCTGGCATCACACACGTTTAATCCCAGCACTTGAGAGGCAGAAATCAGTGGATAATTATTTCAAGGCCAGCCTGCTCTGCATAGTGAGTTCCAGAACAGCCAGAGCTATATAATAGAGAGACCATGCATCATCAACAAAAAAAAAAAAAACGTGGTGGTGTATGCCTATAATTCCAGTGCTCAGGATGCTGAGACAAGACAATTGCTCTGATGTCAAGGCCAGTCTTTGCTACAAACAGTGTCAGGTCAGTCAGTGCAACATAGCAAACACATACAGAAAAAGAAAGCAAGGAGATTTGATCTATAGCCTAGAAAAAGACATTTTAAAAATTAGGAATAACAAGAGACTTGTATCCAGAATAAATAAAATAACCCATGCAACTCAAAAATAAAAAAACAAATATTTCTATCTCACACCAAACTTAGAAAAGGCACCACCATAAGACGATAGACCAGGGAGCTGCAGAGATGGTTCAGTGGTTAAGAGCACTCAGTGTTCTTGCAAAAGACCCAGGTTTAACTCTAGGTCCTAGAGATGTTCCTGATCTTCTCTTCTATGTTCTGTAGGTACTGGCACATATGTGTTGCATGTAAGCACACAAAGATACACATAAGTTTTAGAAAATCTTTTTTAAAAAGGGGAATGACTGAAGAAAGGGCTCAGCTGGTATGTCTAAAATATCCAGGAAATCTGGAACACCATGAAAAGGCCAAACCTAAGAATAATAGGGATAGAAGAAAGAGAAGAAAGCCAAGTCTTAGGCACAGAAAATATATTCAACAAAATTATGGAAGAAAACTTTGCCAACCTAAAGAAGGATATGCCTATAAGCGTACAAGAAGCTTACAGAATACCAAATAGGCTGTCCCCCAAAATGTCCCCTTGCCACATAATCAAAACACTAAACATACAGAATAAAGAAAGACTATTAAAAGCTTGACAGGAAAAAGGCCAAGTAACATATAAAGGCAGACCTATCAGAATTACATCTCACTCTTCAACAGAAACAGTGAAAGCCAAAAGGGTGTGGTCAGGCATTATTGCAGACACTAATCTGCAATCACAGGTCACAGATGCAAGCCCAGACTACTATACTCAGCAAAGCTTCAGTCACCATAGACAGAGAAAACAAGATATTCCATGACAAAACTAGGTTTAAACAATACCTATCCACGCCCGGCGGTGGGGGCGCATGCCTTTAATCCCAGCACTTGGGAGGCAGAGGCAGGCGGATCTCTGTGAGTTCGAGGCCAGCCTGGTCTACAAGAGCTAGTTCCAGGACAGGAACCAAAAAAAGCTACGGAGAAACCCTGTCTCGAAAAATCAAAACAAAACAAAACAAAACAAAACAAAACAAAAAAACCTATCCACAAATCCAGCCCTATACAAAGTACTAGAAGCAAAACTCCAATCAAAGGAAGTTAGCTACATCCACAAAAACACAAGCAATAGTGAGTTCGAGGCCAGCCTGGTCTACAAGGGCTAGTTCCAGGACAGGCTCCAAAGCTACAGAGAAACCCTGTTTCGAAAAACCAAAAAAAAAAAAAAAAAAAAAAAAAAAACCCACAAGCAATAGATGATCTCACAGCAGCAAATCCCAAAGAAGGGAAAACACACACAATAATATCACCAACAATGAAAACTAAAGTAACAGGTGCTAGTAATCACGGTCATTAATATCCCTTAATATAAAGAGACTCAATTTGCCTATAAAAAAGACACAGGCTGACAGAGTGGCTATGAAACAGAATCCATCCTTTTGCTGCATAAAAGAAACACACCTCAACCTCAAAGACAGACATCGACTCAGAGTAAAGGGCTGGGGAAAAAAATTTACCAATCAAATGGACCTATGAAACAAATGGGTGCAGCCATCCTAAAAAAAAAAAAGACTTCAAACTAAATTCAATCAAAAGAGTTGAAGAAGGACATTTCATATTTGTCATAGGAAAAATCCATTAAGAGGAAATCTATGCCCCAAATATAAGGGCACCTTCATATGTAAAAGAAACACTACTAAAACTTAAATCACACAATAAACCCCACACACTAATAGTGGGAGACTTTAACACCCCACTCTCACCACTGGACAGGTCTGTCAGACAGAAACTTAACAGAGAAATAAGGGAATTAACAGAAGTTATATGACTCATATGGACTTATCAATAGAACATTCCACCCAAACACAAAAGAATAAAACTTCTTCTCAGCACCTTATGGAACCTGCTCAAAAACTGACCACATACTAGTGACAGAGCAAACCTCAACAGATACAGAAAACCTAGAATAAGCCCCTGTATCCTATGGGATCGCCACGGATTAAAACCAGAATTCAGCAGCAGCACTAATTGCAGAAACCTTCATTTTTTTTTAATTTATTTTTATTTTTATTTATTTATTTATTGGTTTTTCAAGACAGGGTTTCTCTGTAACTTTGGAGCCTGTCCTGGAACTAGCTCTTGTAGACCAGGCTTGTTTCGAACTCACAGAGATCTGCCTGCCTCTGCCTCCCGAGTGCTGGGATTAAAGGCGTGCGCCACCACCGCCCGGCTGAAACCTTCATTTTTTAAAGTGCCGTAAATACTTTCATGTTTCACTAGTAAGGATGCAAATATGAAAAGAGATTGCTTCCTTCCTGAAATGCTGAAACAGTCGCAGAGACACTTTCTTTCCCGGCAGGGAAACAAGGCTTGTATTGTAGTAACTTGCTGTTACTGATGAAACACGCCATCTTTCTTCCTCTGACTCTGCAGCACATGTCGGAACTGTGATGGGAGGCATCATCTTCTTCTTCACGTACCTCCCCTACCTGTACATCACTTTCAGTTATCACCAGAGGACCTATGTTGAAAAGATAGCCTCTTGCCTCTTCTCAAATGTTGCCATGGCAATGGGAGTCCGATTCATCTCTCTGTTTGAAGCCAAAGGTAAGATTGATTGTCCTCAAACTGTTTAGGCTGCCTACGTGCTTTGAGCTGGGCCAGGCTGTCCTTCGTTTCTAAATATACATTATTGACATACTCTTTTTATTTAGTGTTCTGAGTATTTACATCATGGTACTCTGTGGGATGCTAAAGGCTTCACAAACCTTAAAGAGCTGGGGGTGGGGTGGGGGGTTGGGGAGTGGTGTGGCAAGTCTCTAATCCCAATGCTTAGGAGGCAGATCTCTGAGGCTGAGGCCAGCCTGGCCATAGATATGGATATGAGAAGGGAAGCCAAAGCGTAGTAAGTAAAGAAGGAAATTAGAGCTAAACGTGTTGGCATGGACCAGTAGTCCCAGCGGCTTGGAAGGCAGGAAGATTACTGGAGACCAGGAATTCCATCCAGACAAACTTGGGCAACAGAGTAACTTTGTTTGAAAACAAATGATTAGATATTATATGCTTATAATAGCTCTATAGATAATGAAATATATAACCTTATGACTAGAAGCTCAGAAAACACTGAACGTTACTGGGAATGTAGCAGTTTTCACGTGTATTAGTCTCGGTGATTTGCTGTCCCCTCTTTCTCAAGTTTGTCTAGGAGATTGTATTAGTCAGCCTTATCTTATTATAAAGAAATACTTGAAATAATTAACTTGTAAAGAGAAAGACTTACTTTGATACAAATATGTAGAGTCTAGTCAAAGATTAGGTGACCTCCTTACGTTGGACCTATAGGTGTCCAACCCTTCATGACCTTCTTGAGAGACATATACAGCAAAGCAAACTGCCAGGGAATGAACAAGTCTCATGTTCTCCTAGAATACTCCTCCAAATAACCTAAAGCCCTCCTCTAAGCCCCGCCTCCTGCCAAGCCCCACCTCCTGCTATGCCACACCTCCTGCCAAGCCCCACCTCCTACTATGCCACACCTCCTGCTATGCCTATGAAGTTTCTGCCTACTCCCAGCAGCACCACTCTGGTGACCAAACCTTTTAATAGATTCTGTTAGTCAGATTTCCATCATCGTAGCAGATACCTGAGATGATCAGAGTTGAAAGATCCCAGCCTTAATTTGTTTGAAAAGTTTTTAAGGTTTCAGTCTATGGTTTGTTAGTCTGGTGGGGGAAAAAACACAAAATATCAAATTGAAATTATGATATGACAAACCCTGGCACTTATCTGGCTTTTGGGAACCTGTTCCCCATCCTGAATTACCTTGTCTGGTGCGGGGGGGGGGGGCAGGGGGAGCAGGGACCGGGAGGAGAGGAGGGAGGAGAAACTGCAGTCAGTGTGTAAAATAAATAAAATAATATGTAGGGCATGTTAAGATAAGAGACGGCCCATACGGTACATGTAGCTAGCAAGCGGTTTATTCTAGAATGTTGAGAGAAATCACTCACTTCATTAGAGATTTGCTCTTGTAACTTAAAATAATGCGGCAAAAACACTGTCACTTATGGGGAAAGGGACATTCAGAAGGCTAAGAAACACATGGGTGGTGGGAATCAAACCTGGGTCCTCTGGAAAATCAACCAATGTCTAAACTGCTGAGCCATCTCTCCGGCCTCACTGCATTTCTTTTTAGAAGACAGTAACCAATCAAAAGTGGAGAAAAAAAGCTGTGAGGGGGCTTGGTGGTTTCAGCTTCGTCCCTTCAAGCCTGATGACCAAAATCTGGTCCTCAGAACCTCTATGGTAGAAGCAGGGAACTGACCTCCTCCCTCTTCTGACCTCCACACATGGACCATGGTACACATGCACCCCCCACATACATACAAATGAATAAATGGATAAAAACAGAAATTTAAAAATTATTCATTTTTATTAATTGGGCATGGTGGCATGTATAAGTAATCCCAGCTACTAGAGAGGCTGAGGCAGGAGGAATGAGAGTTTATGGTCAGCCTGGGAAACTTAGAGACTTGTCTATTAGACAAAAAAAAAGTAAAGGCTGGGAATATAGTTCAGTGGCAAAGTGCTTGCCTATTGCGTGCAAGGTCATAGGCCCAATCCCCAGTACTATTGAAACAGCTCTTTTCAAGGTCTTTGTGGTGGTTAGCATTGTCTGTATACATCACTGCAGCTGGCATCAACGAAGAGACATGTCTCTGGATATATACATGAGGGTGCTTTCTAAGGATAGCTGTAGGAGGAAGGACCTCTAACTCCAGGGTGGGGAGCACACTCTCTTGATGGCTCAAGTTTAAAGACATTAGGGCCTTGCCACCCTGTTGGTAAGTGAATTGTTGTTGCTATGGCTGCTGCTGCCATCCATTGCCAACATCAGGACCCCCAGGCCCTCGTCTCTACGATTAGGACTGCTGAGTCTTGTGGACTGAGCAGGTTTTGTCTTCCTTCCGTGTCACAGGCTCAGGCATCCAGTGGAGGAACATAGGCAGTGTCCGAGGAGACTTCAGCTTCCTCCAGGTGTTGCTGATGCTCCTGCTGGACTCCCTCCTGTACTATCTGATAGCCTTTTTGGTGGAGTCTCCCTTCTTGAGAAAGTTTAGAACGCCTAAGTCTTGGTACTTACTTGCCAAGGTAAGTTCTGATTCTATTTTAGAGACAGATGTTAAGATTTTTATATTTGTCACCAGATAGTGTTGGTGCACACCTTTAATCCCAGCACTCAGGAGGCAGAGGCAGGCGGATCTCTGTGAGTTCGAGGCCAGCCTGGTCTACAAGAGCTAGTTCTAGAACAGGCTCCAAAGCTACAGAAAAACCCTGTCTCGAAAAACCAAAAAAAAAAAAAAAAGATTTTTTTTTTTTTTTTTTTTTTTTTTTTTTTTTGTTTTTTTGGTTTTTCGAGACAGGGTTTCTCTGTGGTTTTGGAGCCTGTCCTGGAACTAGCTCTTGTAGACCAGGCTGGTCTTGAACTCACAGAGATCCGCCTGCCTCTGCCTCCCAAGAAAAAAAGATTTTTATATTTGTCATCTGTGTTCCTCCATCTCCCAATAATGTACTAATTGAGATCCCAAACACCTGCTCTGGGGAGATGGCTTGGCCTTTAAGAGCACTGACTGTTCTTCCAGAGGACCTATGTTCAATTCCCAGCACCCACATGACAGCTCACAACTGTCTGTAACTCCAGTTTCAGGGGATCTGACACCTTCACACCAATGCACATAAAGTAAAGTTAAATAAATTATTTAAAAAAAAATATCCAAATACCAGTAAGTCTTTACCCTGGATTTACCTCCTAACTATCAGCCTGTGGTTGGCAGTGGAGTTTCGGTTTCTCTGAACTTGCCTCATGGCTGATGTAATGGACTTGAGGGTGAGACCAGGAGGATGACGTCATACAGTGCACCTGGAGGTGCCTTCGGGTTCCTGTGTATGCCTGTTGAATACCAGGCCCGCATTATCCCGCAGAACTCACTCCCAACATGCTGGAGTTCTCATACACCCTTCTCCATTGAGCTGCACTGGTAGAGGGCCCTTCAAGACCTCTGAGATCACCGCAGTGTCACGATGCCAGAAATTCACAGACTAAATTTTTCTCACCAATTGAACCTTTGGTGCTTCGCTCAGCCTCTCCCAGTGGCCTGTGCTGGCCTGTGCTGGCCTGTCCAGGGGCCGGGACCTCTGCAGCATGTGGAGAGACAAGCACACTGTAACACCAGCATCCTCATCCAGGTCTCACCCCCAAGAACACGACAGATGGTAAGGCAGCTTTCCAAGGACAGTGAGAGCCTGGAGGCCACTTCCTAAGCTCCTTGGTACCAGGGATTCTGGGGGTTACAGATTGAACTGTAGTCAACCTGTAATGAGTCCATCAGTGAGCTGATTAACTTCTCCAGGTGCCATTAAATATTTGATTCAAAAAGTAACTTCCTGTGGGACTGGTGTCTAATTTACCAAAATTTATCTTCCCTAAGAGAAAAACCACATAAATGGTTAGTACGTAAGTTGACTTCTCGTGCAGTGCCTGACCTGTCTCAAGAGACCTGTTCCGGTAATACTGCCACTTCTGGACATGGGGGATCCGGAGAAACCTTCAAGGAGAGAGTTCATGCAGGACGAGCCAACTGAGCAAATAAAATCAATTGAAATCCTACATCTGTATAAGGTATGGGCTTTCAAATTTTCTTATAGGGACTTGAGAAACAACCCTTTAAGATAACAGTGCTTGTAGGCTGCTCTTTGGAATCAAGAGTTGTAATTCCCTACGTGATAGATCCTGCTCTCCAAAATTGGAAACATGGCTTGAAATGGTCTGTTCCTATCATGAAGTTACTGATCTGGTTTTTGTTTATCCGCTCAACCTCCACCACCGAGCATCTCCACTGGAGATAAACCAGAATGCATCCATTTGGTGGATGTCATATCCACCAAATCAAAATGTAAACCAGATCTCACCGTTAGTTTCCAAATACAGAAGCAGGCAGTTGTTCTTCCATGGGTGCTTGCAGACCGGCTCTGGACAGAGCCCTGCAGCATGGTGTACTCTCAGTACTCATAGTGTCTATGGTATGGTTGTCTGGGCTCCCTGGTCTGCAACTATAAAAGAAAGCGGTGGGACCTTCTCTACTTTGGCATTGCCACCTTAAAACTCTAACTCGGCTGGGTATGGTGGCACATGCCTTTTATCCCAGAGTTGAGTAGGCAGATGCATACAGAGCTCTGTATGTTTGAGGTCTCCCTGGTCTACAGAGGGAGTTCTAGGCCAGTCAGGAATATATAATTAAACTGTCTCAAAACAAACAACCCACTCAGCCTTGTGTTGCCTGGGCCATCAGTGGGTCATATCCCAGCCCAGGACACTTGTGGCGTGTGTGCAGCTCCTCTGTAATAGTAGTTAGGAGTCTCCCTAACTTTCTCTGGGGATCCTCTCTTGTTCTCTCTCTCCCTTACTAGCTCTAGCTCTCCCTTCATAACAGGCAGTCTTGGGACAAATGGTTCTGTGTGATTTCAGCTGATCCGTAGAGCCAGCTCTCAGCTCTTTCTGACTAAGTAGTGTGTAATAATTGCTTTTCCCGGGACCACCCATTTCATGAGCTTTCGTGATTGCAAGATGCCTGGAGTAAGTCGCTCATTTGTGGTGAAGGACCGAGTTAGACCACTTCCTTTGGCATTTCTTTTCCTTCTTTCCTCCCTTCCTTCCCTCCAGTTCCTCTCAGCAGACTACCCATTATCCTTGTTGGGAATTTGGCCACATGGGCACCTCTACTGGAAGGGAGACAGAAGTCAGAGAAGAAGACTGTCACACTTGGGAGGCCTAGCACTTGGGGGGGTGTGCCAATTCCTCCTCTAGCACCTGTCGCAGGCACCATTGGATGACTTGTGAAAAGTGACATCTGAGTCCCAGCCAGCAGCAGTATCGGCATTTCATACCCAAAGTCCAGCCCAAATGCTGTCAGAGAGGACAGAAATAGTCTAAACAAGACACTGAAACGCAATTGCTGTCTCTTGCGTTAGAGCTGCATTGTAGATGGTTTTTGTTTTCTTCCTTATTCTTTTGGGGGAAGGGTTATTTTGTATTTATTTAATTAATTTGTGGATATGAGTGCTTGCTACAGACCAGAAGGGGGCATTATAGATGTTTGTAAGCCACCGTGCCACTATAAGTTTGTTGGGAGTAGAACTCAGGACAGCCAGAAAAACAGCCAATGTTCTTTATTATTGTTGTTATTATTGTTATTATTATGAATTTTTAAAAAGATTTATTTATTATGTATACAGTATTCTGCTTGCATGTATGTTTGATCGCATTATAGATGGTTGTGAGCCACCATGTGGTTGCTAGGAATTGAACTCAGGACCTCTGGAAGAGCAGTCAATGCTCTTAACCGCTGAGCCATCTCTCCAGCCCTATTGTTGATTTTTATTGAGCTCTACATTTTTATCTGGTTCCCTCCCTGCCTATCCCCTTCCCTCTTCAACCCTCCCCCAAGGTCCCCATGCTCCCAATTTACTCAGGAGATCTTGTCTTTTTCTACTCCCCATGTAGATTAGATCTATGTAAGTATCTCTTAGTGTCCTCATTGTTGTCTGAGTTCTCTGGGATTGTGTTTTGTAGGTTCTTTTTGCTTTATGTTTAAAAACCACCTAATGAATAATGTGATAATTGTCTTTCTGTGTCTGGATTACCTCACTCAAAATAATGTTTTATAGCTCCATCCATTTTCCTGCAAAATTCAAGATGTCATTATTTTTTTTCTGCTGTGTAGTACTCCACTGTGTAAATGTACCACATTTTTCTTATCCATTCTTCAGTCGAGGGGCGTTTAGGTTGTTTCCAGGCTCACAGCCAGCGTTGTTAACTGCTGCACCGTCTCTCCAGCCCTCGTCCTGCTTGGTGGACTTTCAGAGGGTGTTGCCCTGGATATGAAGCTCATCACACTCTATGTGTGGCCTTACCCTGCCGTCACACCCTGACTCTCCTACAGGTGTTTTATAGGGGCCGGAGTAAACGCATAGCAGTCAAGGATCTGAGCTTGAACCTGTACAAGGGGCAGATCACTGTTCTCCTGGGACACAACGGAGCAGGGAAAACCACGGTCTGCTCCATTCTTACAGGTACCTGTGTGGGTCAGCTCTGCAGAGGAAGCCCTTAATAAAGACCTAGATTTTGGACTTCTCTGTTAAATTTCATTGACACTTTACTATTAAACTTGGTGTGTTAGTTGTGCCATCTTTGTAGTGTCTGGTTGTATATAGCTATAGTTATATAACTGCACCTAAAGAAGGAAACCTTTGCCCCTTTCAGTCTGCAGAACTCAGTTCAAACAGTTCTTTCTAGATAAACTTTCCTGTTCAGTGTGAGGCACTGTTAGTCTCTCAACATCTCAGACTTCTCAACAAAAACATCATCTTTGGATTTTGATTGCCACAGGGACTTTTAGAATGAATCCTGCGAGTTATTCTGAAATACCCATCTGGAATAATTTCTATGTTTAAATAATTATTTCACATCCTATCAATTAAAATAATATTCTATGACATTCGAAACCTCACCCAAGAAACATTCTTTTAGAAGTTTAACATGTATAAAACTATGGACAAAATCGAAGTGTGCATATCCAGCTTTGAAGGAGCTCCAAAAACCCAACCCATTCCTACACACAGAATCCCACAGGTCTGGGGAGCTGTCAGCACCTCAGTCAGCCGGCGGTGAGTCTCTTCACATTTCCAGGGGTGAAAGACCTCTGCAGATGAACGCCATTCCTAACATGTTAGGTTGAGGAATCTGTCTCCCCCAGTAGAAGTGCATGAAGTTCTCACTGCTGGAAAAGAAGTCCTCTGTGGTCTAGGCTAGGTGTCAAGGAGGCAAGTCCTCTGCTGGATTGTCAAGGAAGGCCATGAGTCTGTTTACCTCCCACGTTCTTCCTATTACAGCTCCTTAGGTCTGTGGCCAGGGTTCCTCAAAGTCTGTATCCATTTGCCTGTGTTTATGTGTATGCTATTTCTGTCTCATTGCCTAAGAAACTGTCCTGTTTACTGGACCCACAATGCCAGAACAATGTGTTTGCACAGAATACACATTCAATTTGATTGACTAAATAGCTGAATTGTAAATACTGTCAATACTCCAGCTATGAATGTAGAAGCACTAACACAGACTTCTAACAAAATGATACAACACACACACACACACACAAAATTAACTCCGGCTTGGTGAAAGAGATGCCGCTGGGGGTCATATAGCAGTGTTCGTGAGCTCTGGAGATACTCAGTGGAGAAGCAAAGTCTGGCTGCTTCCTCAGGACATTGGCTAACAAAGGGCTTCAACCATAATTTTTTTGCAGATAGGACTTTAAGTGCCAAGTGCTGAGATTATAGGTATGTGCCAACTCCATACTATATTTTTTTTTGGCAGAAAAGCCCCAAACATCATGTGTTTGTTTCTCTACTTAGTGAAGTTTGGGTTTTCTCGAAAGTTATTTAGTTCTTCTGTTATTATAAATTTACATAAAGACTTTCTTTTTTTGGGGGGGGTTTGATTTTTGGAGACAGGATTTCTCTGTGTAGCTCTAGCTGTCTCTCTGTAGACAAGGCTGGCCTCAAACTCAGAGACCCACCTGCCTCTGCCTCCTAGGTGCTGGGATTAAAGGCGTGCGCCACCACCGCCCGCTATGAAGACTTTTTATAATTACTCTACAACAGTGTCGCTTTTTACCCTTGGGGTGTGTGTGTGAGTGCCTGTGGCTGTATGGTCGTTCCTCAGAGCTGCCCACCTTGTTGTGTGGCTCACGCACAGGGACCTGAGGCTCACTGGCTAGCAGAACTCCGCCTCCCCAGCATTGCTGAGGACTGGACTCAGTGCTCACGCCGGCACGGCAAGCACGTTACCATCTACCCCCCCACCCGTCCTCTACCTTTTTACCTTTAAAATGATTTATCTTTAATTATGTGTATGTGTGTTTGTCTGCATAGGTATGTGCATGTGAGTTCAGTTGCCTGAGGGGCTAGAGAGGACATCAGACCGACTGAAGCTGGTGGTTGTGAGCTGGGAACTGAATTTGGGTGCCCTGTAAGAACGGTATGTGTTCTTAACCTCTGAGCTGTCTCTCCAGTCCCTGGACTTGGTCTTGGATTTCTATTCCACTGCCGTTTCCCTTTGATGCGGAAGCCTGTGGGGAGGCAGCAGCGATCGCTCTGCTTCCCGCTCTTCCACACCAACTCGAGTTTTGTGGGCTTTCCTGCAGTGAGAAGTTTGGTCCAGTGTGTTCTTTCTGAAGAACTCGGGCTGTAATTCTTTCCCAACACCAGGATCGATGTCTGGGATGCGACTCTCCCACAGGTAGGGGGGCTCTAGAGAGTCTCTCATCTGAGTCATCGGCACATCTATGTGAGCTGCACCTGATGCAGCATTCCAGGCCTCCAGAGGGCACAGTGACATTTAAAGGCAGCTTGACATTTTGAGTTGGGGATCCTTTGTCTTGTTAGGTGAACTGTTAAGCTGCATAACTGTAGCGGGCCCTTTTGGAGCTCAGTGTCCCCTGATTTGGTTTTCGCAGTTGGAGTTGGGCCACCTGGCACAGGTGGTATTTGAAGTGGTTTTACTCATAGATTAATGGACAGTATCTGGAATGGAAACTGTGGTGATATTTTGTTTCTGATCTAACAAATAAAGCTTTCCAGAAGATCAGAGGGCAGAGCTAAGTCACTAGTTAGCCATCAAGGCCAGGCAGTGGTGGCAGACACCTTTAATCCCAGCATTCAGGAGGCAGAGGCAGATTGATTTCTGAGAGTTCAAGGCCACCCTGGGCTGCAGGAGATTGATCCAGTCTAAAAGAAAAACAGAACCAGGCAGTGGTGGCCCACATCTTTAATCCCAGCACTAGGGAGGTGGGGCCAGAAAGGAATATGACTGGGTAGAGAGAAGCATACAAGGCGGGAGGAGACAGGAGTTCAAGGCATTCGGTCTGAGGATCTGTAGAGAGAGTCTTACCTCCTTGGTTCTGAGGATTTTGTAGTGATAAGGACTAGTATCTGGCTGCTCCGCTTCTCTGGGTTTTTATTATTAAGACCAATTAGAATTTGTGCAATAGGAAACAGCTTCGTCGGGTCTCCAGATGAGTTTTAGGAGCTGGGCGGATAGCTCAGTGGGTAAGGTAAGCAAGTGCCAGGCAAGCATGATGGCTTAGTTCAACCCCAGCCCCCATTGCAATCCCAGCACTGGGGAGGAAGGCAGGGGAATCCCTGGGGCTCACTGGCCAGCCAGCCTAACCTGATCAACACGCCTCCAATCCCTGTAAGTGAGCTTGTCCCACAAAACAAGGTAGACAGTTCCTGAGGAATGACACTTTAGGATGACCTCTGGCTTCAGCATGCATGTACTCAGATATGCATTAAAACTCAACACAGGCCAGGGAAGATATCGGATCTCTTGGAGCTGAGGTTACTGTTGTAATAAGAGCGGCGGGGCTGCTTCCCACCGCCACCTGGCTGCCCACATGGCTAGCTTATGCCCCGAAATAATTACACGGAAACTGTATTCTTTTAATCACTGCCTGGCCCATTAGTTCCAGCCTCTTATTGGCTAGCTCTTACATATTGATCTAACCCATTTCTAATATTCTGTGTAGTACCACAAGCTGGCTTACCAGGAAAGATCTTAACCTGCGTCTGTCTGGAGTGGGAGAATCATGGCGACTCCCAACTCAGCTTCTTTCTCCCAACATTCTGTTCTGTTTACTCCACCCACCTAAGGGTTGGCCTATCCAATGGACCTAGGCAGTTTCTTTATTATTTAACCAATGACCTTCCTCCATCATTTCCCCTTTTTCTGTTTAAACAAAAAAGAAAGGCTTTCACTTTAACATAGTAAGATTACATATAGCAAAACAGTTATCAAGCAAGAATTACAGTTATAATATTTATATCTATTTTATCATAACTAAGGAAAACTATAACTATCTATCCATTCTTCAACTCCATCAAAGACTCCAGAAGGATATAATATTACCTAAGTAAACAAGAAATAAGAAACTTCAAACTCTAGAAATGACAGAGACATCTTGCTGCCTAGACAGTCACCCAAAGTTCTTTTGTACCTTTGGGGCATCCATCTTCGGCCTACAGGCCCATAGTATCCAGCAGACATTTTCATGAAGCAGGAAATTCCAAAGACAGTTCAGTCACTTTCTGCTGTGTCCTGCAGAATGTCTCGCAGACTCTTTCATGAGTCAGGAACCCCGAAAGACCATCTCACCTTTAGGCAAGTTCAGCAGTCCTCTCTCTGCGGGTTCTTTGTGTCCAGTTTATGCATCAGTCCATGCAAGAGCAGTTTCTTGCCCAAATGGCTATCAAACTCCATAAGGAGCCTCTTCAATGCCCATCTTCCTCTTGAAGTGGCTGGTGCTGCCAGAAGCAGACGTGTCTCATTGTCATGAAAAGCCCTAAGTTATTAAAACATTAAATGCCATATTCTGCAGTCTTTGAAAGATATGAAGAATGCCTTTCTAGCTGAAATATATCTCTATATATCTAGAAAATCTAACTAACACGACTACAAGCTTGACAATTATTGATGATTATCCATTAACAACCTATATTTCCTAATTATACATTACATTCTTAAGTGAACTACACAATCACAATACCTTAATCAAGAGCAGAAATACATATACATATAACAAAATTGACCTTAAAATCCATACCAATGCAAATTATTCATATCTATATCATTTCCCCCTTTAAATGTAAAAGAACATTTATAAACCATATTTGGGAACATGGGTGCAGTTTTTCTCTCCAAACTGCTTCCTGCTGAATGGGGGCGCTGTTATTTAGGTCTTTCATGGTATAACCTGTGTGCCAGGGTCATCTCAGTCGGCAGTTGAATGAAGTAATTTTCTGAAGGTGTTCACAGCAACCTTTCAGGAGGGCGTGGTCTATCATACCATATTGGGATAGACGCAATTAACAGGGTCTCGTCCTCTGTGAAAACAAAAGAAGACCCTCTCCAAAGCATCATATCCTTAGACCCATATTCTGAAATCATAATACCCTTATATCCATTCTGGTTTAGCTTGGCAGCCCATATAGTGAAATGTCTCTCTGTACTTAGCTCCTTCACAGTCAAAAATTTTAAAGAAAACACAATAATACAAAGAATCCAGACTCTCTGTGAATTTTCCATTTTTACGTGGCTTATTTTTCTTTATTTCTTTTAATCTATAACTATCTGTACTCTGTCTCTTTAAAGACTTTATCCCCCCTTTTTAAGGGCATTAACTTTATTCTCTCTCTATATATATTTTTTCCTCTCTCTCAAGCCTACGTACATTCATCCAACACTGTGACCCATAGAGGTCTTTTATGTCTGAATCTGTTTTATTGTGAATCTGTAATTTCTCTTTTCCAGGAGCATTTCTTAAAATGTTAAGCAGTTCTTAAAAACTTAAGTTGCACCATGTAGGGGTAATACGGTACCACCTGTGTCAGGCTCAGTTTAAACCTTAACTGCGCTGTTATTATGGTAATTACGGTAGTTCCTGCCTGAGACCAGCAGAGTTTAGCATGGGGGAGTTGAGCCGCTCCTGCCTCAGAGCCATTTGGTGCCCCTGAGCCACACATAGTTCCAGGCACACAGCAGTCCACATTGCCATCAAGCAAGCCTTAGTAGCACTTTACTCCAAATGATCCATTCAAAGATTCTGTATCCTGCAGGAGCCAGACAGAGATCGCGATAGCTGCACAGCCCAGAAAGCCGGCATTTTAAAACAGCCAGTTTTTTCCTGCTGCTGAGTCAGGACAATTTCTTTGCTGCATGCAACCCACAAACAGCAAAAAGCTGTCTTAAATTCTCTCTGTGTCCTTTTTAAGCCCTCTTGGGTTTTACGTGGAGTTCATTAGCACGTTGGGTGCCACTCTGTTGTAATAAGAGCGGCAGGGCTGCTTCCCACCGCCACCCGGCTGCCCACATGGCTAGCTTATGCCCCGAAATAATTACACGGAAACTGTATTCTTTTAATCACTGCCTGGCCCATTAGTTCCAGCCTCTTATTGGCTAGCTCTTACATATTGATCTAACCCATTTCTAATATTCTGTGTAGTACCACAAGCTGGCTTACCAGGAAAGATCTTAACCTGCGTCTGTCTGGAGTGGGAGAATCATGGCGACTCCCAACTCAGCTTCTTTCTCCCAACATTCTGTTCTGTTTACTCCACCCACCTAAGGGTTGGCCTATCCAATGGACCTAGGCAGTTTCTTTATTATTTAACCAATGACCTTCCTCCATCAGGTTACAACTAATTGGGTCACTTACAGTTCCGAGGGGATAGGTTTCCCCAAAGCAAGTATTATAGCTCTGAGGGTAAAGGCTTCCCCACAGTCAGGAGCCAAGGAATACCACAAAATCACACCACACAAAAACTTTACAGCAGAGATTTATTGGGAAAGACACAAGAGGGTGGCTGCCTCTTCTCTGTCAAGAATCAGCAAAGAACGGGGGGGGGGGGCAGGCTTTATATAGGGATTTTTGGGGGTGGAACTTTCCAGGGTGGAGATTGATGGGATTTCAAGCCCTGAGTTTGGGATTTTTATTTTGTAGGATAGAGGTTGGCCCCCTGCATTTGGAGGAACTGGGTCAGGCCATTGTAGCTGTTAGAGTGTTCTGTGGGTAGAGCCTGGTGGTTGGAGGTCCTCAAGGGTAGGGCCTGGCCACCTGCCTAACTCGAGGGGCTTATAGGTAATAGGAACTGAACTTAGGTTCTCTACAAAGGCAGTATGTGCTCTTAAATGCTGCACTATCTCTTCAGCCTTGTCCTTTCCTATTAGTCACAGCCAAAGTAGATCTGCTTCAGAAGACAGTATCAAACCTTCCAAAATGTTGTCCCCTGCCCCGGGGCTGGAGATATGGCCTCGTTCCTAAGAGCACTTGTTTGTAGTGATATTTCACTTGTATTTTAATAAATAACGCTTGCCTGAATACCAAAATGCAAAACAGCCACACTAGTCAACCATATAGGCCAGGCAGTGGTGGCACACGCCTTTAATCTCAGTACTGGGGAAGCAGAAGGCAAGTAGATCTCTTTGAGCTCGAGGCCAGCTTGGTCTACAGATCAAGTTCTAGGACAGTCAGAGCTACACAGAGAAACCTTGTCTTGGAAAATCAAAAACCAAAGCCAAACCAACCAAACAAACAACAATAACAAAAAGCCCCAACAATTTATATTTTCCTATTTTAGTATAAAAGTAATACATAGGGTTGGGAGCCTAGCTCATTGGTAAAACTCTTGCCTAACCTATGTGAGACCCTACATTCAATCTATCACTACCACAGCAAGTATAAATAAACATAAAACGTGTATAAAATTATGTAAGACAGGGCCGGGCGGTGGTGGCACACGCCTTTAATCCCAGCACTCGGGAGGCAGAGGCAGGCAGATCTCTGGGAGTTCGAGGCCAGCCTGGTCTACAAGAGCTAGTTCCGGGACAGGCACCAAAGCTACAGAGAAACCTTGTCTTGAAAAAACCAAAAAAAAAAAAAAAAAAAAAAAAATTATGTAAGACAATGTATTGAAATGGTAACTGTAGTTATCTTTTCATGGTGGAACTTATTAAACAACATATATTTCTTTTTTAAAGTAAATTTTTGTTGATTGCTTGTTTGTTTGAGACAGGGTTTCTCTGTGTAACCCCAGCTGTCCAGTAACTCGCTCTGTAGCCAGGCTGAGCTAGAGTTCACAGAGATCTGCCTGCCCTCTGCTTTCCCAGTGCTGGGACTACAGGCGTGCACCACCACCATCACCACCTGGTTTAAATTTTTTTCTATGTATGTGTTTTGCCTGCCTGCATGCATGCATGCATGCATGCATGTATGTGCCTGGTACCTGCAGAGGCCAGAAGAGGGTGCCAGATCTCCTGGAACTTGAGTTACTGGCATTGTAAGCCACTGTGAGGGTTCTGGGGACTGAACCCTAGTCCTCTAATAACAGGTGACCTTAACCACTAGACCATCTCTCCAGCCTGTTTCTGTGGTCATACCTTTTCCTCCTTTTTTAAACCTTTTGTGATAAGAATGTATCATTCTTGTCATTCTAAGAAGAATAAGGATAAAGATAGTATGTAGGGAGTCAGGTGGCCAAGTTACATACTGGCATACATTTGTCAGTAATGTCACTCACTCACTCATTCATTCATTCAGGAAACTGATATTTATTGGCAATAAGAATAAAGTCAGACCTTGCCTTTGGGGATCATATTTCATAACTCTTAGATTCCCAAAGTGCTCTTGTCTTCACTGTATTTACTAAGCATATAAATTTACTATAATCCCTGCAGTCATGTGATTTACTTTATAAAGACCCATGTTATTAAATTCACTTAACCAGATTGGGATAGCTCAAGTTCCCATCAGGAATTCCAAAGCAGGAAGGGTTTTTCCTGTGTGTCCTCAAGCGCTGTCTCACACAGAAGGAACACACACACAGAGAAGGAACACACACACAGAGAAGGAACACACACATAGAAGGAACACACACAGAGAGAAGGAACACACACACAGAAGGAACACACACAGAGAGAAGGAACACACACACACAGAGAAGGAACACACACACAGAAGCGTTCCTAGGATGCTGCTGACTGACGGCGCACAGGAGGATGAGGGTGTCTTTGGGAGATTGCTCGGCCTCGCCTGAGGATGACCTTTGGGTGTCTTTTCTGTTTGGTTCTAGGTCTTATTTCTCCTTCAAAGGGACAGGCATATGTCCATGGACGGAACATCTCAAAAGACATGGTTTATATTAGGAAGAGCCTGGGCTGGTGCCCACAGCATGACATTTTGTTTGATAACTTTACAGTAGCCGACCATCTCTCTTTCTATGGTCAGGTGAGTTGGTGGGCAGGGTCTGTGTTGGTGCCTAAGAACGGTGAGACAGACTGCAGTTCTCTTACCGTGTGTGTGTGTGTGTGTGTGTGTGTGTGTGTGTGTGTGTGGTGGGGGTTCCTTTAAGGGAGCACACCGAAGTTTCTCAGGATGCTGACACCAAATGTGGGGAGGCAGCGTCTCGTTCCGTCCAATTCTCGACACCCTGACTGGGTGTCCTGCAGTTCAATTCTAACAGTGCCTGGAGTTAGTGTGACTTTCCCCTCCAGGTCAAGAGCCCACGCAAGACTACTTTCCACGTCAGATGCCGCTGCAAACCCAAGTTCTTTTCATAGCCCACTCCTCAGATTCAATATTTTCTGTGACTTCTCACAAAGCTCAGGGAAACATTTACTTATAGTGACCAGTTCGTTGAAAAATCATGGATGATGCAATGAGCACTTGGAGGCAAATGGAGCAAGGTCTCTGGGAAGGGGTGCCTCCACGCACCTTAGGAACACAAGCCCTTCCAGCTCTTCAATGCATTTACCAACCAGAGACTTCAAGCTTAGCTGCTAAGAAATTTTTATACAAGGGTTATTATGTAGGCATGATGTGTTATTTATCCATTTTCCCTGGAGGACGGGGAGTAGAGCTTTGGATCCTGGCTTAAATTTTCTGATGACCAGCCCCAAATCCTAAAGCTACGCAGTGGCATGCTGAGAGTCATTTCATTAGAGCGAGAGATACCCTTTCATATAGATAATTCTAGGGAATTAAGGTTCTCTCTGTAGCAGGGAAAATCGAGTGTTAAAGTCAAATATGAGGACAAAAGAGACTTCTAGAATGCTTATCAATTTTTGTATTTAAGTTTTTACTTTTTAAAGATAAAATGCACATCACATAAAATTGGCCATTTCTTTTTTTGTGTGTGTATGTATTGAGACAGAGTCTCACAGTGTGGAACTTGCTGTGTCGACTGGACTCACGCGATCCGCCTGCCTCTGCCTCCTGAGTGCTGGGATAAACGGTGTTTGCTCCCATGCCAAGAAATATTGCTGTTAAGTTTCTGGGGATTTCATACAATGTACTCTTCCATATTCACCACTCAACCCTCCTCCCATCTCTACCCTCTCCACCTAACACAGAGTTCTAACCTAACACCTAACACCTACCCACCCAACACCGAGTTCTTCCCTTTTCCCACTCCCGCCGTCCCCAGAGTCCACTTTGTGTTGCCCGACTACTCCTGTGAGTAGGGTCTTCCCCGGAGCAGAAGAGCTGCACATACAAACTCGTAGCAATTATGACAGTGTGAGCAAGACCAGCACTAGCTCATACCAGACAAAATCCCAGCATAGAGGTGGGAAAGTGGGCACGAAGTCCCACTACTTGGTCTTTCTGAGACCCCGACTATGATGTGAGATGCTCTGGTCATCTCTATTTGAAGTTCTATGTACCTCTTGTGGTTGAATATCTACTTCTGTGTTTGGAAAGTTTTCTGCTATAATTCCATTAAATGGTGTGTTTAATACATTTGATTTACCTTTGTTCCTTTTTCCATACCATGAATTATTGTGACTGACTTTTTAAATATCCAGATTACTTTGAAATTCATCCATGTTCCTTAGTTTCCACTCCCTTAGCTTTTTTATTTTTTTAATTAATTTTTATTTAATGTGCACTGATGTTTTTCCATTTGTGTCCGGTCCCCTGAAATTGGAGTTACAGACAGTTGTGAACTGTGATGTGGGCACTGGGAATTGAACCCTGGTCCTCTGGAAGAGCAGTCAGTGCTCTTAACCACCAAGCCATCCCTCCAGTTCTCCACTCCCTTATCTTACTGCTGGTATTTTTGTCTCTAGTTGGTTCTCCATCCCTGAAATCCATCCTTCTATGTGGTCTCCTGTGTTAATGATGGTATCTAAATGATGATATCTATGTTGATTTTCATTTGATCATCTCCTTAATTTCAGGAATCTCTATTTGGTTCTTCTTTACTGTTTTGATATCTTTGCTGAGTCTTCCTCCAGTTTAGTGACTGTCTCACTCATTTGAAGACTATATTGTTAAGGTCTTGGATAGATTTTATAAGCTTATGCATCTGTTTGAATCTTCTGTATGATTATTAATTTTTTTAAAAAGTAAGGCTCTGGGGGCTGGAGAGATGGCTCAGAGGTTAAGAGCACTGATTGTTCTTCCAGAGGTCCTGAGTTCAATTCCCAGCAACCACATGATGGCTCACAACCACCTGTAATGACATCTGGTGCCCTCTTCTGGCCTGCAGACAGACATGCAGACAGAACACTGTAAACAAAATAAATAAATCTTAAAAAAAAAAAAAAAAGTAAGGCTCTGGCCTGGTGGTGGTGGCACATATCTTTATTCCAAGTACTCAGGAGGCAGAGGCAGGCAGATCTTTGTGAGTTGAGGCCAGTCTGGCCTACAAGAGCAAGTTCCAGGACAGGCTCCAAATCTACAAAGAAACCCTATTGCAAGACGAAAAAAAAAAGTCTCTGAATTCTTTCTCAGATATTTCAGTTTTGTCTGCAGTTTTAGGTTCCCTTAGAGGGGCACTGGTTGATTGGGGATGGGTTATGGCTGTTGGTTGTATTATATTCTTTGTTTTGTTTTATACGTCTATTGGAGTGGGATTGTCTCTAAGTTTTGACTTCCCCTTCTTCCAAGCTTATCTGGATGTTTTATCTTGCTAGAGGGCTAGCCACTTCAGGCTTGCTGTTGATTGTTGGATGGAGTTGCTGAGGCGATTTCATCTTGACTGTGTGCCAATAGGGCCAAAGATGGGGCTGTACACTAAGCCACAAGACAACCAGATGGAGTAAAAACCTTGACTATCCCTTGAATTCTCTGGCCCCACTGGGGACAGGATATCAGACATCAGACTCACTGAAGCCTATGTACTATCAGGAGACTGAGGTTAAAGCCACAGGCCTATTAAAGACTCCCCTCAGCCCTCAATGAGCACTGGAGCCTCAGAAATCAAGACTGACCATAGGGATCCCTGGAACCAAAGCCCCAGTGTCTCAGGGAACCCAGAACAGCCTGCATTAGCCTCTAAGGCCACTGGACATGAGGCCTGCCCCTGTATTTCTCCCAGGTCCTCTGCTGGGGTTGGGTTCTAGCTTCAAGGGGATCTCAGGGCCCTCTAGAGAAGTCCAGTTCCTTCAATGCCTTTGGGTCCCACAGAAACCAGAGGCCTGATCCCTTAGAGTGAAGAAGCTATTTGTATACTTCTGTGAAGAAATCTTTCTCCATACGCTTCATTTTTCAGTTGTTGTTTATCCTTTTGTAATTTAATTGTGGGACATTTTTATTAGACACAAGGTGTTATAACTCTGCCAAATAGATATGGTCTGCAGAAACTTTCTCCATACAATCCATTATCTTAATTTCCATTTATTGATAGCAATTTTTTGATACACATAAGTTTGTTTTGATTGTTTACTTACTTCTTTAGAGACAGAATCTTGCTGTAAAGCCCAGGCTGACCTGGAACATATAATCCTACTACTTTAGCCCCTGGGTGATAAATTCACAGGAGTGTGTCACCATGTCTGCTTTAGCCCCTGGGTGCTAGGTTCACAGGTGTGTGTCACCAAGTCCTGCTAAAAGCTTTAATGCCCTGTTTGTCTAATTCTAAAATTTGTTACCTGTGCATAAGAAAACCATCCAGTATCTACATCTCTTTCTCTCTAACATTTCATAGCTATAAAATGTGGTCCTCTGGTCCAGTAAGACGACTCAGTGGGTAAAGCATTTTTCACCAAGTTCAGTGCCAACTGAAGTTCAGTGCCCCAGGTCTCACATGGTAAAGAACCACCTCACAAGAGTCGTGATCTTATTGCTACATGTGTGCTCCTGCGTGTGCATGTGTGTCACACACACACACTGAAATGACTCTTTTCATAGCCTGTCTAGGAACTTGAGTGGTGGTTCAGTGATTAAGAGCACTTGTTGCCCTTGTAGAGGACCCAAGTTGGGTTCTCAGCACCCCCATTGTGGTTCTCAACCCCCATCGAGGTTCACAACCATCCATAGATCCAGTTCTGGAGATCTGATTCCCTCTTCTGATCTCTGTGGACACCACACACACACATGGTCTACATACACACATCCACGCAAAACACCCACACATAAAATATATAAATCTAAAAAAAACAAAGAAAAGACTCTTCTAGCTGACCATGGTGCACATATCTGTAATCCCTGCAGTTAGGAGGCAGAAGGATTACTGTAAATCCAAGACCAACCTAGGTAGTCTACCAGGCTACCAGAGCTATACAGGAAGAATTTACCCTAAAATAAAGTTTCAATCTCGTTTTGTCCTTGAATGGGCATCACTGTTCTCAGAATCTCAGTTCTATTCCATTTTTCTGTATGTCTGTCTTTACACAACTACCTTAATATCATGTTAGCGCAGCTTTATAGTAAGTGCTAAAATCAGAAATTATGGTTTCAGAAAGTCTTCCAACTTGATTCTTCTTTTTTTTTTTTTTTTTTTTTTTTTTTTGGTTTTTCGAGTCAGGGTTTCTCTGTGGTTTTGGGGCCTGTCCTGGAACTAGCTCTTGTAGACCAGGCTGGTCTCGAACTCACAGAGATCCGCCTGCCTCTGCCTCCCGAGTGCTGGGATTAAAGGCGTGCGCCACCACCGCCCGGCCCCAACTTGATTCTTGTCTTCAAGACTGTTTTGATTATTTTGACTTCATTGAATTTCCAAATACATTTAGGAACATCAAAGTTTGCAATCTTTGAATATGAAATCTTTCCATTTATTTGGTCTTCTTTAAATTCTTTCAATGTTCTATAGTTTTCCACAGTTAAATTTATTCCTTAATATTTTTGTGATGCTAATATGAAGAAAATGTTTTTAGATTCCTTATTGCTAGTGTAAAGAGACACAAAACTGTAGCCGAGGGTTGTAGCTTAGTTGATAGAGCACTTGCCTAGCCTGCACGAGATTCTGGGTTCAACCCCAGCACTACATAAAATCACGTTGTGGTGGTGCAAACCTGTGATCTCAGTGCTCCAAGAGGTAGAGGCAGGAGGATTCGTGGTGAAGCAGGGTCGAGAGTGATACAGTATACTCAAGGTCAGCTTGAACTACAAACTTCAAAAAACCAAAACACGGGCTGGGGAAGAAGCTCAGTAGATAAAGTACCGTGGACCAAGCCACCCACATCAAAGCCCAGCATAGTTTGTAACCCCCGGTCTGGGGTGAGGCGGCGGTGGCTTTGTAAGTGAAATGCCATCGGTGGATCCCTGGTGCTCACTGGCTTGCTCGTCTAGCCAATGGGTAGCTCTAGATTCAGTGGGAGACTCTGTCTCAAAAGATAAGATAGATAAACAAAGCAGACAGAGAACACAAAAAGATAGGTGGAAGGCACTCGTGGAAAATACCAACATCAATCTCTGGCCTACATACACACGTGCACTTGCTTGCATTCACGTACATGCACATGTGTTAAACACATATGTAAGTACAAGCACATGTGCTCGCACACACAGACACAGGCACACAGATACACAGACACACATACAGATGGAGAGACAGACAGACAGACACACTCCAAACAATGACAGAAAACTTGCACAAAGCTGGCTTTTCAGAGTGGACCACCTCCACTGTGTGACCTCTAACATGACCTGAGGCCCTAATGGTAACAAAGATGCTTCTGTCAGTTGGGAAGTTCCAAGATTCAGAGAGTCCACGCCAGGAACTAGGGACAAAAGCTACATAAACTCTTTACTATAAACAGTGAGCCGGGCGGTGGTGGCGCACGCCTTTAATCCCAGCACTTGGGAGGCAGAGGCAGGCGGATCTCTGTGAGTTCAAGGCCAGCCTGGTCTACAAGAGCTAGTTCCAGGACAGGAACCAAGAGCTACGGGGAAACCCTGTCTCGAAAAATCCAAAAAAAAAAAACAAAAACAAACAAACAAAAAAAAAAACAGTGATTTTTTTTTTTAAATCAAGAGATAGTGGTGCACACCTTTTATACCAGCACTCAGGCGGCAGAAGCAGGCGGATCTCTGTGAGTTCGAGACCAGCCTCGTCTGTAGAGTGAGTTCCAGGACAGCCAGGACTGTTACACAGAGAAACCCTCCTTTGAAAAACTAAAACAAAACAGAACAACAACAACAAAAAAAAACCCAAAACAAAAATCCAGTGATTTTTAAAAACATATTGAAAAATCTTATTTAGTCATAATATGTGTTGGGTTTTTGTTTTGTTTTTAGGGTTTTGCTCATTTGTTTTAAGACAGAGTTCCTCTGTGTAGCCCTGGCTGTCCTGGAACTTACTCTGTAGACCAGTCAGTCTAGTCTGGAACTCAGGAGATAGGTCTGCCTATGCCTCCCAAGTGCTGGAATTAAAAGTATGCACCTCCACCAACTGGCTCAGAATGTGTTGGTTTTTTTTTTTTTTTTTTTTCGGGGCTGTTTTTTTTTTATTATTTATTTATTAAAGATTTCTGCCTCCTCCCCGCCTCCCATTTCCCTCCCCCTCCCCCAATCAAGTCCCCCTCCCTCATCAGCCCAAAGAGCAGTCAGGGTTCCCTGCCCTTTGGGAAGTCCAAGGACCCCCCACCTCCTTCCAGGTCTAGTAAGGTGAGCATCCAAACTGCCTAGGCTCCCACAAAGCCAGTACCTGCAGTAGGATCAAAACCCAGTGCCATTGTTCTTGACTTCTCAGCAGCCCTCATTGTCTGCTATGTTCAGCGAGTCCGGTTTTATTCCATGCTTTTTCAGACCCAGTCCAACTGGCCTTGGTGAGTTCCCGAAAGATCATCCCCATTGTCTCAGTATGTGGGTGCACCCCTCGCGGTTCTGAGTTCCTTGTTCGTGTTCTCTCTCTTTCTGCTCCTGATTTGGACCTTGGGATTTCAGTCCGGTGCTCCAAGGGTCTCTGTCTCTGTCTCCTTTCATCGCCTGATGAAGTTTAATATCCAGGAGAATGACTATATGTTTTTCTTTGGGTTCACCTTCTTATTTAACTTCTCTAGGATCACGAATTATAGGCTCAATGTCCTTTATTTATGGCTAGAAACCATGTTCCTCTTTTTGGGTCTGGCTTACCTCACTCAGGGTAGTGTTTTCTATTTCCGTTCATTTGCATGCAAAATTCAAGAAGTCATTGTTTTTTACTGCTGAGTAGTACTCTAATATGTATATATTCCATACTTTCTTCATCCATTCTTCCATTGAAGGGCATCTAGGTTGTTTCCAGGTTCTGGCTATTACAAACAATGCTGCTATGAACATAGTTGAACATATACTTTTGTTGTATGTTAGGGCATCTCTTGGGTATATTCCCAAGAGTGGTATTGCTGGGTCCAGGGGTAGGTTGATCCCGAATTTCCTGAGAAACCGCCACACTGCTTTCCAAAGTGGTTGCACAAGTTTGCATTCCCACCAGCAATGGATGAGTGTTCCCGTTACTCCACATCCTCTCCAGCAAAGGGTATCATTGGTGTTTTTGATTTTAGCCATTCTGACAGGTGTAAGATGGTATCTTAAAGTTGTCTTGATTTGCATTTCCCTGATCGCTAAGGAAGTTGAGTGTCTTTTGGTCATTTGAACTTCTTCTGTTGAAAATTCTCTGTTCAGCTCAGTGCCCCATTTTATAATTGGGTTGATTAGTTTTTCACAGTCTAATTTCTTGAGTTCTTTATATATTTTGGAGATCAGACCTTTGTCCGTTGCAGGGTTGGTGAAGATCCAGAATGTGTTTTTTAAACAAGCTGATATATTTATTTTGAAGTCATTTACTGTTGGAAATGGGTCTGAGGGCCCAAGGCCACAACCACACAACCCAAAGTATTTCACCAAGGCCAAATGTTTTAATTCCACAGAAGGGTGTGTATCCCTATCAAATCAAGCAAACAAACACACAGCAGTGTGTGTCGGGGGGGGGGGGGGAGGACAGGGGGTGGCTCTGCCTCAGCCTGAGTGGTCAGAAGCTAGCCTCACATTCTTACGTAGCTGGCTAATTCAAAATGACAAGCAAAGTGCGACTTTTGAGAACAGGGTTCAACTCTGATCCTAGAAAAGTGTTGATTTGCTGGGCATGGTGGCACACGCCTTTGATCTCGGCACTGGGAAGGCAGATCTTTGTGAGTTTGAGGCCAGCCTGGTGTACTTAGTGAATTCCTGAACAACCAGAGCCACATAGTAAGACCCTGTCTGAAAGTACGCAGGGCAGGGAGAGGGAGGGAGGGAGGATGAGGTGTTGATTCTGTGGAGGAATTTTTCCCAGAAGGTGTCTTTAGATTTCTCTAAAGACGAGATCTCTTTAACCCTTTGATAGGCTGTACATTTCATTTACATTTTCACTCACATAGCTTTGTTCCTTGTTCTGAAAGTAATGTTTCTTACGTATTTTTCTTCTCCTTATTTTCTGTCTATACAAACAAAATGTTGATTAGACATCCCAGCTCTCATCAGTAACACTTGCCTTACATCCCCTCATTTCCTGCCCCCAGTTGAAAGGCCTGTCTCCCCAGAACTGCCACGAAGAAATAGAGGAGCTGCTGCCCCTCCTCGGCCTAAAGGACAAGTGGAACTCGAGGTCCAAGTTCCTGACTTGGGGGATGAAGCGGAAGCTCTCGCTTGGCATCGCCCTCATAGCCGGTTCTAAGGTATAGAGCAGGGATCTGGCCTCTTGATGCAGCCAAGTCAGGCTCCTACGCTAGGACAGACCTGGGGTGGTGAGGACATCTTGTCAAACCCCCAGCTGCAGCTGCACAGAGTCCCTCAGCATGCCTAGTCTGGGCCTGGGATGTGGCTCTGTCAGTGTTTAAAGACTGCACCTCTGCCCTTCTAGGTCCTGATTCTGGATGAGCCCACCTCAGGCATGGACTCCACTTCCAGGAGGGCCATCTGGGACCTTCTTCAGCAGCAGAAGAGCGACCGCACCATCCTGCTGACCACTCACTTCATGGACGAAGCTGACCTGCTGGGGGACCGCATCGCCATCATGGCCAAGGGGGAGCTACGGTGCTGTGGGTCACCAGCGTTCCTCAAGCAGAAATATGGTGAGTAGCGGGTAGCAGGAGTCCAGGTCAGCCTCTGTCCTGTGACAGACCAGTGCCACTTCTACCGCCCTTGTGAAGCGCCCTGGTCTTCCCTAGACTTCCTGTTGTCAGTCCAGGAGACGAGCTTGTGAGAATGAGGAAGAAATGAAGTAAAAAGCACCTTTGAGACTTAGGACCAGAATACCCATGTGTTTATTCCAGTTTGTCAATTTATTGCCTCTCCATCCAGGCACCAAGTTAGTTTATCCTTTCTTAGAATTTTTTTTAAAAAAAATCTAATCTATGAAATGGAAGCAAACAAAGCCAAAGTCTCACAGCCCATGTCTGACCCATCTGCAAACATTGCTGGTCTTAATTTCAAAATACATATAGGAGTTGGGCGATGGTAGCGCGTGACTTTAATCCCTGCACTCGGGAGGCAGAAGCAGGTGGATCTCTGTGAGTTCGAGGTCAGGTGGGTCTACAATCAAGTTCCAGGACAGCCAGAGCTGTTACACAAAGAAGCCCTGTCTCAAAAAGAAATGAAGACTATATATATGTTCTACCTGTCTCTTTCAAATTTCTGGCTACATTCTAGCATTCTGGTGTCTGGGTCACCATCTCCTCCTACTTGGATTATTATTATTATTATTATTATTATTATTATGCCTCCTCGCCTATCCCTCTCTCTCTTATCTTACATCTTCACACTCTGTTGTCAACCCAGTTATCCAAGTGAGTTCTTGGCAATGTGGACCATTCTTACATTCAGAATTCGGAGGATCACCCTTGTTGGCACCCTTACTGTAGTTCTTCATCACTGCTTAGCACTTAGATTGGCCATCATTCTATCTCCTAATTCTGAAACAGAAGGGAAGTCTCTAGAATGGCATTGCAGAGTTTCTGAAGCCAGGTCATTATGGTTTAAACTGACTTCACAACATTTCTTTGTCTTGCTGTGACCTGTCCATGCTGAGATACAGAATATGGCCTAAAAAGAATGTTTATACAATAAGCTGATTTCATAGTCTTCTGCATGGTCTTCCAGGTGGAGGATATTATATGACTTTGATAAAAAGGCCGATCTGTGACACCGTGAAGCTTTCTAGTGTGGTTTACCAACACATACCAAATGCAATTTTGGAGTCCAGCATTGGAGAAGAAGTGGTATTCATACTTCCTAAGAAGACCACATCCAGGTATGGACCAAGACGCCAGCACACTCCACCACAGCCACAACAATCCTCAGCCTTCACACATGCCCACACGCAAAGTACAGTGTCTCCTGTTGCGGAGTCAGCATAGGATTCAGAACCCCGTTATCTGAATTATGTCTAGCATGGAACTTGGGTTCACCTCATTGGCCATGGCTCTTCTTGAAGACTTGTAAAATAATGAGGTGTTATCTGATCCACATACACCCAGTGAGCTGAGCAAGTAATGGCAATCACAAGAGACAACACTCAGAAACAAAAATAAAGACAAATAACACATTAGTCTTCAGAAATCCTAAATTCTAGGTGGACATGCGTCTCAAATTCCTGTTTTTTCTGAAGCAGGGAATGCATATTGATGGTTCCAGTTCATGAGAACAGTTTCAGACAGCCTTGACGTCACCCACTGGCTGTTCACGCTGACTTTTGAACACTTATTTCTTCCTAAAAGCTGGCTTCATTTGCCTGATCCTTGCTATAGAAGAGTATCCTAGATGGTATAATATAAGTACTTTGTCGGGGTCCTCTGCATCAAATTATGAAACACACCTTTTTTAGACTGAAGCCATACTCACAGTCTTGAAAAGATGTCCTGCCATATCACGCATATTCACAGATATGCTTTTGGTCTCCTGTTACTACAGCTGAATGTGCTGCCAAATTCTGCCACTAAGTAACAGTCCTCACGACTCTCCCAGTCTGTCTAGACTTCTCTTGAAGCCCTTCTTGCCTTCGCCTTTGTCTTGTCCCAAAAACATGACACCTGCTCTCAGATCTGAGGGTTTTATAGTGCTGCAGTGCTTCTAGTTTCAAATTCTGGGTCAGTTGTATATTACTGAATAACAGCATAACTCAAAACATTCTGGCTTAAAGTAGCAACTATTTAATGTTTTTTTCCCAGTACTGGGGATTCAGTCCAGGGCCTTGCGCATGAAAGACAGGGACTGTAACTCTTGCCTCCCCTGCCCCGTCGGTTTCTGTCTGTTGCATACACTGAACTGAACAGATTTTATGCCCCACATTAATTTTTTTATGGACCTAGAGTGTTCTGGAATATCCAGGATGGCTCGTTCTCACATCTGGGAAAACAATGCTGGCTAACAACTGGGTGCTACTGGAACTGCTGAGTGCTCCTCTTGGTCACTCTCAGTTGCCTTGGGCTTCTCATAGCGTGGCAGGTCAAATCCAAGAAAAGGTATCTCAGGAGGGACTGAGAAGGAAGGTGGTAGTTACTCCTCGTTAGGCCTGGGTTCAGAAATACTAAAACTCCATTTTTGTACTAGATATATTTTAGACTTAGCCCCATAGGAACTTTCCAAAGTAAATACTATTACAAGTTCGAAAGTGATAGCTATGAAACTAAGTGATAAAGCTGAGATCTGAGCAGATAGCTCAACAACAAACTCCATGTCTTCTCTGATGTAGAGAGCTCAGGGTGGAATTCCATCTTTCAAAAATAAAACGTTTTTCCCTTCTAGGTTTGAAGCTCTATTTACTGAATTAGAAAAGAGACAGATAGAGCTGGGAATCTCCACTTTGGGAGCCTCTGTCACTACTATGGAGGAAGTGTTCATACAGTAAGCAAAAATAAAATAACTGGAAGGCTGGGGAGGTGGCTCAAGTGGGTAAGAGCACTTGCTATGCAAGCTTGAAAATGGGCTCGCTGGCTGACCAGCCCAGGAAAACCCCAGTGATCATCAGGTTCACTGAGAGACCCTGTCTCAAGGGACAAAACGGAAAGGAATAGAGGAAGACATTAGGCATCTTTCTCTGTCATTGAAAGTACCTGTACACACCCACATACACACACACACTAACAAAACTGACAGCTTCAAACATCTTACCCAATGCTTGACTCTTGTTCCTAATTGTCTTGTTGAATGGCCTTCTAGTCTCTGAACAATACTTTTGATCTAGTAGGGTATTAGATAATAAAAAATTGTGTTAGATGTATTATCATTCAACAAACTTATTTTTGGTGGGTGGTGAGAACAGGGTCTCTTTGTATATGAGTATCCTAGACCTCACTATGTAGACCAGGCTGACCTCAAACTTACAGAGATCCACCTGCCTCTGCCTCCTGAGTGCTGGGATTAAAGTTGTATGCCACTACGCCTGGTCTAACAAATCTATTTTTTTTTTTACTTTTTTTGAGACAAGGGTCTCATTATATAGTTCTAAATATGTCTGAAAGTACCTGTATGTATCAAGCTGGCCCCAAACTTGGGGTGATCCTCCTGCCTCTGCTTCATAAGCACTGTGATTATAAGTATATGTTACCAACTGGCAACAACCATTTTATCAATTGAGATGCTTTTGCCTGCAGGTATCTTGACAATAATCTTGACTTAGCTGTTTTTAACAATATGGAGAATTTATTACTTCCCTTACAAAGAATCCCCCTGATTGCGCAGTTGTTGGGCTAAGTGGTTTATCTACCAATCAGTTTGTACACCCTGAATCGGGAATACAGGCTCGGTTCTAGGAAGACCTTGGTGGAGTGCTGCTATCTAGGGAGCTATACCAGGCCAGAGCTTGGCAAAGAGCCCAGGGGTAATTTTATCCAGTCTGGCATTTGTCTTTTTATTTGCATGTGCAGCTGTTTATGATTATTCATAAAATATTCAGATTTATAACTATGATTTTTCTTGATGTGTTCTACCGTTGACAAGTACACATTGCATATAATTTTCTCTTTCAATTTTGTTTTCCTCCTATTTTCAACCATCCGTCCATACTTGTTGCAAATTATATATTACAATTTTATTATTTTAATGATCAGTCTAGATGAAGAGATACAATATCTTTGTCAAAGGCTAAAAGGAACTGGAATCTTTAACCTGCTCTTGGAAAATGCTGGGACCTTTAATCCCCATGTGTGCCACCATTGTCAACTTACATATTATTGTGCATTTTATTTTTTTGTTTTATTTATTTTTTTATTGATATTTATTGAACACTACATTTTTCTCTGGTCCCCTCTCTGCCTCTCCCATCCCCCTTCAATCCTCCCCCAAGGTCCCCATACTCCCAATTTACTCAGGAGATCTTGTCTTTTTCTACTTTCTACTTCCTATGTAGATTAGATCTATGTAAGTCTCTCTTAGTGTCCTCATTGTTGTCTAAGTTCTCTGGGATTGTGGTTTGTAGGCTGGCTTTCTTTGCTTTATGTTTAAAAACCACCTATGAGTGAGTACATGTGATAATTGTCTTTCTGTGTCTGGGTTACCTCACTCAAAATAATGTTTTCTAGCTCCATTCATTTTCCGGCAAAATTCAAGCTGTCGTTACTTTTTTTTTCTGCTGTGTAGTACTCCATTGTGTAAATGTACCACATTTTCCTTATCCATTCTTCGGTTGAGGGGCATTTAGGTTGTTTCCAGGTTCTGGCTATGACAAACAAAGCTGCTATGAACATAGTTGAGCACATTACCTTGTGGCACGATTGAGCATCCTTTGGATATATACCCAAAAGTGGTCTTACTGGGTCTTGAGGAAGGTTGTTTCCTAATTTTCTGAGAAATCACCACACTGACATCCAAAGGGGTTGTACCAGCTTGCATTCCCACCAGCAATGCAGGAGTGTTCCCTTTTCCCCACAACCTCTCCAGCATAAGTTGTCATCAGTGTTTTTGATCTTGGCCATTCTTACAGGTGTAAAATGGAATCTCAGAGTTGTTTTGATTTGTATTTCTTTGATGACTAAGGATGTTGAACATTTCCTTAAGTGTCTTTTAGCCATTTTAGATTCCTCTGTTGAGAGTTCTCTGATTAGGTCTGTACTCCACTTTTTTTATTGGATTATGTGATCTTTTGGTGTCCAATTTCTTGAGTTCTTTGTATATTTTGGAGATCAGACCTCTGTCTGATGTGGGGTTAGTGAAGATCTTTTCCTAATCTGTAGGCTGTCATTTTGTCTTGTTGACCTTTGCTTTACAGAAGCTTTTCAGTTTCAGGAGGTCCCATTTATTAATTGTTTCTCTCAGTGTCTGTGCTGCTGGGGATATAGTTAGGAAGTGGTCTCCTGTGCCAATGCGTTCAAGTGTACTTTCCACTTTCTCTTCTATAAGATTCAGTGTGGCTGGCTTTATGTTGAGGCCTTTGATGTATTTGGACTTTGAGTTTTGTGCATGGTGATAGATATGGGTTTTTTTTATTCTTCCACATGTTGATATCCAGTTATGCCAGCACCACTTGTTAAATATGCTTTCTTTTTTCCATTTGAAATTTTTTGCTTCTTTATCAAAGATCAGGTGTTTGAAAATGGGTGGATTGATATCCAAATCTTCTATTTGGTTCCATTGGTCCTCCTGTCTGTTCTTATGCCAATGCCAGGCTGTTTTCAGTACTGTAGCTCTGTAGTAGAGTTTGAAGTCAGGGATTGTGATGACTCCAGAAGTTCTTTTATTGTACAGGATTGTTTTGGCTGTCCTGGGTTTTTTGCTTTTCCAAATGAGGTTGAGTATCGTTCTTTCGAGGTCTTTAAAGAATTTTGCTGGGATTTTGATGGGCTATTGTGCATTTTAATTCTGAATCTTTTTAGCCTTCACAAAACATCATTATTTGTCTGGGACACAAAATGGTTTATCAGTGTTGTTTCTCTGCCTTGTGTGCTCCACCACTAATCCACACCCAGCCTTCCTGTAGCATGTTTACTCTGTGCCAAGCCCTAGGTGTTTTGTTCTTGTTTTCAAGCTAGGAAACTTTTTTTTTTTTTTAAATAGGGTCTCACTCTGTTGCCCCGACTGCCCTGAGGTTAATATATGTAGACCTGAATGGCCTTAAATTCACAAAGATCACCTGCCTCTACCTCCAGGGTGCTGGAATTAAAGGCATGTGCTACCATGCACAGCAATATATATATATATATATATATATATATATATATATATATATATATATATCTGAAATAAAAAAATTTATCTCGTTCCCTTTTTTGTGGTAGTGGGGACTGCCTAGGGTGTCTCATATGGTGGTGAGTGCATTATCACCGAGCTACCGCTCTAGACATTTCTTCATAGTTTTATGATCAGGTGTGTGTGCTTACTGGGGACTGAATTTATGGTATCATGCATACTAGGCAAGCATTCTACCACTAAGCTATGTTCTCAGCCCTCTCTCTATTTTACTGTGAGGCAGAGTTTCACTAAGTTGAGCAGGCTGGCCTCGGTTTTATTCCCGGGGCTCTGAATTTATGAGCCCCTTCTCCAGGTTGCCATACAGCTGGGATTACACCTGTGTGTGGCACACTAGCAGGCTTTTGTTTTGTTTTGTTTTTGTTTGATTTTGGTTTTTGAAGAAAAGATTTCTCTGTTGTAGCCCTGGCTGTCCTGGAACTCGCTCTAAAGACCAGGCTGGTCGCAAACTCAGACATTCCCCTGTCTCTGCCTCCTGAGTGCTGGGAGTGAAGGCGTGCACCACTACCTGGTATCACTGGCAGTTTGTAATGAAAGCATTTTCATCTCTATGGAAGTTAATTTATACATTTCTGTCTTTCATGGGTTTTAAAAAATCTATTCTATTTTTAAAATATTTACCTTAGGTGATCACAAATATTTCCCCTGCCTTTTCTTCTGGGAATGTTATTATTTTAGCTTTAAATTAGGTATATAATTCAACTAGCAATTATTTTGGGATGTGACTTGATAAAGTGTCCGTATTCATTTTCTTATATATGGCTATCTTGTAGGGATACAAGTATTTGTTGAAAAGATTTTTCAACATTGAATTATTTGGGTTTCATCACCAAAAGTCAACTGACTTTAATTTTTCTACATTTCCAGTTCTGCTTCAAGGATCTATTCTGTCTTGATGCCAGTATTATATTGTTGGGATGGCTGCTGGGGGTTGCTTTAGTTTTGCAGAATGTTTAGCTTTGTTCTGTGTTTTTTTTTTTTTTAAGACTATTTTAGTTATTAAAGGTACTTTGATATAAGCTTGTCAGTTTCTATTTACGAACCTGCTGGAATGCCAGTGCATAATTTTTAAGAATGTACTACACTAATACAAGAAGTTAATCATAGGGAAAGAGGAGGTGTATGAACAGCTCTCTGCACTTCCTGCCCTTATAAGTGGATCCAGCAGTTCCAATCTAACTCCAGGTACCTGCAGCCCTTGCCGATAGCTAGAAAAAATGCAGCCTCATGAAAAGCTTTAAGAAAAAATAATAGTTAATCCATTCTCCACTTCTTCACCTACAGAAACTGAGATAATAAATGTTTACAGTTGCTGGGCTGAAGAGGTGGCTCAGAGTTCCTGAGTTCAATTCCCAATAACCATGCAGTGGCTCACAACCATTTGTAATGAGATCTGGTGCCCTCTTCTGGCTTGCAGGCATACATGCAGGCAGAACACTTTATACCTATCTTTAAAAAATAAATGTTTACAGTTTTTTTAAGATGCCCAACTTTGGTGACAATCTGTGTTGCAGTATGAACAACAAATGTACCAACCTCTATAATCCTCCTGAAAGAAAAATTAGCCACAAGTAATAATGACTTGTGTTAGGATAAGTTCCCAGGAATAAAACAGTGACTCAAGGGTTATGAACAGAAATACATCACCTAACCAGGCGGTGGTGGCACACGCCTTTAATCCCAGCACTCGGGAGGCAGAGGCAGGGCCAGCAAACTATTCTTAGAAAGCCAGGTAGTGCACTTATGCCCATGTCACAGAACCCCCAGAGAAGACCACCACAGAGCCGTTATCCAATGCAAACACACTGGGGTTTATTGATTACAAGGTAGCTCAGACCATAATCCAACACACCGATGATGCAGCAGGTCAGCCTCCAGCCCTTGAGATAAGGGGTTTTTAAAGTGAAAACTGCAAGCAGGGTGATGCAAATCTTGGCATTTCGGGATTGGGCAAAGGCATACAACCTTTGAATTCCTTGGTTGGAGTATAAGGGAATTACAAAACAGTGGCTGTCAGCAGACAAGAATTTCAAAACAGCAGTTAATCGGATACCCACAGGACATTTGAAGCAAGTAGATGTTGTTTGGACACTCTGATGGGTCACTTTGACCAGGACAGGCTCAGTTTCTTGAAAATGTTTGTCTTTGCTGTAGCTGCATTTACACACACACACACAGTTAGGCCCTGTCTAAAATGAAATTCTTTATCATAATGGAATTTGTTCTGCTCCTTCCGTACTTGGGAGGCAGAAAAAGGCAGATCTCTGTGAGTTAAGGCCAGCCTAGTCTACAAAGTGAGTTCCAGGACAGCCAGAACTACATAGAGAAACCCTGTCTCGAAAACAAAAATAAACAAACAAACAAAAACGCCAGATAGCATTTTATACTATATAAGCTTAGACAATCAGGATATTATGTAGGTACTTATGTACTCAACATGTAATCATTTCAAAATGCAAAACCATTCTAAGTTCAGGACCAGGGAAAAAGTAGGCCTTGGCTGTTCTAAACTACTAACCAGTGCTTGTTAAGCTCCTGGTCTATAATCTTTCCTTCCTTTTTTTTCAGTATTTGGTTTTCGTTTTTTGGAAACAGGGTTTCTCTGTGTAGCCTTGGCTGTCCTGGAACTCACTCTGTAGACCAGGCTGGCTTCAAACTCACAGGATCTACCTGTTTCTGCCTCCTGAGTGCTGGAATTAAAGGTGTGTGCCACCACTGCTTGGCCATTGTCAATAATCTCAATGTTTTTTTTTTTTAATTTTTAGTTTTGCTTATAAGATTAACTAACATATTATTTTGTTTTAGTTTTCATGTAGTACTTTTTAAAACAAAGTAACAAACATCTAATCACAATAGTGTTTCATGCTATCTTTAAAAAGACATTGGTGAGTTAACACGGTGCTCAGAGCCCATGGAGGCCCATGCTCCCCACTGTACAACTTAGACATAGCACCCTTCGCCGTCATTGTTCTTAGTCTAGTTTACGTCTTCCCAAGTAGTGTATGAATCTCATTGTTTAAATACAAACAAAATGAAATGTGTTGTGATTTTGAGACTTTCGTTTTTGCTTTGGTTTAGAGTTTGTAAGTTGGCTGATTCTGGCACAAGTGTCTTAACTGAGAAGCGACCCTCTGCTCAACATTGTCCCCGAATTCACAGAGTTCCTGTTGACAGAATTAAATGTCTTCACTCAAGAATCTTTTCAGTGCAGTCTGGCCTGTCAATCAAATTAAATACTGGAGTAAGCAGCATATTTCAAATACATGGGGAAAATGTGGTTTAATAGATGGAATCATGCTATTGTTCTATCAAAAGCTGGGTTTAGAGTGGGTGTGGTGGCATATGGCTTTAATCCCAGTACTCAGAAGCCAAAGGCAGACAGATCTCTGTGAGTTTGAGGCTAGCCTGGTCTACATAGTGAGTTCCATGATAGACAGGGCTAGGTAGAGAGATGCTGTCTCAAAAAAAAAATAAAAGTAATAAAAGAACTGGATTTGGTAGCACATGCCTATAATTCCAGTGCTTGAGAGGCTGAACCAGGAAGACTATGAGTTCATGGACAGCCTTGGTTACATGTAGAGATTCCGTGTCAATAAAATAAGATAAAGAATGGGTCTATGACGTTTCAGCAGGATTACACAGCCTGCTCTAGTTCAAAGGCAGAAGTGTCTTAGTTAGGGTTACTGTTGCTGTGATGAAACGCCATGACCAAAGCATCAGCTTATAAAGGAAACATTTAATTCCCAGGAGACCTGCCCTTTCCTGGGTGGAGACAGAAAAGGAGGGGATTGGAAGGGGGAAATGGGGAGTTGAGGAGAGGGCCTGGGAGGGGAGGATGGGGGAAAAGCTGTGGTTGGGATGTAAAACAAATAGATGAGTTTTAAAAGAGAAAGCATTTAATTGGGGGATTGTGTACAGTTTCAGAGGATTAGCCCATTTCCAGCATGGCAGAGAGCATGGCAGCCGCAGGCAGGCGTGGCCCTGGAGTAGTCACTGAGAACTTACATCCTGATCCGATCCGTGGCAGGAGGCAGATAGAGGGAGAGGGAGAGAGAGAGACTAGACCTGGCAAAAGCCCACCCTCAGTGACACACTCCCTCTGACAAGGCCACACCTCCTAAGCCTTCCTAAGAAGTCCACCAACTGGAAAGCAAACATCCAAATATATGGAGCCTATGGAGGCCATCCTCTTTCAAGCCACCACAGTGGTGATTAGCCCAATTGAGGAACGGTATCCAAAACATCCTAGCAGGGGGCTGCCCTTTCTTCCTCAGCTAAGAGACTGAAAGAACTTGAACTGCTGAAATTCATACTCTGTGCGGTGTAGTTGCTCATGTGCTGCACCACCAAGAACTTAAATTTTAAGGACCAGTGGTGATGGCGCACGCCTTTAATCCCAATACTTGGGAGGCAGAGGCAGGCTGATCTCTGTGAGTTCAAGGCCAGCCTGGTCTACAAAGTGAGTTCCAGGACAGCCAGGACTGTTACACAGAGAAACCCTGTCTTTTTTGTTGTTGTTATTGTTTGTTTGTTTGTTTTTCGAGACAGGGTTTCTCTGTAGCTTTTGGAGCCTGTCCTGAAACTAGCTCTTGTAGAACAGGCTGGCTTCGAACTCACAGAGATCTTCCACCTGCCTCTGCCTCCTGAGTGCTAGGATTAAAGCCGTGTCCCACCACCGCCTGGCGAGAAACCCTGTCTTGAAAAACAAAAAACAAAACAAAAAAAAAGATTTAAAATTTTAAAAAGCGTATTTATGCAGTAATGGGGAAGTTCATCCATAAAGTCCGTGTCTGGGGTTGGGGTCAACCCTCTGCTGCTCAAAATCCTTAGCAAGGCATTACCTGGTGCCCTGTGTCCATGATGCACCTTTGAAGGTCCCTCCCTAGCGCTGCTTGTGAAGTCCTTCTATGTCCACTCTCAAATTAGGTGTAGCAGACCTTTGGAGAGCGTTGAAGTAGGTGTCCAGCACATCAAGGGTAGAAACTCATGATTGCTTGAGAGCTCTAGTGATTTGTTGATATTTGGCCAGGGATATGGGTGCCTGATTCAAACGAGGCCTCTTTCCACAGTGCTCCTGGAAGGGGCTGTGCAATAGGCACTAGAGCTTGGTCTGGAAGGCCCTTTCACATGTCCCGACATGCTGCCCCAGAGAAGCCAAGTGAGCACACACAGCGCTGACCCCGAGGCTTCCCACACCAGGCTTATGTCAGCCCCTAGGACCACGGGGCATATAACTGTAGACTGATTTTGACTGTCACGGCCACAAGGCCATGCTATGGGTCCTCCCTAATTATACAAATTATCTAACTAGAGGTGGAACATGCAAGTTAAAGATTACTTCAAAATTAAGTTGTATCCATCATCTAGAGATTTTGTTTTTATTTTTGTTTTTGTTTTCATGGCAGGGTTTCTCTGTGTAGTCCCGACTGTCCTGGAAATCACCCTAGACCAGGCTGACCTCAAACTCACAGAGATCCACCTGTCTCTGCCTCCTGAGTGCTGGGATTAAAAGTTTACGTCACCACCCTGCAATAATGTTCCACTCCGTAGCCCTGGCCGGCCTGGAATTCACTGTGCAGACCAGGATGGCCCTGAGCTGATACATATACTCCTGCCTTTGTCTCCTGAATGCTGGAACTAAAAGTGTGTGTTACCCGGCAAGAATTTTTTTAAAGAGTTATTTATTTTTATGTGTGTGATATTTTCCCTCTGTGTACGTCTGGTGCCCCTCATGTGAGCCTGGTGTCCGTGGAGGTCAGAGGAGAGTGGCAGATTCCCTGAACTGGAGTTATAGTTGCTGTGAGCCGCCATGTGGGTCCTGGGAATTAATAAACCTGGATCCTCTGCAAGAGCACCCAGCGCTCTTAACTAATGTGCCATTCTCCCAGCCCCCAATAATTTTTTTATGTTGTAACAAATGAAACATCCACCAATCTGCCATATTCTCCCATCAAATTTAAATTTTTACAAGTCAGGGGGGAAATGTTATTGTTTGTATCTGGTATCCGAAGTGCGGTAGGTTCTACCCACAGAAGTGTTCGGGTCGGAGCTCCTCTTGCTGCTCCTTAGCAGGATGAAATCATAAGGTGTCCTAACCTGAAGCAGAGGGAAGTGGGCCGTGCAGTGGAGGACTGTAGGGGGGAGTGAGGTGGGCCACGCAGTGGAGGACTGTAGGGGGGAGTGAGGTGGGCTGCGCAGTGGAGGACTGTAGAGGGGAGTGAGGTGGGCCGTGCAGTGGAGGACTGTAGGGGGGAGTGAGGTGGGCCGTGCAGTGGAGGACTGTAGGGGGGAGTGAGGTGGGCCGCGCAGTGGACTGTCGTGGGTGTGAGCAGATGCTGCTTCAGTGCGTCCAGCTTCCTCCTCTATGTTGACACAGCACCTGCCTTCTTTTCCAACCCTAGCTCCGTCTTTTCTGCCAACAATTCTATGCCATGCTCCTGAAGAAGGTCGCATATTCTTGGCGCAACTGGAAGTTGATGTTATTTGTGCAGATTCTGCTGCCTCTGGTGATCATTATGTTAAGTCTCACTTTTTTTGACTTCAAATTAAAGAAAATGGAAAATGTACCCTTGGAGCTAACTTTAAAAACATATGGTCAGACTATTGTACCATTTTTTGTTTCTGAGAATTTCCACTTGGATCCTCAACTTTCAGATAATTTTAAAAAGATGCTCGTGGCTGCAGGACAGATTCCTTTGCATCTTCAAGGTAGGCACCAGGACCAGGAGCTTAGCGGGAAGTAGACCCGTTTTTCTTTTCAGGGAAACTGCGTGTTTCTGGACCCCATGGTGCACTCTGAAGTCAGACTGACTATCTAAAGCTAAGGAAGACGTCGTTTAGACTCTGGATAACAAGAAGGGGAGAACGTCTAGAGATGAGACCATTGTCTCTCCAGAGGTCGTGGAGTCTTTTGTTTGTTTGTTTTGCTTTATCAGGTCAGGGTTTCTCTGTATCTTTGACTGTCCTGGAACTCTCTCTGTGGACCAGGCTGGACTCAAACTCAGAGATCAGCCTGCTTCTGCCTCCAGAGAGCTGAGATTATTGTGTGTGGTGCCACTGCCTGGCCGAGGTTGTGGATTCTTTAAGAAACTGATCGTAATGGAAGGTCCGCAGGTAGCTGATAGCATATTCCTGAAGGGGGTGCAGAGACCCAGACCCGCCCTCATCCTTCTTCCCTTCCCACCCATGAGGCGACATGTCTGCATTTCCACACATTCCGTTCACGATGCTTCACCACAGGCCCCAGCGCAGCGCGGCCGACAGACCAAGAACTGAGCTGTTAGCCAAGACAAATCTCCCTCTGGGATATTCGTTACAGTGACCGAGAGCTGTCTTAACACACTGTCCTTCTCAAAACTTGTTTCTTCATACATCAGATTGGGAGAAGCCTGCTTTGCATTGTTGCTAACAGTTTGGTAATGATCACTTTGTATAGTTGAAGTCCAATGCAATAATGTCAAGATTTTTTTTTTTAAAGATCACTAAAGGTCTTTTTCAACTTTAAAGCATAACGATGTGGCACTGTGTACTGAGAATATAGAGAGAACAGAATTAGTACAGCCCTCACGGAACTTCTAACCCAGAGGCCTATCGACAACAAGGTCAGAGTCTGTGGGAGGGAAACCCCACGGTCAGAGCCTGCCACCTGAGGAGGACTGGCTGGTGGGAAGGGAAGATCACTAAAAGACATTCCAAACAATATGGAGATCTGCAAGCTTAAGGAACCCACAGGTACAGAGAGAATCTAAAGACACGAGGCCAAAAGTCTGGAGAGTGACTAAATAGTTTTCTCTTCCTCTGTCAGAATGCACCAGGAAAGAAAATAGGGATTATCCTGGCACATGGTGCTAAGAGGAAGAGTTCAAGAGTGAGGGCCTCTATTTGGCTTCCGAGAGAGCTTCATGTTGTGTGTTGGAACTTGGTAGACAGGAGGAAGGAATTTCAGGGTAGGAAGAGAACGCTTAATCCACTATCATAATAGCTCACTGCTTCCAAAACTAACTACCTCCAAAGAGAAATAACCCACTCTTGAGCAGCGATGGCCACTAAGGGTCAAGCGTGTAACCCACACAGTCATCCGCAGCAAAGCTCTCACCGCCTTTCTGTGTATTACACTGGGGCTGACTTTCTATAACATAGAAAATGGGTTCTAAGCCAGGCAAGGTTGCACATGGCTTTTAGTCTCAGCACTCAGGAGGCAGAGGCAGGCCAGTCTCTGTGAATTTCAGAACAGCCTGGGCTACATAGTGAGACATCTCAAAAACAAACAACAAAACAAAACAGAAAGTACATTTTATAGTATTTGGATATGTGGCTTTGCCTAAAGGTCAGAGTCCCAGCAAGTTGGTAGGTCTGAGTATACTATTATTAAGTACAGAGAAACTATATAGAAGGTGAAGGGTTTTGTTTGGGACCACATGATCCAGAAAGACATTATGGGGCTAGACCTGGTTGAGGTGGTAGTAAGGGGAAAAGTAGTTGGAATCAAAAGGACTTAAAAGATGGAAATTTGGAGATCATCTGGAATTCGTATAGAGCAGGGCAGGAGGGGTCTAGCTTTTGGATGTGTGTGAGGTTGGTGGTAGGGTACCCAGAAGGAATGGAAGACTGGAGGCGTTGGGGCGGGGAGGCTCATGATGAATGCTGTGTGCCATGGGGTCTGATGTGATATTTTCTCAGCAATTCTTTGTGTACCTTTGACTCCCTTCTAGGTCCTGTAGAGGACTTCCTACTGAAAAAGGCAAAAACGTCTCCTGAGGATTTTGATAAGCTCTATGTGGTGGCAGCTTCTTTTGAAGACGTGAATAACCGCACCACGGTGAAGGCACTGTTCAACAACCAGGCGTACCATTCCCCTGGCCTGGCTCTGGCTCTGGTGGACAATTTTCTCTTCAAGTTTCTTTCCGGTGCCAATGCTTCCATTACCACAACCAACTACCCTCAACCTCAGACCGCCAAAGAGCTCTCCGAGAGTATCTTGTACCAGTACGTTAGCTTCCTTCCCCCAGCTTCAAGCTTCCCCATCTGTAGGGACTTTTGCTGCTCTTCACAGGTTTCTTGAGCTGTGGCCTCATGTTCTGTCTTTCACAGGGGCCCTAAAGGACATTACCTTGTTGTCAATTTTCTTTTCGGAATAGCTTTCCTGTCGAGCTCTTTCTCCATCCTGACCGTCACAGAGGAGAACACTAAGTCTAAGCACATCCAGTTTGTCAGTGGCGTCAGCGCAGCTGCTTTCTGGCTCTCGGCGCTGCTGTGGGATCTCCTTTCTTTCCTTGTCCCCACTCTCCTGCTAGTGGTGAGTACTGGGTGGTGCTGGGCTCATGCTCGTGGGCCGGGGGCTCCCCTTAAAGTGCGGTATACAGAACCAGAACCAGCTGGGAAGTTGAACTTTGAGTCAGTCCTGGCTAGAAAGGCAGGTACGAAAGCTCTCTCATCACCAACTGTGGTCAAGTTCATTTAGGTTTAATATCTTCAGAAATGGGCTGCCTTGAGTTAGGGTGTTTATGTAACACCCACAGAACTGCTGCCTCCAGTCAATGAGAAACAGTGTTTTGGAGATGTGTGTGTATTATTCAGAAGTAGGTAACCAGAGAACAGGGGTGAAGAACTTAGATGTAGTTGAATCAAGTAGTCCGAGGGTTCCCCGATTATCCCGTGCAGAGTGGGTCATCCCCTGCTTTGTTCCGTGTGTTTTATCAGCATCTCTTGGTCCTTTATTTGCTTCACTGTTTCTGAGACTCAGGGCGGCTTTAGTTCACAAGCGAATGCCTGCGAAGGACTCTTAATGCTTGTTTTACATCCTGAGATGACGGGCCTGTGAGAGGGCTCGGTGAGTGAAAGTGTTTGCTCGCAGTCCTCATGGCCTGAGTTTAATCTCTAGATCATATAAGATGGCAGGAAGAACCAACTGGAGAGTGGTCTTCTGTCCTCCACCCACACATCCCTGGCACACACGCAGCAACTCCACCCCACCCCCACAAATACATAAATTAATTAAAGCAGAAAGTACTGTCTTCCTGGCACTCACTGACTTTTCCAAAATTTTTCTGTTTCTTAAGCTGGTGTGTTTGTGGTATAAGGAGGAAGCGTTTGCACATCACGAGGGCACCACGGCGGTGGTCTGGATCATGATGCTGTATGGCTGGGCCGCCATCCCCTTCGTCTACACAGTCAGCTTCTCTTTCAAAAGTCCCGGTAACGCATGCGCTAAGCTGGTGGTAATGCTCACCTTCCTGAGCATCTGCCCTACTGTGCTTGTCACGGTCACAAGCGATAAAGGTGAGATCACATCTAGGTCTTATCTAAATCTCTGCTCTAACAACCCTGGTCGTTACACACTCAGAAATGTGTGTCTACCAAAGACCCGTGAGGAAATGTTCACAGGTGCTAGAGGCTGAAGATTCCCACCTGGAGTGTGCCAAACACATCTCCACAGGGGATGGACAAACAGTTCAATCAAATCCACTCAGTAGATTATTGGTCAGTTTAAGAATGGACTACATTGAGCAGAAGAGTCTGCTACGTCTTGGGTTAAATCCATGAATAGACAGAGTTAATCCTGGAAACAGACTCAGAGAAGGGGCTGCCTCTGGGTTGTTGGGAAGGGGCTGACTAGACAAACAACCCGCCAGGGAACTTTGAGAATGAAGAGTGTTCTTGATCTTGAAGGGGTACTAGTTTACATGAACTTACGTATTTACTAATCGTTATTCACCTGTGATCCATGCATTTCACTAAAATGTAGTGTTCTTTACTTAAAAAAAAAAAAAAAAAAAAAAAGATGAGTAAATTAATGAGCCAGCATTGGAGGAAGGGCTCCTGGTAAGAAAGAAACTGAGTCGGTTTACAACCTACACCTGAAACTGACATCATCATATCTGCACTACCATGTCTGGATCGGGGTGGACAAAATGCCTGAGAAGTTACCTCTGCAATGCTCTTTCTATTAGGATTTATTTTATTATCATGGGTATGTGTCTGGGTTTTCTGTGTGAATGTGCGCATACGTGGGGGTTCACATGGAGGTCAGAAAAGGGCATCGGATCCCCTGGAACCAGGCTGACAAGTGACTGTGGACTGTCTGACACAGTTCCCGGGAGTCAAACCCCAGCCCCAGGAAGAGCAGGAGGTTCTTAGCTGCTGGCTTCCTTTCAGCCCTACAGTGCTCATTCGCTTTCATGCCTCACTTCAGACTGAGTTTTCTTCCCTTCCTCTTCTTTCTTTATTTTTAAAAGTAATTTTTATTTGGGGGCTTGGCGAGATGGGTCAGCAGTTAAGAACACTGGCTGTTCTTCTAGAGAACCCAGGTTTTACTCCCAGCACCCACATGATAGTTCACAAATATTTGTAACTCTGGTTCCTGAGGTCAAGGTACTAAAAATACACACAGGCAAAACACTCATACATATAAAAATTAAGAAAAATTATTTTATGTGCATAAGTGTCTGCCTGAATGGCTGTATGTACATTGCTTACATCCTGGTACCCAGCCAGAAAGCTGTGTCAGACTCCTCGGGACTGGACTTCAAATGCTGTGAGCCGCCATGCCGGTGCTGTCTGTCTGTCTGAGCTCACCTCCAACCCTTCCACCTCTGTTCACACAGCCCTCCTGTAGCCATGCCCCCCTTGGATGTTCTCAGACACAGTGTGCTCTTCGGGCTCACCTGCAAGAACAAGGCTATGCAGTGACAGACAGAAGGAACCAAGCAAAGAAAAGTACTCGTGGCTTAGAGTTTGAATGGATAGGGAGTCAACGCCAGGAGAGGAGGAAGCCAGGTTTCTGCTGGAGACCTGGGAGTACGATGGTCTGGACTAAAGTGGGTTAGGAGGAACGGTGAAGTGTGCACTTTGACTCATGCAGGTAAAACCAGTGCTTTCTGTTCTCTCTGCAGACCTTGGCTACGCGGAACTCTCAGACTCCTTGGATCATTTGTTCCTAGTACTTCCTGGACATTGCCTGGGGATGGCTTTTTCCAATTTGTACTATAACTTTGAGCTAAAAAAGTTTTGCGATGCTAAGAACTTGAGTGATATTAAGTGCAATGATGTTTGTAAGTATTATGAATGAAATTAGCCAATAACAGTTTTATTTATTTTTGTTTCATGTGCTTAGGTGTTTTGCCTGCAGCTATGTCTGCATAAAGGTGTTAGATGCCCTGGAAATGGAGCTCCAGATAGTTGTGAGCTGCCGTGTGGGTGCTGGGAATTGAACCCAGGTCCTCTGGAAGAGCAGCTAGTGCTCTTAACCATTGAGCCATCTCTCCACTCCCAATGCTGATGACATTTTAATACTGATACAATTTACATAATATGATTTTATTTTTTGGTTTTTTGAGACAGGCTTTCTCTGTGTAGCACTGGCTGTCCTGGAACTCGCTCTGTAGACCAGGCTGACCTCCAATTCACGGAGATCCATTTGCATCTGCCTCCCGAGTGCTAAGATTAACGGTGTGCACAACCACTACCCAGATGATTTGTCTTTTTTGAGACAAAGTCCATGTATCCCTGGCTGTCCAGGAACTCACTATTTAGACCAGGCTACTCTTGACCTTGCAAAGATTTACCCAGTTACAAGCATGTGCCACCCCACCAAGATGTAACTCATTGCAACATTCACCTTTTGTATGAAATGACATGGTATTTGCATATAAGCTATGCATATCTGCACACCCCCCCGCCCCCGTGCATAAATGTGTGTGTGTGTTGCTTAGGATCTAACACAGAGCCTTGTGCATACTAGACAAGTGTTCTGCCATTGAGCTATACCCTAGTCTGTTCCCACATACTTTAAATTATCATTAAATTTCTCTAAAATAGTTAATATAGTGTAACTGCTATGAAAATACATGCTATGTAAATAGCAGTTACACTATATTTAAGAATAATGACAAGAAGAAAACTATAGATGCTTAGTACAGATACAGTTTTTATTTTCTGAGAAGTTTTGACACCCCCAGTTTCTCATTGATTGAACCCATAGATACAGAACCTAGGAATACAGAAAGATGACTGTAGTGTGCAATTTTGTATGGGACTCAAGAATCAGTAGGTTTTTTTCAGCCAGGCAGTGGTGGTGCCTGTCTTTAATCCCAGCACTCGGGAGGCAGAGGCAGGTGGATAACTGTGAGTTCGAGGCCAGCCTGGTCTACAGACTGAGTTCCAGGACAGGCTTCAAAGCTACAGAGAAACCCTGTCTCGAAAAGACAAGCAAACAAACAAACAAAAGAATCTGTAGGTTTTTGTGTTGATGTGAACCAGTGCTTTGCTAGGGGAAGACAGTAACCTACAAGTATACCAAAAGGAGACTAGTTAACAAATTGTAGTACTCTATACAATAGAAAATGATAAGCCATGTGGTGGTGGCACACACATTTAATCCCAGCAGAGGCAGGTGGATCTCTGTGAGTTCGAGGCCAACCTGCTCTACAAGAGCTAGTTCCAGGACTACAAAGCTACAGAGAAACCCTGTCTTGAAAAACAAAAACAGGACTGAATAAGCATGGGTTGAAACTGGACTCTCTGAACATGGCGGACAATGAAGGCTGATGAGAAGCCAAGGACAATGGCACTAGGTTTCGATCCTAATACATGAACTGGCTTTGTGGGAGCTTAGCCTGTTTGGAGGCTCACCTTCCTGGACCTAGATAGAAGTGGGAGGACCTTGGTCTTCCTGTAGGGCAGGGAATTTGGACTGCTCTTCAGTATCGAGAGGGAGGGAGAATGGACTGGGGGGAGGAGAAGAGGAGTGGGGATAGGGGGAGGGGAGCGGGGGGAGGGGGCAATATGTGGGAGGAGGGGGAGGGAAATGGGAAACGGGGAGCAGTTGGAAATTTTAATTAAAAAAGAATAAAAAAATGAGGAAAAAAAAAAGAGTTAGCCACAAATATGCTTAAGCTATTGGCAAGACAGTATTGTAAATAAAAAAAAAAGAAAAACAAAAACAAAAACAAAAAAATTTAAAAAAAAGAAGATACAAGTATCAAAAGTGATTTTATCTGTATATTCTTTTTTTTAAAAAAGAAAAGACTTATTTAACTTTTAATTTTATATACATTGGTGTGAAGGTGTCATATCCCCTCCAACTGAATCTTCAGACAGTTGTGAACTGCCATGTGGGTGCTGGGAATTGAACCCTGGTCCTCTGGAAGAGCAGTCAGTGCTCTTAACCACTGAGCCATCTCTCCAGCCCCCTTATCTGTATATTCTTATGTGGTCAATGTCCATTATATATTAAGTGAAGCAGTACATTGGAGAAGATAATGCATAGTATTATTCCATATTCATTTTAAAAGATACTATCTGAGCCGGGCGGTGGTGGCGCACGCCTTTAATCCCAGCACTTGGGAGGCAGAGGCAGGCGGATCTCTGTGAGATCGAGACCAGCCTGGTCTACAAGAGCTAGTTCCATGACAGGCTCCAAAGCTACAGACAAACCCTGTCTTGAAAAAACAAAAACAAACAAACAAACAAACAAACAGATACTATCTAGGTCCGTGAGATGGCTCAGTGCTTGCTGCCAAGCCTGATTACCTAAGTTGTCTAACCTCCTAACATGTATAGCATATTTGCCCCCTGCCCTATGCACACGCACACACACACACTCATGCACACACAAATAAGAAAATAAATAAACATAATTTTACAAATTAATGGCTAGAGAGGTGGCTCAACTGTTAAGGGCACTGCCTGCTCTTCCTGAAGCCCTGAGTTCGATTCCCAGCACCCACAGAGTGACTAATAACTATTTATAATTTTGATTTTAGGGGAGACTAATGTTTTCTTGGCACCAGTAAAATGCATGATGATATACAGACATGGCACGCAGGCAGGCAAAACACCTATCTACAGAAAATAATTCTAACAAGATAATACCTGTGGGTTGAAACTTGGTAGTGATTTGACTAACATGCATGATGCCCTGGGGTGGAGCACCAATAGTGAACAACAAATATAAATAAAAGTATGAAAGAATTATGCACAAAACTATGCAGTCATTACAATGTTTAAGCAAGTGAAAAGTACTCTAATTGCCTACTTCATTCTTTTTATTTTTCCTCAATGAGCATATATTTATTGTATAATTTTCAAATATATATAGTTACAAACATTTAAGACAGATAAGATTAAAAAAAGAGACTAGAACCCTTCAGAGCTGATCTGGTCTGGTTTGTAGTACTGGATGAAACGCCTAAGGTCTTCTGCACGCTAAACAAGTACTTTCCCACTGAGCTAACCCCCACGTCTCCTCCTGAGATTCTTCTACATGATTGAAAATAAGGAAAAGCCTTTTATTATTATTGTTGTTGGTTTTTTATCTCAAATATAATAAGCATGTTTTACTGTTGAGTTACATTTTTTTGTTGCTTTTTTTTTTTTTTTTTTTTTTTTTTTTTTTTTTTTGGTTTTTCGAGACAGGGTTTCTCTGTAGCTTTGGAGCCTGTCCAGAACTCGCTCTTATAGACCAGGCTGCCCTTGAACTCACTGAGATCCACCTACCTCTGCATCCTGAGTGCTAGGATTAAAGACATGTGCCACCACTGCCCAGCCCTTTTATTTCTTTTTTATATTTGTTTTATTTATTTGGTTTTTAAATTTTATTTTATGTGCATTGGTGTTTTACCCGCATGTATGTGTAAGTGATCAGATCCCCTGGAGCTGGAGTGGAGGAGTGGTGCTGAGAATTGAACTCAGATCCCCTGAAAGAGAAGCCAGTGCTTTTAACAGCTGAGCCATCATCTCTCCAGCTTCTCTCTCTCTCTCTCTCTCTCTCTCTCTCTCTCTCTCTCTCTCTCTCTCTCTCTCTCGGTTTTTTGAGACAGGGTTTCTCTGTGTAACAGTTCAAGCTGTCCTGGAACTAGCTCTATAGACCAGGCTGGCCTGAAACTCATAGAGATCCACCTGCCTCTGCCTCCCAAGTGCTGAGATTAAAGGTGTGTGTCACCACCATCTGGCCCCTTTTACTTTTTAATTGACAAGAATTACATATATTTATACAATACAGCTTGAGGAAAGCCTCTTATTACACTTTTTCAAAACAATGATTTGTTTGTTCTTTTTTTTTATTTATTTATTATGTATACAATATTCTATCTGTGTGTATGCCTGAAGGCCAGAAGAGGGCGCCAGATCTCTTTACAGATGGTTGTGAGCCACCATGTGGTTGCTGGAATTGAACTCAGGACCTTTTGAAGAGCAGGCAACGCTCTTAACCACTGAGCCATCTCTCCAGCCCGATTTGTTTGTTCTTTGAGAATTTCGTAATTTCGTGAAATGTTTGATTTTATCCTTTCCCCTCCCCCAACTCCTTCCAGCTCGTCCCCATATTCTTATCCATCCAACTTCAAGTTCCTCCTCTCTAAAAGCAACACAAGCATGGAGTGGGGTCTGTGCTGGTCACACGTGAGCAGGAAGCCTGCCCTGACGTGTGGTGCTGGGTGCTGTGCCAGTGCCACTCCACGGAAAAACTCATTTTCCTTCTCCCAGCAGTTACCTTCTGCGAGTAGCGTCCCGGTTAGGGCTGGAACTCCGTGCCCCCTTTTCCACGGCTGGGTTGGGAGTTTTTCTGGCTTGAAGTTCTGAAGATCTTATGTACGCTGTCCCCATTGCGTGACCACCTCTAGCTCTTAAGATCTTTCCGCCCCTTGTTTTGCATGGATGACCGAGTCTTGAGAAGGGTGTAGTATGGGCTTCCCAGTTAGGGCCAAGCCTTCCAAAGTCTTTTATTTTCTGCAGAGGCTGTGATAGGCTTCTCTGCTAGTTATCATCTACTGCGAAAAGAACCTTCTCTGGTGAGGGTTGAGCAATGTGTTGATTAATGTGTATAACAATATGTCATTAGGAGTCATTTGATTGCTACATGCATTTAGCAGAACAGCGGTAGGTTTTCCCCCAGGGTTCATGACCCTACTGAGTCACAACTTCTTGGAACTGTTTTGTTGTTGTTTTTAAGACAGTCTCTCTCGTATATTACAGGACTCTCTGGAGTTGCTAAGTAGGCCAGACCAGTCTCATGTTTATGGCCATCTGCCCACCTTAGACTCCTGAGTACTGTGGTGACAGGTGTGGTTACAGGTGTGCTCTGTCGCGCTCAGCTAATCGCATTGTTTTTATAGAGCGGTGGGTTAAAGCAAGGGAAAATACTGTTGCTTACTATTTGCTGGAAGTCGTGATGGCGTTGATAACAGTGATGCTTCTTTTAGTAATACTCGTCACTGTGGGAGTTTACCTGCCGTACATAAAGATGAGGAACACCTTTGAAAACCTCCAGAAGGGGGAACTAACCCCTGCTTGTTTCATATTAGATGAAGGCTATGTGGTCCAGCGGAACATCTATGCCTGGGAGTCTCTGGGGATAGGGAAGTACCTGACTGCTCTGGCTGTCCTGGGACCTGTGTACATCATCCTGCTTTTCCTCATTGAAGCCAATGCATTTTGCAAACTGAGATCCCTGCTTTCTGGCTTTGTTAGGAAGGAAAAATTGGTGAGTAAATAGAGGTGAGAGTCATGTAAAAACAGGTCAAGGCCTGGCTCTAAGGCAGTGGTCCTCAGCCTTCCTAACGCTGCGACCCTTTACTACAGTTCCTCGTGTTGTGTGACCCCAACCATACAATTATTTTCATTGCTATTACATAACTGTCATTTTGCTACTGTCATGAATGGTAATGTAAATGTCTGATATGCAGGATATCTGATATGCGACCCCTATGAAAGGGCTGCTCTACCCTCAAAGGGGTAGAACCCACAGGCTGGGAACCACCGCTCCAGAACTTCCTTACTGTGTTCTTTAGCTACCTTGATATATCAGAGGGATCCCAGGGCAGAGAGGTGACAGCCCATGTCCAGGGACCCTCAGAGGAAGAGAAGAACTTGACTCAGCCCCTGAGACCCTGCTCCATAGATGGACACCTGGGGTGTTTTAAAGGCCAGCTTCTCGGCTGAACAGGAACAAGTCCCTGGCTTGCTAGAACACCTTGTGAAACACCTTCTCCGCAGTCAGCTATGAGCAGCCTAGAGAAAGGTCTGTTGTGTTAGCTCGTGGAACCAGCATCCTCTAGAGGACACTGGAGGGGGTGGGCTTTTGTTTCATCTTCCCTTTCCTGGGCTTTACGTTGATTTCTTCTGAAAGCTGATGGTTTATGATTTGCGTGCCTACCTCATCACGGATGCAGTACCTTCAGGGTGCACCACAGAGGCCTGGTTCCTTGACGCCAGCAGCCAAGCTCTACCTCCTACCCCTTACATGTCCAGTTACATGTCCACCCTTGTCTTGGGAACACAGGGAATATTCCTCGATGTAACAGAGCCGGAAGATGAAGATGGAGATATACTAGATGAGGCAGAAACCATCAAGTTTTATTTTGAAACATTACTAAAGAAAAATCCACTTATTGTTAAAGAAGTGTCAAAGGTAAAGTTAGATTCGTCTTTACTCCTTTAGGTGTTTTTGTTTTGTTTTGTTTTGTTTGTTTGTTTTTTGTCTTTTATCTTTTTGTCTGTTTGATTTGGGACAGGGTCCTGCTATACGGCCTACGTGGACCTACTTCTGCCTCCTGAATACTCTGGTTACAAGCATATGTCATGCCTGGTTCTTATAGATGGCTTTAAAAAGCCAAGGATACTTTTCTTGTGGGCATTTTACACACAGAATCAGTCTTCTGCTGGGCTTGTGGACGGTCCACGACGGCAGACAGGCTTCCAGGGAAGATAGACTTAGTGAGGTTTCTCTGTCTGAGAATGAAACACACCTGCGTTCATTTTTATACTCAGAGACAGAGATCATTGTACCTTTATTGTCTCTTCTGTGGTCTCCTGGTTAAAGGGAGGGCTTGAGAATGAGAGCCATGCTTGCTAAAAGCCTGGGAAAGAATAGAAGGATGAAATAGGCTTGACCTTTCCTTTATCCAGATAACAACTGTGGAGGCGCCAGGTGGGCAAGGGCTCTGGAAACCAATAGAGCCTCCCGCACTTATGAGATTCCTAGGAAGAATTTCAAAGGCACCTTTCAAATATCTGGGTATTTTATAGGATTCCCCCACCCCAGGTTTGTTAATCATGTTGTTTTCCTTCCGTATCTAGTGATTAAAACACACAAAAAAATAGGGATCTGGAGAGATGGCTCAGCAGTTAAGGGCACTGGTTGCTCTTCCAGAGGTCCTGAGTTCAATCCCCAGCAACCACGGGGTGGCTCACAACCATCTGTAATGAGATCTGATGCCCTCTTCTGGCCTGCTAGCATATATGCAGGCAGAATATTGTATACATAATAATTAAATCTTTAAAAAAAAAATAAAACCAGCCCAACATGCTTTTGATTCCAGTACTGGGGTGCTGTGGAACAATCTGCACACTGCAAATATTTATTGCTCTCATTGCTAATAAAACGATGATTGGCCAATGACTAGATGGGATTTTCAGGGCAGAGAGAACACTGGGAAGAAGGACAGAGTCAGAAGAGTCACCAGACAAAAAGGACATGCAGGAGAGGTAAAAGCCACAAGCCTCAGCGCAGCACATAGGTTAATAGAAATGGGTTAATTTGAGTTTTAGGAGCTAGTTATTGATAAGCCTAAGCTATCTGCTGAGCATTTATAAATAATATTAAGTCCTTGAGTGGTTATTTTAGAAGCAAGCTGCTTGCGATCCCGAATGACAAAAACTCTGCCTATGCTGTGGAGACAGAGGCGGGTGGATCTCTAAATTTGAAGCCAGCCTGGTTGGCAGGGTGAGTTTCAGAACAGCGAGGGCTACACAGAGAAACCCTGTTTTGAAAAACAAAAACAAACAAAAAACCAAACCAAACCAAAAAAATTAACCCTTAAGCAACATCAAAGGGTTTTATTTGCTCAGAGACAACGAGAAATGGTGAACCAAGATGCCGATGAGCAGGGGCTGTAGGAAGAAAGGGAACTTTGTGGGTAGTGGCCGGAAGGAGAAGGTAGTCTGAGCTTGGGTCATAAGAGGCAGCTCAGACCTGCTAGACAGAGTGTGCAGTGGCTGCTGGCCTCCTCTCTTCATCTCTGCCTCGTGTCTCTCAGGTCTATAAAGGGAAAGTACCTCTGCTGGCTGTGAACAAAGTGTCCTTCACCGTTGAAGAAAAAGAATGCTTTGGCCTTCTTGGCCTCAATGGAGCTGGGAAGACTTCCATTTTCAACATGCTGACTGGGGAGCAGCCCATCACTTCAGGGGATGTCTTTGTCAAGGGTTGCAACGTCAAGTCTGACCTGGCAAAGGTGGGTACGGTGCACAACCAATATCGGTGACTGGATTCAGGGTCATGAAGCTTGGAGCTTGATCTCTAAAAAGTAATCCCCTGAATCTAAATGCACCCTAGATGCTTCTGTGAACTCTCAGTCAGATATAGCACTAGCTCTCAAATGCCCACAGGAACCACGGGGATGAGGGAACACACATCCTCCTGTCATTCGAGGTACCATCCAGGTGACCCAGTTGGCAGCCATGGTCAGTGGAGGTTCCCACCACTGAGGCTCCTCGGATGTTCTCTTAGCTCATTTCTCCTACAGCCACCCTAGTCTGTATCTTCCCTGTTTCTCTGTAGAATCTAGTAGTTCTGGCTTTTCCAACTTCTGCTTATCCCACAGGTTCCTCCTCTTTGTTCATCTCTGTCCCCAACAACTTTTCTCAGACTCTTATTTATTTATTTATTTATTTATTTATGTTTTTTTCGAGACAGGGCTTCTCTGTAGCTTTGGAGCCTGTCCTGGAACTCACTTTGTAGACCAGGCTGGCCTCGAACTCACAGAGATCTGCCTGCCTCTGCCTCCCAAGTGCTGGGATTAAAGGCATGTGCCACCAAAGCCCGGCTCTCAGACTCTTTTAGTAACTCTTTTGTCTTGTTTTGAGACAGGATCTTAAGATGTAATCAAAGAACAAATTTTACTAATTTAAAAAAAAATTAAAAACCTTCTCTGGGTATATAGCAGCTAAACTGAGTTGGGAGAAGGGTTGTATGGTGATCTATAGAACATAACATTCAGTTAGAAAGGCACATTAAGCAACAGTAAATATGGGATGGTGCCATTTGACAAACTTCATGCAAACAATCTGTTCTAGGAGAGCATGTCTGTGTGGGACCCTACATTAGCACAGACGTCTGGAGGATACATACATTCCAGTCAGACCACAGGCCCTGGTGGAGACTCCAGGGCTCTTTATGTAAATGCTCCATGAAGGAAATCTACTGATAGATTACATGTCTAATAGAAAGTATTTCTAACGTGAGAGCCAATGAGATGGTTCAGTGAGTGCAGGCACACTGCAAAAGCCCAAGCTCCATCTCTGAAACCCATCTGAAGGGATAAGGACAGAACAACCCCAAAATTGTCCTCTGGTCTCCAGTTATGAACCCTGGCATCCTTGCACCCATTTCCACCTCTGCACATAGAAGAAGAAGGAGGAGGAGGAGGGGAAGTAGTAGTAACTTCTTTTTTTTTTTTTTTTTTGGTTTTTCGAGACAGGGTTTCTCTGTGGCTTTGGAGCCTGTCCTGGAACTAGCTCTTGTAGACCAGGCTGGTCTCGAACTCACAGAGATCCGCCTGCCTCTGCCTCCTGAGTGCTGGGATTAAAGGCATGCGCCACCACCGCCCGGCTAGTAGTAACTTCTTAAAAAAGAAGAAAAGTAAAAACCAAGATGCTTCTCCTGACTCCTAAAATAAGGGGCACTAAGCGCTTCTGTTTTTGGTACGTGTGGAGCAGGAGGAGGGAACCAAGCTGCACCCCTCCTCTTCCATTCTATTTTTTTTTTAAAGATTTATTTACTTATTATGTACACAGTGTTCAGCCCCATGTATGCCTGCAGGCCAGAAGAGGGCACCAGATCTCTTTACAGATGGTTGTGAGCCACCATGTGGTTGCTGGGAATTGAACTCACAACCTTTGGAAGGGTAGTCAGTGCTCTTAACCTCTGAGCCATCTCTCCAGCCCTCCTCTTCCATTCTTTAGCAGCCTGTTCACCAACACTACCAGCATTGCCATCCTCACACTCCTGGCTCCCTCACGCTGCACGTTCCTCATGTAGACAAGCCTGAGGCGGTGTCCCGGAACTGCTGGGTTGGCAGACGGGAAACTGGCCCAAGAGGCTTCACTCTGATGTGTCTCCCTCCCTCAGGTGCGCCAGTATATTGGTTACTGTCCTGAATTTGATGCCCTGCTAAACTTCATGACAGGAAGAGAGATACTTGTCATGTATGCCCGTATCCGGGGCATCCCTGAATGCCACATTAAAACCTGTGTAGACCAGATCCTTGAGGACTTACTCTTGCGTGTGTATGCAGACAAGCTGATAAAGACCTATAGGTGAGATCTGGGGATTCCCTCATCCTTCCCACCTCCATTTGCAAGATAACCGCAGTTCTCAGTGCTGGGGTGTAGGGTTAAACCCATCAGCTCAGGCATGGAGGAGCTGTGTAGTCCTTGCAACAGAAGATGGGGTGAAGGGAAGCTGGCTTCTATCCCAAGCCAGAGGGAGTTTTTTGTGCTGAGAACAGGTATATGTTATCAAGTGTGATTGTAACCGCTAGATGGGCAGATCTTTGTGTCTGCTTGTTCATGGCAAGCTTCCTAGTGGGTAGGTTTTCATATTAGACCCATATTTACCTCATCCTGATATGTCTCCCAAGAAGTCTGAGGTGGTTTATCACTGTTGCCAGTAACAGAATCCTAACTCAGGTTAATCAAAGCAAGGCAAAAGATTGATTTACGTTTTAAATATTTATTTATTTATTATGTATTTATACAGTGTTCTGTCTGCATGTATGCCTGCAGGCCAGAAGAGGGCACCAGACCTCATTACAGATGGTTGTGAGCAACCATGTGGTTCTTGGAATTGAACTCAGGACCTTTGGAAGAGCAGGCAATGCTCTTAACCGCTGAGCCATCTCTCCAGCCCCACATTTTTACAAACTTTAAAAGATAAATTTCATACTGTAAAATAGTTGAAAATAGCCGGGCAGGAAAACAAAAACAAAACAAAACAAAACAAAACAAAAAGTCAGGCGGTGGTGGCGCACACCTTTAACCCCAGCACTCGGGAGGCAGAAGCAGGCGGATTGCTGTGAGTTTGAGGCCAGCCTGGTCTACAAGAGCTAGTTCCAGGACAGGGTCCAAAGCTACAGAGAAACCCAGTCTCAAAAAAAGGGGGGGCACCAACTATCCAAATCCACAGGCTCTCCTCACACTACACACTGTGCTCCTGTAGGCAGGTGTCCAGCAGTACCCCAAGTTTGGAACTGGAGAGCGGAGAGATGCTGCTGACTGGCCAAATGAATCCAGGTGTCCGATAAAGAGTCCCTGCCCCCAGGCGGATCTCTGTGAGTTCGAGGCCAGCCTGGTCTGCAAGAGCTAGTTCCAGGACAGGAACCAAAAAAGCTACAGAGAAACCCTGTCTCAAAAAACAAAACAAAACAAAAAAAAAAAAAAAAAAAAGAGTCCCTGCCCCTTCCCCTGGTCTGTTGGCTTGAGTCTTTGGCAGCTTTTTATATTTCCTTCCATATTTAGAGGATCAAATAAATTTACATTTAAAAAGTTTAGAAGCCAGGTGGTGGTGACGCACACTTTTAATCCCAGCACTCAGGAGGCAAAGGCAGGTGGATTTCTGTGAGTTGTCGCCAGTTTGCTCTACATAGAGAGTTCCAGGACAGCTGAGGCTACACAGAGAAACCGTGTCTTGAAAAGTCAGAAAGAAAAAAAAAGAAAAGTTTAGACTGGAGTTTTGCACACAGTGAATGCTATGCGAGTTTAACGTGGGGAGGGCCTGGAAGGATGGCTCAGCACTCGAGAGTGCTTCCTGCTCTTTCAGGGGACCCGGGTTTAGTTCTCCAGCACCCACAAAGCAGCTCAAAACTGCTTGTAACTCCAGTTCTAAGAGGATCTGATGCCCTCTGGCTGTCATGGGTACCTGCATGCAGGCACACACACACATATACATAAATTTTATAAATTAAGAAAAAAAATAAGCAAAGCCAGTATAGTGGTGTGCATCTATAGTCCCATGCTTCTTTTTTTTTTTTTTTTTTTTTTTTTTGGTTTTTCGAGACAGGGTTTCTCTGTGGTTTTGGAGCCTGTCCTGGAACTAGCTCTTGTACACCAGGCTGGTCTCGAACTCACAGAGATCCGCCTGCCTCTGCCTCCCAAGTGCTGGGATTAAAGGCGTGCGCCACCACCGCCCGGCTAGTCCCATGCTTCTTGACAGGCCGAATCAGGAGGGTGAGAAGCCAAGGCCAGCTGGGACTACATAGTGAGCATCTTAAGAAAAACGGCTAACTAAAATGGTCTTACACCCTCACTCTCAGATGGGTGGTGCCCTACCCCCAGTACTCACAGAGACCCTTGAAGGGTCTCAACCCTTCAACCTGGACATCTAGGTCCATTCAGACCTTCAGTGAACAAACCAAGTCACAATTCAACCTGAGTGAAGCCGCACCAGAGTAGGCATCACCTCAGAGAAGGAAAGAGTCGGGGGCTGAACAAGTGGGCTTCAACACCGGAGGCCACAATCACCATTCTTCATGTCCCCACCTTTATCCCATCCACACCCAGTGGTGGCAACAAGCGCATGCTGAGCACCGGCATCGCCCTCATTGGAGAGCCTGCGGTCATCCTCCTGGATGAGCCGTCCACCGGCATGGACCCTGTGGCCCGACGCCTACTCTGGGACACTGTGGCCCGGGCCCGTGAGTCTGGCAAGGCCATTGTCATCACCTCCCACAGGTAGAGTTGCATCTGTGGGTCGGGGCAGAGCCAGAACAGGTGGCTGGGGTGGGACCAGGCGAACAGAAGATACGGCAGCAGCCAGCGTAGGCTCTGCCAGGACACTTCCCAGGCTCTGCATGTGGGTACACTCAGCGGGGGGAATCAGGAATGGCCTGACCTGGGCACAGATGCCCTCCTGTCTGCACAAGCCTTTGACATCCAGGGTGGACATCAGACTCCTCCAGCGCTGTCTCGGGCTCTCTCCCTTTCCCCAGTATGGAGGAGTGTGAAGCCTTATGTACCCGGCTGGCCATCATGGTTCAGGGCCAGTTCAAGTGCCTGGGCAGCCCACAGCACCTCAAGAGCAAGTTTGGCAGCGGCTACTCCCTGCAGGCCAAGGTGCGGAGTGAAGGGAAGCACGAAGTCCTGGAGGAGTTCAAGGCATTTGTGGACCTGACCTTCCCAGGTGTGTCATGGTGCTGGACACCCTGCCTGGACCTGTTAGCTGTCACACTCGGGCTGCCCTTTCTAGCCCTCCAGTCCAGCCCTCACAGAAACAGTCTCTCTTTTGTGCAGGCAGCAATCTGGAAGACAAGCATGAAGGTATGGTCCAGTACTACCTCCCTGGCCACGGCCTCACTTGGGCAAAGGTGAGTGCACCTCTTATTTCTCCTGCTCTCTAGAAGTAGCATTCATGTGTCCTCTGCCAACACTGGATATGTTTGTGTGCAAGTCATGAGGCATAAGGTTGAGCTGGAAGGAGCCTCGGAAGTCAGCTCTTCCCACCCCCAGGTTTCAGGGAGCAGGGAGCAGGCCTAGAGAGGAGCTACATGCCCAGCGCCACATAGCAGGCCTCAGACCCGGTGGGACACCGTTTCCTGCCACCATTCCCACAGGCCTGACTCCTTTGGAGGTACTCTGTAGTAGCTGCCTGAGACCAGCACTCTGTGCCTTGTCACAGCTCCCAGAGGATGGCTGTCTCTGCACTTCCCCAGATCACCCGTCCCTGTGGCCACCCCATCACCTACGGGTGGACTGATCTGCAGCAACTGGCTTCCTCTGCTACAGGTGTTTGGCATTATGGAACAAGCCAAGAAGGATTATATGTTGGAAGACTATTCCATCAGCCAGGTGTCTCTGGAGGACATCTTCCTGAGCTTCACCAGCCCTGTGTCCTCCACGAAAGGAAATTTCCAACAAGGACAAGCTGTGCTAGCCAACCCCTCTTCACCCTCTCACTCTGTCTCACCTCCTTCCTCAAGTCCTTCTTATCAGCCTCCCCCGCCTCCATCTCCACCTCCCTCAGAGCCTGTCCTGCTGTAATAAAGACCCTAGTGCAGGGTAGCGTGCTGTGCACAGCCTGCCGTGTTAGTCACTCTGACACTGTGACAGATTCCCTACAGAAGCAGCTTAAGGGTAATGCGGTTTATTTTGGACCATAGTTCAGCGATACAGTCCCTCCTGACATGGAAGTAGTGCAGGAACGTGAAGCAGCTGGCACAGGACATCCTCAGTCAGGAAACACAGAGCAATGAATGCCTGTGCTTGGCTCACTTCCCCTTTCTGTACACTCCCAGATCCCCACAGTGAGTCTTCCCACCCCGACCTAATCAAGACAATCCCCCACAGGCATATCCACGGGCCAGTCTGTTCAGCGATCCTAGGTCTCATCAATTGGCCATCCAAATCCCATCCCTTGGCAACTCAACACCAAAGCACATTACTTAAATCATAGCCTTTCTCTTTGTCCTCGCTCATCTCATAGTGCAAGGTACAAAAGTCCCCATAGACTAACAGCTTTTTTTTTTTTTTTTTTTTTTTTTTTTTGGTTTTTCGAGACAGGGTTTCTCTGTGGCTTTGGAGCCTGTCCTGGAACTAGCTCTTGTAGACCAGGCTGGTCTCGAACTCACAGAGATCCGCCTGCCTCTGCCTCCCGAGTGCTGGGATTAAAGGCGTGCGCCACCATCGCCCGGCTAGACTAACAGCTTTAACAGTGAAAAGTCCACAGCTCACATCTCATCTGAGACTCAAGGCAACCTTTTTTTGGTGTGGCGGGGCGGGGGGGGGTGCTTCAAGATAGGGTTTCTGTGTTGTAACAGCTGTGGCTCTCCTGGAACTAGCTCTATAGACCAGGCTGGCCTTGAACTAAGGGAGATTCTCCTGCCTCTGCCTCTGCCTCCCAAGTGCTGGGATTAAAGGTGTGCGCCACCACTACCCGACTCAAGGCAACCTCTTAACTGTTAAATTCTATAAAGCCCAAAACAAGTTATATAATTGCAACATACAATGGCACAGAGTAGACATTCTCTTTCCAGACTGGGAAAATAGAGCTTAGCAAGGAACCACCAGGCTAAAGTGTAAACATGGAGATCACTGTGTAGACAAGGGTGGCCTCTAACTCAGAGATTTGCCTGACTCTGCTTTCATACTATCAGGTCAATGCAGCGGAATTCTGTTGTGGGCTCAAGCCTCAGCCACGCCCCCCTGGACCACAGCTATGTGAGCTTCCCGGGCTGGCCGTGGAGCAGCTCCTAGGGGATTGCTTTCGAGAAGCCAGGAACCCTTTCGATTCATTCACTTTCAAATAAATCTGGATCTCGACAAAATAGACAGGGATTACCCAAAACAACTCTGTTACTGCCTGCACAGTGCAGAGACTTCTTTTCAGTGGGGCTGACTTAGTTACATTGCTTTCTCTGAACAGCTCAGATATTCGCCTGTCTTCCTAACAAATGAATTCATCACCTTTACATCCATCACTCCAACTCTCACGGTGTGGGAACCAGATTCTAGGTGAAACTATCACATGACTGGCCCTTGGTCGAGTCCATGTCCACCTCTGAGACTCTGCGAACTGAGTTTCCACGGTCCAAAGATGCCATCCTTGCCCCCCAAACTCCCACCGGAACGGCTCACTAAGCTCTGCTCACAGCATTCCGGAGCTTCTCTGGCCCAAAATTTCAAACTCTTCTACACTTCCCCACTTCCAAAGGTCAGGTTTATGACAGTAACGGCAGTGCCTCTTGTCTGTATAAATGTTTTTAGTTGTTTACCTTGCACTGTAAAATATCTTGACAAAAGCATCTTCAGAGTTGACTCAGGTCACTGTCCACTACGGCGGAAAAGACTGGTCTCATCATGTCCACAATCAGGAAGCAGAGATCATGAGTATTTGGCTCCACGTTCTGTTCTTTTTAAACATTCTGAGACTTCCAAGGGAATGGTGCCTCCCACGTGGGTGGGTCTTCCCATCTCAGTCAAGATAAACAATGCTCCACAAGCTGACAAGTGAGATTAGCATCAACCTGCCAGGGTTGCAAGGCTAGTTCACAGCCCAGTAAACCAAAACCGGGGCATCGTCCCAAGTTGCATTCACTGGGCGGAGTGGCACAAGTGCTCCAGAGCCTGGTGCAGAACCCCGGTGCATTTCAGAGGCAGTGAATGCCCCCGAAGTCCGTCTGCGGGCCTGTGGGCTCATCGAGACCTGGCCATGGGAATGTAGGAAGCTGGCGGAGACCGAAGCAGGTGGGAGCACCGAGAATCAGAACCCACGTCTGAGTCCTCTGGACAAGTCACGCTGTCTGGAAGGAAGCAGTGGAAGCTGTGGGGATGGTGTGTGTATATTTATTTCCCTATTTCATCCCACCTCATAATGATGTTAGAGAGTTACCTCTTCAGAGGGGAGGAATGTACGGTTACATTGTTGAAGGTCCATTAAGGGAATGCTATAACTTACTAGCCAAATGGTTGGAATCTCTTTCTGAGTGGAGACATGCCATTGCCTCCTCCCCTAAGAGTTCATTATAGCCAGCATGATGGCACATGCCTTCTTTTTTTTTTTTTTTTTTTGAGACAGAGTTTTTCTATAACTTTGGAGGCTGTCCTGGAACTAGCTCTTGAGACCAGGCAGGCTCGAACTCACTGAGATCCACCTGCCTCTGCCTCCCAAGTGCTGGCATTTAAAGCCACCACTGCCTGGTGGCACATGCCAGCTCTTGAGAGGCAGAGACAAGCAAATCTCTGAGTTCGAGACCAACCTGATCCACAGAGTGAGTTTCAGGGTAGCCAGGGCAGAGAGACCTTGTCTCAATATAAAACAAAAGGAAAAGTTAATTCAGTTGAATAAGTTACCTGACCAAGGTGCAATCCTTCAGGAAGGCAGGCTCACCTAAAGCCATGCCAAAGAGATGGGAGGTGTCTTCATTGCTTTTCTGTTGTCATGAAACACTGTGACCAAGCCAGCTTAGGAGACGATGGGGGCCTTTTCACCCAAACCACCACAGGAGGGGTATTTTCGTGAGATATTATACGTGTCTCTCTCAGAGTCCCAGCCCTCTTGGGGGTGCTTACAGCCATGCAGCTTTGTTAGCTTGACCTTTCCTTTTCTCTCTCTCTTATGAGCATGCTCTCCCTAACACTTTGAACTCCCTCACTTTGGCTCTAAAGCCCCACAACCCCACTCTTTGCTCTATGGCTGCTTTCTGTGATGTGGCTTCCTGCTCGCCAAACTTCCTTGAATAACTCTAAAGGCCATAGCTTTCTGTCTTCGTCTCCTTCATCTCCCTCCTCTGGGCAGCTTCTGATATTTATGGTTTGCCTGCTCTGCAGTTTTTCTTTTAAACTCTAATAAAATTGTGTGTGAGCTTCAAAAAGAAAAAGAAATGTTAAGGGACAGGCTGCTGCTCCTCGTGTACCCTGGACCTGCAGGAACAGAAGAGACCTCCGGAGGAGCGTGGCTCCCACTCGGCTCTCCCCCACACCACACTGAATGACCTCTGTCAGAACCAGAGGAATCCGAGAAGGCCATCTCTTGACCCCGTGCAGATGTGCCAGCGATTCACTTCCTAAGTATGCTTTTTATTTCTTACTTTCTATTATTTAATCTCCATTCTTGCATATATGTGTCATGATGGTTTTTCTTTACTGTGTATATCGCTCAGTTAGATTTTAAGATTGTTCTGTATGTTTCTCCACTCGGTCTCCTCTAAGGCATTCTTTACTAGACATTTTCCCCCCCGACAGGGTCTCTTCACATAGCCCTGGCTGTCCTGGATCTTGTTACGTTGACCAGGCTGGCCTCCCACTCACGGGATCTGCCTGCCTCTGCCTCCTGAGTGTTTTACTGTGCTTTTCAACCATATTTCATATACTTTCTTATTTCTATGTCTTTTCCTCTTCCAGCCTTTTCCTTTCATTGCTTTTACTTTTTAATTGTAATTTTCTATGGCTTTAACAGTCCCTAGAATCTGTGGATTCTAACAACATCCCATACTCCCCACACCTTACTTCCTCGGTTTTTGTTGTTGTTGTTGTTTGGTTGTTTTTTTTTTCCTTTTCAAAAATCAATCTAGCCTTTAATCCAAAGACTCAGGAGGCAAAGGCAGGCGAATCTCTGTGAGTTCAAGGCCAGTCTGGTCTACAGAGTGAGTTCCAAGACAGCCAGCCAGAGCGACACGGAGAAACCCTGTCTCGAATGCCTCCTCCAAAAAAAAAAAAAATCAATCTAAACTGGCAGTGGTGGCGCACGCCTTTAATCCCAGCACTTGGAAGGCAGAAGCAGGCAGATCTCTGTGAGTTCAAAGACAGCCTGGTCTATAATAGCAAGTTCCAGGACAACACAGAGAAACTCTGTTTTGAAAAACAAAAATCAACTAATATCTATCCCATCCTCACCCACCTAATATTATTAATTAAAATACCATTATACTCTGTACTATCCTTGGGTGTTTATCCTCCAGTTGTTATGGAAACCACATGGGCTGCCGCCGTTAATTAGCTGGTGTACGTGCACAGTGGGGCTCCGGCTGTGGTCGCTCTCACACTCACTGTTCCACCCAGAGAATAATGTCCAGGTGATACAGGCACCCTGAGCTGCTGGACTGAGGAACCGACTGCTGAATTTCTACTCCTTCCAAGACCCTCTCAGCTGAAAGAATGCAGCTGATTTTTTTAAAAAGCAACAAAATAACCCCTGATAAACACCAATGCAGTTGCATAATAAACATAAAAAAAACAAAAACAAAAGCGACATAACTCATCCGAAACTCACTAATCCTACAGTAACAGTGCCCGGTAATGGTATTCTTTGAGCATACCCTTCAAAAAGAAATCGAAGAAAAATTAGACTCCCGTGGGTCCAGCGTGGTTCGGCACATAAAGGCATTTGTTGCGCAAGCCTGATGACCTGAGCTGAATCCATGGATCCTACCTAGTAAAAAACACAGAACGGATTCTTGGAAGTCACACTCTGGCTTCCACATGCTATGCTGCGTACACACACACACACACTTTAAAGAAAATAAGCTCCTGATTGGAAACACAAATTACTGAAATAAAGTGGAACAAGTTATCAAATGTGAATTCAATAAAAAGAAATACTGAAAAAAACTGAAATGCTGGAAGTAAATACATAAGTAAAATCAAAAGCTCTATGAAGAAAAATAAATATTAGCTAGCTAGTTTTTGTCAACTTTGTACAAGCTGGGGTCATCTGGGAAGAGGAACTTCAATTGAAAAACTATCAGATCTGCCTGGCATTTTCTGGATTAATGATTGTCGTGGCAGAGTCCAGCCTGCTGGGGGCCATGTCACTACCAGAGCAGGTAGCCATGAATTGGGCGAGAAAGCTGGCTGAGCAGGGCAGTGGTGGCACACACCTCTAAGCCCAGCACTTGGGAAGCAGAGGCAGGTAGATTGCTGAATTGGACGCCGACCTGGTCTACAGAGTGAGTTCCAGAACAGCCAATGCTACACAGAGCCCTGTCTCAAAAAAACAAAACAAAATAAAACGTAAGGAAGGAACAGCAAAGAAAGAAAGCAGGCCGAGGAAGCTCTGGAGAACAAACCGAAAGGCAGCGTTCCACCACAGCCCCTGCTTCTGTTCCTCCCCGACTCCGTTCGTGCTGAACTGTAACTTGTAAGCCAAGCACACAACCCCTTCCCTTCACAAGCTACTTGGGTCACTGTCCTTATCACAGCAGCAGACAGCAAACTAAGACATGCTACAAGCCCCCAAAAGCTCTGTGGGAAGTCTTAGATCCAACAAAAGCAAAGATTTAACTAAGGCGGTATGAGTAGGAATTCCAAGACACACAAAACATTATGAAAGGACTAGATAGAAGGAGGAGAATCTTGTTCTCGGGGCACTGAAAACATGTTCGAAAGAATCATGACAAAATTTCTCAGAGTTAGAGAAAAGGACTCTAATACAGAAGACCTTCAGAACACCAAACAGTCAAGACCTCCCCCCGAAAAAAGAATCTCCATCATCACATTGAAACACTAAATATACAATACAAAGAAAGTTTATTGAAAGCAAGATAAAAATGCCAAAACACATATAAAAGCAAGCCTATCATGGATTCCATAGCTAACAGCAGACTCACTGCCATAGGTACTGGAGTTGAGTCCATGAAATAAGACTCGGAGTAGCAATGTGAATCTTCACAGAGGAGCTGGGGACCCAGAGAGCATGCACGGAGCTCTAAAGGGCCAGAGTGCCTCTTATAGTGAGTTCATGCAAAGATAGTCATAATGCAAAAAAAGAAAGGAAGTCATTAAACCATGTTTACTGAAGAGTCCAAGAATAAGAATATAAAAATGTAGATTTCAGAAGTAAGAAAGTAGAAATAAAGAAATATAAAGTTGTAAGCTTAGGAGAATGAGAACAGCTGTCAGCAGCTTTCTCAGTAGCTCAAGGATTAACTATTGACAGTGGGCTTGGCCGGGCGGTGGTGGCACACACCTTTAATCCCAGCACTCGGGAGGCAGAGGCAGGCGGATCTCTGTGAGTTCGAGACCAGCCTGGTCTACAGAACTAGTTCCAGGACAGGCTCCAAAAAACCACAGAGAAACCCTGTCTCGAAAAACCAAAAAAAAAAAAAAAAAACAAAAAAAACACAAAAAACAAAAAACAGTGGGCTACTCTGCTTTACAACCCATAGCTCTATTTGTGAGACTGAAGTGGCCCTCTGCAAATTTAGGGTGGCACCACAATCTGAGGGTCAGCTTTTAGATAACATTCCGGCCATCCGTGATTAACGATGGATACAAGCTGAGTTAACTTTAAGGAGATGGATATACATGACCTCTGGGTTGTGCATTACCCCTGAGAACAGCGCTTCCGTAAACACCACCTGGGAATACCAGGGAAGACAATAGATTAAGTACAACCCACTAGTTTAACTGAAAAACTCTGTTAATGGGAATTGCAAAGAAGAACAATTTGTATCTGAGTTTTACCTTGAGACTGTAAAAATTCCTTTGTTCAGACCTAATACTTGGTGGCCCTTACTATAAAAAGGTGAGATTCAGTGGCCAAAATCAAAAACACTGATGACAACTTATGCTGGAGAGGTTGTGGAGAAAAGGGAACACTTCTGTATTGCTGGTGGGAGTGCAAGCTGGTACAGCCCCTTTGGATGTCAGTGTGGTGATTTCTCAGAAAATTAGGAAACAACCTTCCTCAAGACCCAGTAAGACCACTTTTGCTCAATCGTGCCACAAGGACATGTGCTCAACTATGTTCATAGCGGCTTTGTTTGTCATAGCCAGAATGTGGAAACAACCTAAATGCCCATCGAATGAAGAATGGACAAGGAAAATGTGGTACATTTACACAATGGAGTACTACACAGCAGGAAAAAATAACGACAGCTTGAATTTTGCAGGAAAATGGATGGAACTAAAAAACATTATTTTGAGTGAGGTAACCCAGACACAGAAAGACAATTATCACATGTACTCACTCATAGGTGGTTTTTAAACATAAAGCAAAGAAAGCCAGCCTACAAACCACAATCCCAGAGAACTTAGACAACAATGCAGACACCAAGAGAGACTTACATAGATCTAATCTACATGGGAAGTAGAAAGTAGAAAAAGACAAGATCTCCTGAGTAAATTGGAAGCATGGGGACCTTGGGGAGGATTGAAGAGGGGAGGCGAGAGACAGGGAGGGGAACAGCGAAAAATGTAGAGCTCAATAAATATCAATAAAAATGTAAAAAAAAAAAAAAGAAATCCTAAGGCAGCACTCATACATAAAATGTAAATAAATAAGAAGCTGTACTTTGCCACAACCTTACAAATCCATCTCTGGCTGTGGTCTCAGCTAGCTGATAAGCTTTTTGTGCCCCATGGAGTTTTTTGGTTTTTTTTTTAACTTTTTCCTGGAATCGTTTGCTTCTGGTTTACTACACTTTGGTGGTCTGTCCCCATCTTTGGGCAACCCCTGTGAACCCAACATACAAGGAACAGATGTTTTGCTTAGTAGATCACCAGAGAGAACAAAGAAAAAAGGACAAGGAAGTAGAGATAGAAAAACACAGGAACTTGCAAGCCTGTGCATCCTAAAAAGGCACACATTCCCAGATCCCTGAGGCAGAAACGTGTGTCGTGCAGATCTTTCCCCCAGACGCGTGTGTCAAGGGTCAGAGTGCTCTTAGACAAAGGATGTTTCCTTCTCAGACAAGGCTGCTGGCAAAAACTTACAGCTAAAACCGTAAAACACAGGAAGGCCTAGGAGGCTGAATTTCAAGTTCTGGAAGACAAGAACCAATAATCCAGAACTGCCCAGCTATACTAGTCAAAGTGGTGAAACAAAAACTTTACTTGATTTAAAAAAGAAAAAAAGAAAAGAGCTGGGCAGTGGTGGCGCATGCCTTTAATCCCAGCACTTGGGAGGCAGAGGCAGGCGGATCTCTGTGAGTTCGAGACCAGTCTGGTCTACAAGAGCCAGTTCCATTACAGGCTCCAAAGCTAGAGAGAAACCCTGTCTCGAAAAACCAAAAGAAAAAAGAAAAAAAGAAAAGAAAACAGGCTAAAGGGCTTTATGATCGCTAAGCTGTTACAAAGATAGCTGAAGGAATTCTTCGATTTCAGAGGGGAAAAAATCATGCACAAGACTGCAAAAAAGAATAGACTGGGGTTGGAGAGATGACTCAGCAGGCAAGAGCACTTGTTCTTGGGAAGGACCTGGTTTTGGCTCCCAGAACCCACCTGGCAGCTCATAACCATGCATACCTCCAGTTTCAGGAACCCAACTCTCTTCTGACCTCAGAGGGCACCAGGTACATATACATACACGTAGGCAAAGCACTCATACACATGAAAATAAAACACTTTTTTAAAAGTAATTTTATGTGCATTGGTGTTTTGCCTGCATGTATGTCTGTGTGAGGGGTCGGGTCCCCTGGAACAGGAATTACAGACAGATGTGAGCTCCCATGTGGGTGTTTGGAATTAAACCTGGGTCCTCTGAAAGAGCAGCCAGTGCTCTCTTAACCCCTGAGCCATCTCTCCAGCCCCCCAAAAATAAAATAATTTAAAAGAAATAATAAACCATGGTAGATTAATAATTAAAAGCAAGAGGAGGGGGGGAACCAACATTACAAAACCATCAAAATGACAGAAATCAACACACACCTTTAATAAGAACTCTAAGTATCTGGACTTGAAATGTTGCCCCTGAGAAACTCGTCTCACCGCAGAGGATGGACGTTACCTTCCAGAGACGGGACTGGGAAGCCGTCAGGGGCTGCTCTTCTAACACCTGACAAAACAGACTTCAAACCAAAGCTAGTGGGAAAAATAATAAAGACCACTTCTTACTGACTACAGGCCGTCAAAAGGACTTTACAGTTCTAAACCTATGTCTCACAGGTGCACCCAATTCCATAAACCAAACACTATTAAATGTAAAGTCACGGATTAACCCCGGAATCATAGTAGTGGGTGAATTACATGCTCTTCCCACAGCAGCTGGAAGGTCATCTTGACAGAAGCCCTGAATGACATCACAGGTGACAAGGACTTGACATTGGTAGAACACGGCAGAGTAGACCTTCTTCTCACCAGCCTATGCAACTGTCTCAAACAAATGTGGGAAAGGTAAAGCAATTCCTTGTGTTCTCTCTGAATACAACAGAACAAGAAAAAGCCTAGAATATGCACAAACGGAGGGAGATTAAACAGCTCGCAACTGAAGGGGTCCTTGAAGAAACCAGGGATTTAAGAATTCTTAGAACTGAATGAAAATGAAAACGTGGCATATCAAAACCATGCAATGCAATAAAAGTAGTCCTAAGAGGAAAGTTTATAGCTCTAAGTGCCTACATTAAGAAAGAAGAGAGCTGGGTGGTGATGGTGCACACCTTTAATGCCAGCATTCGGGAGGCAGAGGCAGGTGAATCTCTGTGAATTTGAGGCCAGGCTGGTCTACAGAGTTCCAGGACAGCCAAAGCTACACAGAGATCCTGTCTCGAAAAACCAAAAAAAAAAAGGGGGTGGGGTGAGGGGAATGGAGAGGCAGCTTAGTGGTTAAGAACACTCATTTGTAGGTGTGTATTTACGTGGGGAGGGGGGCGGAGTATGAATACAGATGACCAAGGAAGCCAGAAGAGGGCATTAGATGCTTGGAACTGGAACTGCAGGTTGCTGGGAACTGCCCTACCCGGTTGCCGGGTACTGAACTCCGCTCAAACTGCTGAGCCATCTCCCCAGTCCCATGATTACCTTTTGTCTAAGGATTTGGGATTTAGCTTGTTCTTTCTTCAGGGCTCTAAAATATATCATTAAGTTATTTGAAATCTCCTCTTCTTTTTTCATCTTCCTCCTCCTCTTCCTTCTAAGACAGTATCACTTTATGGCCCTGGATAGCTTGGCACTCAGATGCAAAGACCCACCCTCCCAGTTAAAGGCATACTCCACTCTGATCTCCTCTTTTTAAAACTACTATTTTATGCGTATGAACACTCTGCCTGAGTGCGCGTCTGGACACCACTTGTGTGTCTGGTGCCCACAGAGGCCGGAAGACAGCACTGGATCCAGTAGAGGTAGAGGACAGTGCGGGACATCATGTGGGTGCCCGGGAACTGGCCAGAGCTTCTACAAGAGCAACATGATCTCTTAGCTGCCGAGCCATCTCTCCAGGTCCACACACACACAATTTTAACAAATAAGATAGATTTAAGCCGAGCGATGGTGGCGCACGCCTTTAATCCCAGCATTTGGGAGGCAGAGGCAGGCGGATCTCTGTGAGTTCGAGGCCAGCCTGGTCTACAGAGCTAGTTCCAGGACAGGCTCCAAAGCCACAGAGAAACCCTGTCTCGAAAAAACAACAACAACAACAACAAAAGATAGATTTAAAAAAAAAAAATCAGGGCAGAAACTAATGGGAAGGAAATAATTTAAAGACTCAATGAAAGAAAGACTTAAGTTTTTTTTTTTTTTTTGGAAAATAAACAAGATTGACAAACTCTTAGCTGAATTAACAAAAAAAAAAAAAACAAAACAGAAATAAGACCCAAATTAATTAGAGAGAAAAGGAACCACCGTAACACACCAACGTAATTCAGAAAACCGTCAGCTCTGACGTTAGAAACACGTTCTGAGACTAGAGAGGTGGCTCAGGCACTAAGAATTTTGATCCAAATCCAGCAACCAAACTCTTTCCATGAGACCTTTAGCAGAGTGGGAGAGGCACACGAACCCTACCCCTGGCTGTTACTGACTGCTGGGGACGGGGCAGTTAGCCAGATGTGAGAATAGCGGGGATCTACTGGGGAGATGCTCCGGGGAGTAGGATGGGAACAAGAGGTGACACTGTTCTTAATTCAAACCTGGACCAATACAGGGATGATACTCTTCTTCCAAAGGAAGGAAGAACATATTAACCCATTTGCTACCCTGAGTCACAGTTTTCAATGCTTAAATGTGGAAGTATGTGGGCATTTATTTATTTCTCTTTCCTGCCCTCCTGCATGTTAAGAGTGAGCCAGTAAGTGGCTTCTATCAGCCTACGAAAGTTTTCCAGTTATGTAAGCTGAGACCTAGAGATATTCAGATTTTCAGTGTGCTATGCCATGCTTAAAATCAAGCACAATTCTCAAAGTGGAATCCCCAACTAGTAACAGTAGTGGTTTCTAAAACTTTGATAGAAGTTTAGATTTCCTAGGGTTAAGGCCTTCGCTCAGTGACATAATGTATTTTGTATGTGAAGGATCTGGGTTAAATTTCTAATACCCTCCCTGCAAAGAAAGAAAAAGTAGTGTAGATTCTTGGACCCTATCTTAGTTATTTTCCTATTGTTGTGATAAGATACCATCACTGAGACAACTCATAAAAGAAAGTGTTTAGTTTGGGGCTTGCAGTTTCGAGGATTAAAGTCTATGACCATCATGTTGGGAAGCATGGTAATAGGCAGGCATGGCTTTGTAGCCAGACTTTTCTTCTGTCAGCTCACAAATGATGACACGAGACTTATTAATTATGAGAGATCGGCCTTAGCCAGGCTCGTCCCACTAGCTCTTATAACTTACATTAACCCATTTCTATTCACCTCCGTGCGGCCATGTGACTCGTGGAGTTTACCTCCTCTCTTACATGCCTTGCTCCCTGTGTCTGCTGGCAGCTCCACCTTTCTTCCCAGAGCTCTCTCTGTCCAGAAGCCCCTGCCTCGACCTCCTGCCTAGCTATTGGCCACTTATCTTTTTATTAAACCAGTCACAGTGACACATCTTCACACTGTGTAAAGGAATATCCCACAACATGGCATGGCCCTGGAGCAGCAGCTGAGCCCTGGCATCTGAAGTCACCAGCATGAAACAAAGAGTGCAAACTGGGAATGAATGGCGCTTGCTTTTAAAACCTCAGAGCCCACCCCCAGTGACACACATCCTCCAACAAGACCACGCCTCCTAGCCCTTCCCAAACAGTTCCACCAACCGGGAAGGAAATTTTCAAACACGAGACTTTGGTGGCCATTCTCACTTAACCCACTGCTGCCCACCCAGGGCCCACTGAGTTGGCAGCTAGCCGGTGGTCTCCAGACTGGGCTCAATCCAGCTGTGGTGTTATTAGCGCTGTTTCGGGTGCTCAGGCACAGCTAAGCTAACTGCAGTGGCCACACTCGTGGATGGGCGCATCTGTGTGCGTTTGTCGTGTGGAGGATGGCTTCTTTTTTTGGTTTTTCGAGACAGGGTTTCTCTGTGGCTTTGGAGCCTGTCCTGGAACTAGCTCTTGTAGACCAGGCTGGTCTCGAACTCACAGAGATCCGCCTGCCTCTGCCTCCCGAGTGCTGGGATTAAAGGCATGTGCCACCATCGCCCGGCGGATGGCTTCTTTCTGAGAAGAGTTCTCCAAAGAGCCTGGCTGTGGAAGTCACCCTGGTCCTTAGCTTCCCCACCCCTAAAGCAGATGGCTATTCTCAGCTATGCTTCCCTTTCTCACAGCCCCTCCTCCCGCAAAGCAACAGCAGCATCATACCCCTGGCTGCCATCCTGGGTTGTTTCTTGATGCTTTTTCAGGTGGCTGTTCTGTAGAATGTCACAGTTCTTTGATCCCCACGGTGGAAACCTCCTTAGGCGGTACCACATCTCCTGCTCCCCTCAGCCCCCGCCCTCCTCCCACTAGGCCCTCAACTACTGTTTTACTAAGCCCAGAGTGATCCTTGCAGGCTCTAGCAGGCCTGAGCGTGGCAAAGGTGACTCTGCCAGGTCTAGCCCTCCCCCATGTCCTCTCCCTTGCTAAGCCATCGGATCCATCCCTAAAGCTGGCCCTCAAGGTCCATTCCCTTATTTGGCCATTCCTGAGACTAATCATTAAAGCCAAACTATCAAAACACCAAGGTCCAGCAATCAAAATTCATTATTTTGACTGACCTAATTCAAATACCCAATCAAAACTTCCCAAACGCGTCTTGACCATTCTAACACAGACCTCCTCCTTTTTCCTCTTAAAATGCAAAGCTATTTACAGCAGTTTCTGCCTAATTCAGATTCAGCCAACATATATATATATATATATATATATATATATATATATATTTTTTTTTTTTTTTTGCTTTGCTTTGCTTACTTAATAAATGATCTCTTTGTTTGGTTTGTGATTGGAAGCTGGTGTTTGGGTGTGGTCTGTGCCTACTCCAAGGTCCAGAGGGGAGCATCCTGCCGTACGTGAGCCTTTCAATCTTCATTTCCCAAGAGCAGTCTGTGTTGAGCTCTCTCATCCCTCAAAGTCTTGCCCTAGGGTTTCCTAATATTCTGTGCGGTGAACAGTCATTCCCTACTTTCCGCTGCAGTGGGGAACGGGTCTACCTCACAGTCTGTAGGAGTAGCCCCTAGCCTACATTACCCCCAGGCTTCAACTGTGGGACCAGGAGGCAAGGCTACAGCAGGATCAGGTCTACAGCCAAGAGAAAGCCTGGCCAGGTGAAGAGGTGCCAAACTGCAATCCAACCGTCAAGAAGCTGAAGCAGGACAGACCTCAGGTTATAGGTGGCGGGGGCTACATGGCGTGTTCTACTTTGCTTCCTGTTCCTGTAACAAGCACCCTGACCAAAGGCAGCTTGTCTTACACTTCTAGGTCACAATCCATCATCGAAAGAAGTCGGAGCAGGAAGTCAAGGCAGGATGGTGGACTGCCTGCCGGCTTCACGGCTTGCTTGTTCCCTGGCTCATGTTCGCTAGCTTTCTTATATAGCCTAGGTCCACCTACCTTTCCATCATCCACCCAGAGAGGGCTGAATCCCCTCAACCATCAATTACACCAATCCCTCACAGATATGCCACAGACCAGTCTGATCTGGGCAATCCTGCCAGTGAGCCTCCCTCAGATGATTCTAAGCAATGTCAGGTTGACAGCTGAAGCTAATTAAGACACGGGGAGCTGGGCAGTGGTGGCACATGCCTTTAATCCCAGCACTCAGGAGGCAGAGGCAGGCGGATCTTTGTGAGTTCGAGGCCAGCCTGGTCTACAAGAGCTAGTGCCAGGCCTGGCACCAAAGCTACAGAGAAACCTGTCTCGAAAAACCAAAAAAAAAAAAAAAAAAAAAAAAGACACGGGGAGACCCTTTATGTCAAAACCAACAAAAAACGGCCTCAGAATAAATAAGAACAAATAAACTGAGTAGGTTACAAAGAACAAAGTAGATCTAAAAAGTTAATCGATGACTTGGTAACTTTGAGTCACCAGGGGACCTGGTTAGGGATTCTGAGATGTGACTGACAGCTGACTTGCTAATTGTTAGATTTAGGGTTTTTTTGTTTGTTTGTTTTTAATTCCGTCCAGTTACTACCACAAACAAATTCAGAAAACAGCGCTGCCGCACGGGGAACAGGAAACAAAGTAACAAAGTTCACAGGGTGAAGACAAAAATGTAACAACGTGGGAAACAGTAATCGCTCCCAGAAAAGGGACTGGCGTAAGTGAGAGGACTCTGCCTAGGAATCCGCAGCAATGGGAAACAGACCCCAAGTCTTGCCCTAGCGTTCTCTAATGTGCTGTGACCAGCCATTCTCAGTTTACTGCCTCAGACCGACAAGAAGTCTTGACATGCAGCGTCCAGCACAGGACAGGTACCCCAGGGGTCCAGTAAGCAAACAGGCTGCGGGGAGGCGGGGGAAATGAAGGCTGGTACAAGCTGTGTGGAGAAGAGAAACCTGCCGATTCCTTGTTCTGGCCTCATCACCCTCAATAGACTTCATTTCTTTTCTCGGTAGATCATATCATGAAGAGGTGGACATGATACTGCTTACTGCCCAATACACGAGTGACTACACCGTTTAGCATAATGTAACTATAGCTGCCAGGCACAATGCGATCCCCGATTCACAGGATTTTTGAGGGACTCGGAGCCCGGCCTCAGCAATCTCCACATCAGTGTTAGAGGTGACGTCTCCAAACCCAGTCTCCTTGGCCGGAAGCTCGCGTAGAAGGGACAGGTAGTACCGCTGGGTGGACGCACCCATGACCAACTCCCAGGGGGTCGGACAAGTCAGCGAGGGATAAAAACCCTCTCTGCGTCCGGGCGGGCTTTTTGGGCTAGCCCGCCGGCGCCAGCTGCGCTTCTCCCTGTCCCCCGCCCAGCGGAGAAGGCGGGTTAGCCACGAGCGATAAGCCAATAGACAACCAGCGTTTGAATTTGCGTCCTGATGAAGCCAATCACAAGTGCCCAGAGCCTGCGGGGCGGGAGAGGCTGGCGATCTGGGGGGCGTAACTCCGTGGTCCTACCAGTAGGAGCTCCGGGCGCGTTTGAAAATGGGGCGGGGGTGGTGTCCGCGCCTGCGTGCGGCGCTCAGCGCACTTGCCCCAGGCGCGGGCGCGCTCGCGAGCCGTCTCGGGCGGCAGTGTCCAGAGCTCGGCGATGGGGAGCGGCGGTGGTGAGTGCTGGCGGGAGCCGGGCAGGCGATGGGTCCTGACTTGGGCCCCTGTGATCCGGGAGGGCACGTCGCATTCCCCACCCCCCCACACACAAAGCACGAGTAGACGCGGATCCTCCACTGGGAGCCCGCCCGCGCGGTTTAAATGCCCGCCCGGCACCTACGCCTCCTGTTACCCGGGGCGATTTAGGTTCTCTGCCCAGCAAACTTCGATTTCACTTTTCTCTGAAGTCGAGAGCGATTTCCACAATATAGCTCGATTTCACGTCCTGTCCGGTCTCTTGATGGAGGCTCGATCTCCTGAGTGTCGCGTCTGCAGCTATGATCGGCGGAGGCAACAGGATCTGTCCCTGTGAAAACGTCGTACGACCTGGGGTTGCGATTTCAATCGTTACAGTGGTTAAACACTTCAGATGTGTATTCTAGAGCAGATGAATCAGGAAACTATTATGATAATATTCGTAGAATATTTGGGAATTATAGCTCTGGGTATGCATTTGGCTTTTGCAGTACATTTAGTTTCCGATAAAACAGGTCAAGAGTTTGGCAGTGGGCAGTCTCTAGAGACCTCCTGGTAGAGAGCTTTACCAAGGCCCAGGGAAGAGCCACTTGGCCTCAGTGTGAGGAGGAAAAATGGGAAGAAAGACAGACCTTAAGATTCCTGAAGGGGTCGGAGTGGAGGGGCTTGTGAAGCAAAGGGAGAAAGCCAGAAGCGTTGAGTGGATTGCTGAAGGAAACATTGGAATAACCCACTGTGAGGAACTGGGAAGAGAGCTCCTCTAACGGGACCCAGTGTCAATGTACATCTAGACGTGTAGGTCTCGACCCCATCGGGAGGGGCAAACGATCCTTTCACAGGGGTTACATAGCAGATATTTACATTACAATTCCTAACAGTGGCAAAATTACAGTTAGGAAGTTAGCAGCGAAATGATTTTCTGTTTGGGGGTCAACACAGCATGAGGACCATCTTTAGGAAGGTTGAGAACCACTGAGCTAGATCTTACATTGCAATTTCACTATATGCTGAGTTTAGCAGACCACTAGGTTCCGGGACTGGGCAGCACTGACATCTGCCAAGCCGAGACCTGCTCTAGCTGTCCTATTGAGTTGCCAGTCTATGCCACGGAAGTTTCTAGGTCCATACTGAACCTTATGCTTTTTAGTCACATGTACAAATATGAGCAAAAGATCTGAGCATGGCGGCTAACATTTGTAAGTCAGTACTTGGGAAGTAGAGGCAGGGAGGATCAGGGGTTCGAGGGCAGCCTCAGCTGTATGAGTGAATTTGAGGTCAGCCTGGGCTACAGAGGACCCCATCTTAAGAAACAAAACAAGAAGCAAAAATATACAGCCCAAGTCCCAGGGACCTTGCTGACTGTTTTGAGCCTTGTGTTAACTGCTGAGCCATTTTTCAGGTCCCCAGAGTACTTTCCTGAGTGAAGTTGAAGGAAAACATCAGTATTGGCTGCACCCCCCAGCCCCTTTCTGGTTATCAAATGGATCTGGAATCAGAAAGTTTCCAATACTCAATTACATGTTATCTGATATTCACCATGAATATTTATGGGATACTGAAGGAACGGTGGTATCTTAAGTAATTTATATAGTATACTTTATTTAGTTTTAGGACTTGTCCCCTGTGTGAACAGAGAACGGCAACTATTAAATTATCTTCACATACACCCTTTCGTCTCACCAAGGCTTGTGGGTTTTTTTCCTTAAGTGATCCATTGTAGGTGTGCCAAGTGTTTCTGTTATCCTACCAAGCGAAGACTCAAAAGAAGACCCCGAAACTTAACCATCTTGAGTCTCCCGGAAGATGTACTCTTCCATGTCCTGAAATGGCTTTCTGTCGGGGACATCCTTGCTGTCCGAGCTGTAAGTCACCATATGGAAACAATACCAGTCCTAGTATTGTTGGTTAAACTGTAAAAGTCTCATGTTCTTAAGTGTTCATATAAAACTTTGATTCAAAAAGAAAGCAAAGGAAATGGTGGTTTTATTTTATTTTTTAAATGATTTTTTAAATTTTATCTTATGTATATGAGTGTTTTGCCTGTCCGTCTGTCTGTGCACCATGAGCATGCAGTGCCTGAAGAGGCCAGGAGAGGGCGTCTGCTCCCTGGGACTGGAGTTTGATCAGCTGTCTATGGGTGCTAGGAATTGAATCTTGGCTCCTCTTTATGAACAGCCAGTGCTTTTAACTGCTGAGCTATTTCTCCAGTCCCAAGAATAGTTTTTATTACTTGGTTAGTTGGTTGGTTGAAGCAGAATCTCAAGTAGTGAAGACTGCTCTTGAAATCTCCCGATCCTCCAACCTCTCCCTCTGGAGTTTTGGGATTATCCACTTTATCCCGAAGCGACAGTGTCTCACTTAGCTCAGGGGTCGAGAAGTACCTGTGTGGCCAAGGATGACCTTGAACTCCTGATCCTCCTGCTTCTACCTCTCCTGTGGTTGAATTACAGGCCTGTCAAACAAGGTGATATTGTTAATTGATGCTTGGAGGTGTTTCAGTTATAGGGGCTACTCATTTCATTATTTATTTCAAGAGAATAAAAAACCCTTTTGTGGCAGTAAAAATTGCATCCCAAGAAAAGAAGGCAGTGGGCTGGAGAGATGGCCAGGCGGTTAAGAGCGCTGACTATTTCAGAAGAGGGGCTCAGTTTTCTGGGCCCACAGAGAGGCGAATAACCATCTATGACTCCAGTTCCAGAGGATTTGATTTCTCTTCTGATCTCCTCAGGCACTAGACATACATGTGATACACACGTACATGCAGGTAAAATATCTGTATACATAAAACAAAAACTTTAAAAAGACCATGAATTGGACATAGTAATTCATGCCTGTAACCCCAGCAACATAAAAACCAGCTCCTGAAAGTTGTCCCGGGATTGCCACACGATTGCCATGTGTGTGTGTCCATAATGCATAGATACATATACCATGTACATAGCAAATAAACAGGAATGAGGTAGTGTTAATGAGAATTTTTAAATGGCAGAAATAGAGCTGGGCATGGTGGTGCATGCCTTAATCCCAGCACGTGGGAGACAGAAGCAGGAAGACCTCTGTTGGTTTGAGGCTAGCCTGGTCTACACAGCAAGTTCTGGGGCAGACAGGACTATGTAGAGAGACCTGTCTCAAAGTGGGGGCAAATATGTTTAGGGCCCTTTCAGGGGTTAGTTTTGTTTAGAAATTCTGTCTTAAGACAAATTTAAGCAATTTAGACGTTTTAATGTATCCTTTGCTTACATGTCCATGCATCCATATGCCTTGGGTCTTCTGGAACCTCAGTTAGGAATGACTTTGACCCACCATGTGGGTGCCAAGAATTGAACCCAGGTCTTCAGCAAGTGATCTAACCACTCATCTCTCCTGTCCCTTCATTTAGGGATTTTTGTTTTGTAAAACTGAAGTCAGCAACATCAAGAGCATTTTTGTTGTTTTTTTGTTTTGTTTTTCAAAGACAGGGTTCCTCTGTGTAGCCCTGCCTGTCCTGGAACTCATTCTGTAGACCAGGCTGGCCTTGAAGGTGTGCACCACCACAGCCCAGCTTCAAGAGCAATTTTAAAAACCAAATATTCCAAGATTGCGATCCAGAGAGATTCCAGTTTGATAATTAGGTGCTGAGGAAATGGTGGTGGGAAGGAAAGGTCCTCGTGTCTCAGAATCTCAGACTACATTTCAGTTAGAGCAGAAAGCTTTGCACAGGGGTTTCAGGCAGCATGGATCGGCAACAGTATACATGGTGCCCACATGTGTTGTGTGTTCAGAACCAAGTCTGCAGCGAAGTCACGTGATACAACATGTCACACACCTCAGTTCAATTAAATTTTGTTTTTTTTGCCTCTTCAGAAGGCTTTTACTACAGGTTTTTTGTAGCCCTCTGTCCAGTCATGTGACCCACAGTTTAAGTTGTACTGTAGGCAGCAGAGTGAGACTATCTTTAAAAAAACAAAAAAAGCAGAATAAAACAAAAGCCATTTTTAAGACAAATCCCATCTAACTTATAATGCCACCGGATTGGGCTTGAGTAATGATTGACCATAGAGCATACCGTAAACCAGCTGTAAACGCCAGCCCGGGATCCACTGTGTGACGCCTGTAGTATGCTCACCGGTGTTACCTGCAGAAGCATAGGGTGCTACATTCCCCACTACAATAGGGTTTACAGTGCTCACCCGTGTTCTTGACTTGGGTTTTATCTGCCTGGGATAGAGGCTCCTGGGTCTTAAGATTGCTACAGTAGGACTCAGTCTTTTTCCTTTGAGTGCCTCTAAATTTCCATGCTCCTGGCTGCTCTACCAGGGTACCAGGCAAAGAAATCAAATCTATTTGTTTGTTTGTTTGTTTGTTTGTTTGTTTAGGTTTTTTTGAGGCAAGTTTCTCTGTGTAGCCCTGGCTCTCCTAGAACCAGATCCGGTTGGCCTTGAACTCAGAACTTTAGTACACAAGACAGATTTCTGTCCTGCCTGGCACGGACCCATTTCTCTAGTTCCCTGCAAAGGTGTCTTCTTTCTTTCCCTCTCTCTCTCCTTCCTTCTTTCCCTCCATCCCTCTGACAGTCACTACATTGTGTCTCCTGGATGGCCTGGAACTCACAAAGATGTGCCTGTGTCTGCCTCCTCTGAGTGCTGAGATTAATGTCCCTTTATTAACCGAGGTGCTTGTTCTTCTGTCTGGTGCCATTATCCCTCCCCTGCCCAGAACATCAGAGAAACTCATTTCTGGCTTCTGTTCCCCATATAAAACAGGGTTGTTTAGAACCTGGGTCCTTTACTGTTCTGAGACTGGTATATCTATGTATGCCCCATCTTCAGGAGTCCCTTGGTAATTCACTCATGGCTCTCATTGCTCTGCAGGTGCACTCCCACCTGAAGTACCTGGTAGACAACCATGCCAGCGTGTGGGCATCTGCCAGCTTCCAAGAGCTGTGGCCTTCTCCGAAGAACCTGAAGCTCTTTGAAAGGTACCCGTGCTCTGAGAACAGTGCCCTGATTTCCTTCTGCCATTGGTGTCCTTGCTATGAGGCTAATGCCCCAGTATTGACGCGGGTCCTGTTTTCCTGTTGCCCTCATCCCCGGAAAGAGACTCAAACCTGAAGAAACTCACCTGTTGAGTCACCTTGCTCCCAGCAAGCCCTGCATTGCCTGTCCTCTAGGCCTGCCCTACTTCCAGAGGGTCCCACTTGGGTGTGACCATTCCTGACTAGCTCCATGTGAGTCACCTGCTCATGGAAGCTTTATTCAGCTTTCTTTTCCTTTGTTCAAAACTGAGTGATTTTAGTCTGTTATATTTCAGTCTCTGGATGACTCACTCCCTTGCTGAAGTCGTGACAGGGAGAGGGCTGTGTGTGTGTGTGTGTGTGTGTGTGTGTGTGTGTGTGGCAGTGGGAGGGGGCACACAGCAGACCTATAATCTATGATCCTGGGTGCCAGTGACCAGGCCCACCGTCTAAGACCACTAATTGTGGTTAAAGACAGTATGTCCATGGAACGGGGACTGAATTTGACCCTTTCCGTTGCTGAGAAACGAACTCAGGACAGGATTTTCCTCACGGGCATTCTATTTCCCAGACTTGAACTGCCTAAGAAGCGCAGGGAGATAACTCTAGCTGCAGGGTGCCTTGCTTGAGCTGTTTCTGGATAAAAATCTGTTTATTTCTTTTTCTTTTTTCTTTTAAAGATTTATTTATTTGGGGACTGGAAAGATGGCTCAGCAGTTAAGAGTAAAGACTGTTCTTACAGAGAACCCAGCACCCACATGGCAACTCACAACTGTCTGTAACTCCAGTTCCAGGGTACCCGGCACCCTCACACAGATACACATACAGGAAAAATACTGACGCACAAAAAAAAAAGTTTTTTAAAGATTTAATTTTATGCATGTGTGTGAGTGCTTGCATGTGTATTTGCACTACCTGTGTGCAGTGCTCAGGTGCCAGAGGAGGGAGTTAAATCCCCTGGAACAGGTGGGACTTACTGGGTTTAGTATATTCACAGTTCTACACGCTTAGCGCTATTCAACTTAGATCATTTTTATTGTCCTAAAGAGAAATTGTGTACTCTTTAGCAGACATTGCCCACCCCCAACCCCAAGCACAGAAGGCCTGGACAACCCCTTGTATCTATTTTCTGTCCCTGGGTTTGCCAGTTGTAGATGTCTCATATAGACAGAATCATGAGATTCTTAACCCTTTGGGGCTGGCGTACGGTTGCCAGGTTCCTCCACATCATAGCATGCAACCGATAAACAGTATTTGATTATATTTCATGAAAAAATATTCAGTCCGGAAATAGTATTTCAGTGTCCAGTGCTGTGTGGCACATAACCTTCGTGACCTAAGTGACGTGGGGTCTATGCCCGTACTGCTTTAGGGCTGCTGAAAAGGGAAACTTCGAAGCTGCTGTGAAGTTGGGAATCGCCTACCTCTACAATGAAGGCTGTAAGTCCCGGGGCCCCGATGTGTGGTGGCGTTTGAGATAAGCACGAGCCTCAGCCCTTTGGAGATTTAGCAGCATAGTTCTGCTGATGTCGGCCCTGTGTCTCCCCTTGACAGTTTGACATAGGTGCTAACAAGGTCACCTCTTTCCCTCACTTGGGTCAGCAAGGAATGACTGAGCAGAGCCTCAGAATGGGGGCTGCTCAGGCAAATCACCCTGTCTCCAGATGCCCTGCCTTCAGCCGAGCATCACCAAGACCTATGCGCGGACATAGATAGCTTCTTCCCTTGGCCGTCCTCTGGAGCTTGGACAGAAATCAGCGTGCCTCATTCTGCAGGGGACACAGGCATGGGTCTGTGTGGCTAACAGCAGCGCTGTCTACAGCCTGAATCCTTTTGCCCAAGGCCAGCTGCTCCTTTACAGGCTTTTGTCCCTGCTCCTCTGCTCGGCACTGGAGGAGTGAGCCTCACCTGTGCTGCCCGGTCTCCAAAGTGTACCATTTAGAGTGTAGACTACCACTGCTGTCCTACATCTTCAAGGTCTGGTGTCTGGCTGATAGTCCCTGACCTTAGCCAGCTAACAGGATTGTTAGGGCCGAGAGCCTTTGAGCAACCTGCGCTTTCACACCGAGGTCCTGCCCCTCCCTCTTGTCAGTCAGCCATTCCCAGAGGTCATTCATGTACCTACAGTGTGTAAGGTCATAGTTGTTGGTGGTTTTTTTCTTTATTTTGTTTGTTTTTGTATTTTCCTAAGGTTCTTATTTTAGAACAGGCTCGACCTTAGGAGACCCTTTCCCCAACCTGGGCCCCATGAGGCCTAGGTCAGTTCTATTTTTTTTTTTTGGTTTTTCGAGACAGGGTTTCTCTGTAGCTTTGGAGCCTGTCCTGGAACTAGCTCTTGTAGACCAGGCTGGCCTCGAACTCACAGAGATCCGCCTGCCTCTGCCTCCCGAGTGCTGGGATTAAAGGCGTGCGCCACCACCGCCTGGCCCTAGGTCAGTTCTAAGGACAGTTCTACACAAAAAAACCAGAGAGAGAGAGAGAACCCTTCTTTCCTGCCATATGCAGGGTCATTTCCCTTGAGGAGGAAGGTTGAGGCTGTGGGAGAACCATCCCCTGAGGGTCACAATCCAGGCTTCCTGAAGGACTCCAGTGGGGGCCTGTGTCAGAAATTACCTGAACAAAATGGGGAGCATTTGGAGCCCCATCCCTCAGAGCTCTTCAGTCTGAAGCTTTGCACCGTGTCAGGTTTTGCCAAAAGACTGGCGATCTTTGCTCGTCCCATGTCCCAGAGACATCATGGGTTTATCCTGTTTCTCCCACAGTATCTGTGTCAGATGAGGCCTGTGCGGAAGTGAATGGCCTGAAGGCCTCTCGCTTCTTTAGTATGGCTGAGAAGTTGAATATGGGTTCTGAGCCCTTTATCTGGCTCTTCATCCGCCCACCATGGTCAGCGTCTGGAAGCTGCTGCAAGGCCGTGGTCCACGACAGCCTCAGGACAGAGTGCCAGTTACAGAAAGTAAGTCATGGAGAGGCCACAGCGCACAGCGGCCATGAGCCCAGCTAACGTCCCAGGACGAAGGGAAACCTGGAGTCGGTTCCGTGGGTCAAGAAGTGGGGGTGCACAAAACTGAGTCCAGGGCCGGGGCTCTAGGTAGTAGTGCTTTCGCCAGCATGCTGAGGTTACTCCCAAAAAGCAAAGAGAGGGTGCGGATGATGTAGGAGAATCATCTTGAACGGGTGTGGTGGAGGTCTTAGGGTCTGGGGCGAGGACAGAGATCTTGGTGAACATGTCGGTGCATGGAAGCTAAAGATTTAGGCTAAAGATTTAGGCTGAGTAAAACAGCCGCAGCTGAAACTGAAATCGAGGGGTGGTGGGGCGGGGGTCTGGACGGCAGGACTGGGGGAGTTCTGTCTGCCCGGAATCATACTTACCGTTCTCTTTAGGCTCATAAAGCCTCCATACAACACTGCCTGGGAAGAGTGCTAAATCTTTTTGAGGTAAGTCAAGTTTTTCTCTGTATTTATTAGACTTTGCCTGGCTTGGCCTTTCAGGCGCCTAGATCCACAAAGTCCTTGAAAACTGACAAAGGGGAGTGTCTAAGGCCAATACAAATGCCAGGCCCTCCTCCGAGCTGGTCCTTGGCTTAGAGCTCCTGGCTCCGCCCACTCTGCTTTTAAGGGAGGTAAATGGGACAGAGTAACTAAGAGCCCAGCAGAGCGGATGTGCTGGGAACAGCCCAGGCAGTGCTGCTATGATCCTCACAGGGCGCTCCTGCTGGTGGGCCATGCAGGATCCTCGCCTCTCAGGCATTTTAACAGGCTCTGTGATCTGTGGATCCCCTTCGCGGGTTTAGAACTGGTAGTAACTTTCAGGGAACACAGCAAAAGGATGTGGAAGACAAGTGAGGCAGATGAACACCTCTCAGTACCACCGTTCCTGGTGCTGAAGGGGTTTCCTGTGACAGCAAGGGTGGATACAGGGTCCCAGAGCTGCCCCACACTAATGGGAGGCGGGGCCCGACACCCTACACCCTGCCGGTTACTTGTTGAGCACTGTATGTTCTGTGGCATCCTTTCTTGCTCTGATGTAGTTAATTCATCTGTTACCGCTCTGCATTGATTGTTTAGAGGAAATGAAAGAGGGACTAGGCATTGCACAGACGGTGAGAAAGAACCCTCTGCTTGGTCTTATTCTAGGACGAAGAGAAAAAGAAGCAGGCTCACAGCCTCTTTGAGGAGTCTGCTCGTCAGGGATGCTTGGCCAGCTCGTACCTCCTTTGGGAAAGTGACAGGAGGCTAGATGTAAGTGGAACCTTGTCTGGTGGCAGGTAGACCACAAGGAGCGGTTTCCTGTGGTCCTGGATGAAATTTAGTTAGCCAGAGGGATGTTTTCTCAGCTCCTGGGCTCCTGGGTCTTTGGGCTCATCTGAGCAGCGAGCTGCTATCAGACATCCCCCAAAAGACTCCTGTGATTTGGGGGTAAATGCTGGAGAAGCCAATGAAGTTGAAGCATGAGGGAGAAGACATCTAGAACCCCGTGGTCCCTCGCAGTACACAGCCATATAAGGCTTCCTCTCTCTTGTTGGCAGATGTCTGATCCTGGACGGCGCCTCCACAACTTCCGGAAACTCAGGGACTGTGCTGCCAAAGGCTGCTGGGAAGCACAGGTGACGCGGAGATCTGGATTCTTTGCTTTCAGTGTTGGGGCAGGCCTGTCTAGTCTCTCAGCAGGAGACTTAGGGAAGCAATAAGTAAGACTGGCTCAGGACGAGAGCTGAGTCTTTTGTTCTGTTTTAATTTTTCATTTATGTACGTGTGTGTGCTTACCTGTATTTGACCCATGAGTGTGCAGCGCCTGTGAAGACCAGAAAAGGACATTGGGTCTCCTGGAATTGGAGTTACAGGCAGTTGTGAGCCACCTGATGTGGGTGCTGGGATTTGAATCTGGGTCCCCTGGAAGAGCAGCCAGTGCTCTTACCTACTGAGCCATCTCTGTAACCTAAGGTATTTTTAGTGATGGTGGTTTCTGCCAATGAAGGTGAAATAAATGAGCTGTTTACTATGAGTGATATGAAGTCAGCAGTCAGCATGGACCTTTGAGAGGGTTCTTGAGTGGGTGCAGGCAACCCCACAGCCGTCCTGTGGACTCGGCACGTAGGGAATCGGATGGAATTCTAAATGGAAGAGTAGGTAAGGATACCTACGTCAGATAGCTGAAGAAACTGATAGAATTGCTAGGTGGGAAAAAGATGCAAGCACACTGTGGTCATGAATCCATATACACCAGGCTGTGTGTGTCCTGGGAAATCAGACGGACGTGTGTGGCGGGTGTCGACAGTGACCGTCTGAAGTCTCTGTGGGCAGTAGATCCTGAGTTCTGACACATCTCCGTCCATCCTCATCTGTTGACTCCAGGGACATAAGTGTACCGTCTCAGAAGAGAGGAAACTATGGGGGCTGCGGAGGTGCTCGGTGGTTAAGACTACCAACTGCACCGGGCGGTGGTGGCGCACCCTTTAATCCCAGCACTTGGGAGACAGAGGCAGGCGGATCTCTGTGAGTTCGAGGCCAGACGGGTATACAGAGAGAGAATTCCAGAGAGATATGCAATGAAACTCTGTCTCAGGTTCTCCAAAAAACCTTGGTTCGTTTCTCAGCAGCCACTCAAAATCACCTGTAATTGTAGTTCCAGGGGACCTGATACCTTCTTCTGGCCTCTTTGGGCACCAGGCATGCACATGGTGCAGACATACATGTAGGTAAAACACCCATACACATAAAAAAATAATATATATATAAATTATGTATTTATTAGTTTGGTTTTTAAACAAAACAAAAAAGCACTCATAGATTGAGTCATCAGAGAGGATTCATCCAGTATCTGATATAAACAGATACAAAGACCCACAGCCAAACATTCCCACAGCTCGGGGAAATCCTGCTAAAGAAAGGGAAGAAGGATTGTACGAGCCAGAGGGGTAAAGGGCGTAACAAGAAAACCCACAGAATCAGCTAACCTGGGCTCATAGGAGTTCACAGAGTCTGAACTGACAACCAGGGAGCCTGTGTGGGACTGACCTAGGCCCTCTCCATACATGTGACAGCTGTGTGGCTTGTTCTACTCGTGGGGCTCCTGACAGTGGCAGCAGGGGCCGTCCCTAAAGCTTTGGCTGGCTTTGGGGACCCTGTTTCTCATACTGGGTTGCTTTTCCCAGCCTTAATACAAGGGGAGGTGTTTAGTCTTACTGCAACTTGATAAGCCCTGTTTGTTGACATCCATGAAAGGCCTGCCCCTTTCTGGACAGAAACAGAGGAGGGATTGGGGCACAGTCGGGGTGGGGGGTATGGGAGGAGAGGAGGGAAGGGAAACTGCTATCAAGGTGCATAAATTAAAATCAATTTGATTACTAAAATAAAAAGGGAAAGTGGTGCAGAGAGGTCCCCGACCTAGAGTCCTTGGGCAGGCAGATGTGTGCCCCCTGCTGTCCGCCTGCTGAGCCCTTCTGAGTGGAGAAGCCGAGAGTTCACGCTGCCCTTCTCTCTCCCACAGCTGGCCTTGGCCAAAGCCTGTGCAAGTGGAAGCCAGCTTGGACTAGAGGGGAAAGCCTGCAGTGAAACGGTCTGCCAGCTGTTCCAGGCCTCCCGGGCTATCAACAAGCAGCAGGTCTTCTCTGTGCAGAAGGGGCTCAGTGACACGATGAGGTGAGGCCCTCCAGAGCCTGTGTTTGATCTGACTGCGGAGCAGTATCTTTTTCCTTTTCCACGTGCATGCGCGTGCGTAGGAGTGCATGTGGGCACATTCACGTGAGACCCAAAGCTGATGCTGTAAATCTTCCATTGCTCTTCTCCCTCATTCAACAAGGCAGGGTCTCTCAGGCCGACCGGAACTCACCAGTCGCTCTAGCTAACTGTATTATTCTGAGGACCCCTTCCCAGCTTCCAAAGCTGGAATTAGCGACTGGTCGCCACACACACCTGGCCTTTTCGTGGGGTCTGGGGATCCAAACACTAATGCTCACACTTGCTTGGCAAGCACGTAACCATCTCCCCAGCCCAGGCTAACCCTGAACTTGTGGTGTCCTACTTTGGCCTCCTGAGTTCTGGAAGTGTAGGCGTGAGTCACTGAAGTCTTTAAAGCCGAAGACCATGTTAAACATGTAAAATGCTGAGACTCATACCTCCAGTCTCTGAAGCCAAATACAACTTTTTTTTTTTTTTTTGATAGAAGAGGGCCTAGATTTTGAACTCACACCTTATGATGAATTACCACTAGCCCACAACCCCAGCCTACAACCTTTTCTTTACAACTCTTTGTAATCAGGGTACTTCGTGCCATTGAGTGAACTAGGAGTCAGACCCAAACCTTCCCACGCCAATGCCTTTCTCAGCCATCCCTTCCCTGGCACACAGCTCCTGTGACACCCAGCACAGTTGCCTTTCTTCCAGGCTCCAGACCCTAGTGCTGGCACAAAGCTACAGAGTGTTAGAGGGTGAAATAGAAAATGCATGATTTTTTTTTTTTAAGCTGTCATCTGAAATTTCAAATAAAGTTTGGAGTTGTGATGGGAAGCTCCTTATACGTACTGCTTGGAACATGATAATATGGTCAGTAAATGTCTTTTAAGAAATGTTTGTCCTGGGGCTAGGGTGATGGCCTCCTTGAGGAATTTGCTCACTGCACAAGAATGAGGACTTGAGTTTGGTACCTAGTGCTTGGAGGGGTGTGGGGAATGAGAGTAGTGCCGTGTGCTTATGGTCCTGGCACTGAGGAAGTGGAGACGTCTGGGTCCTCGAGGTTCTGTGCCCAGCCAGGCTGGTCTAATGTGGAAGCGCTGGGTGCCAGCAGAAGACCCTGTCTCCTGTTGATGCATGCTTTTTTTTTATATTTATTTATTTATTATGTATACAATATTCTGTCTGTGTGTATGTCTGCAGGGCAGAAGAGGGCACCAGACCCCATTACAGATGGTTGTGAGCCACCATGTGGTTGCTGGGAATTGAACTCAGGATCTTTGGAAGAGCAGGCAATGCTCTTAACCTCTGAGCCATCTCTCCAGCCCCCGATACATGACTTTTTCATCTCAGCACTCTTTTTGGTTTTTCAAGACAGGATTTCTCTGTGTAGCCTTAGCTGTCCTGGAACTTGCCCTGTATGTAGACCAGGCTGGCCTTGAACTCACAGAGACCTGCCTGCCTCTGCCTCCCAAGCACTGGGATTAAAGGCTTTTGTCACCTTTTGCCTGGCCCCAGTGCTCTTGATAGCCCAGTAGTCTGATTTCTAGAAACAGATCACTGGGGCCGGCTAGATGGCCCGTCAGGCAGAGGTGCTTGCTGCCAAACCTGAAAACCCAAGCTCAATTCCTAGGACCCACTCAGTAGGAGAGAACCAGTTCCCAAAAGGCGTCCTCTGTCTTCCAGATACCTCCTGGAATTATTTATGGTCTTGGTTCCCAGGTTTTACCTCCCGGGTAGAGAGGGACACTTCCGTCAGCCTTCTAGTGTTTGTGCATCCATCTAAGGTGCTGGGTGAAGGAACCAGAAGATTTTAGTGTGGAGACTGAGTGGCTGTTGCCTTAAGTGGCATTTCTGGCTCTGATCCTCGGCAGAGCATTGTTATAAGGGTCCAGACAGAAGAGCCCGATGGTGCAGAGTGACCAAAACCCGATTTCTAGTCCCCAGCCCTTCTGGGCAGCCCATTTTGTACCCACTGCTTCCGTTTGCACCAAGGATTGAGCTCAACCAGTGCTTTGGTGCTGAGGGCTGACATTTGGTGACTTTCTAAACACCGGGGATGCTCATGCATGGTGGGCAGGGAGGCAGGGTACAGAGATTCGTGGCCCCACCAGTCTCCCGGGCGTAGCTGTGGGCCTCCCCAACTCCCTGGGACGTGGAGTCTCTAGGTTGGTAAACCAGTGATTCTAAAGTGATCAGCTCATTGGCTTAGACTGGACAAACTTGGGCAGAAATTGCAGGTATGGCACTTGGCCTGGTTTTCACAAGTGGCCCTCTCTTCACAGGTACATCCTCATCGACTGGTTGGTAGAAGTTGCCACAATGAAGGACTTCACGAGCCTGTGTCTCCACCTGACAGTGGAGTGTGTAGACCGGTACTTGCGGAGGAGGCTGGTACCCCGGTATAAGCTCCAGCTTCTGGGCATTGCCTGCATGGTCATCTGTACCCGGTGAGAACCCCTTATTCAAATGGGACTGTGTGCATATGTGCTGGTCCCTCCGGGGTGCGGGGCCATCATCCTCCCCATTCTGGTAGCCAATTTTTAAGAGAAATGAGTCTTAAGGGTCCTACCGGCTCAGTTGTCTAAGGGAGAGATAGCAGAGTTGACCCTTCGTAGGTTGACTGTACCTCTGCTGGAGTCCTGTCTCCCCACACAGACCTGGGAGGGCCTAAGCTAGACCACACTTTCCCAGGATCCAAAGGGTGACAGTTGCCAAGAAGGATGATAGCGATCCGCTCTTACCCTCCTCCTCAGTCCTCAGAGTTCACAGGACTGTATCACTGATGTTAAAGCCTCAGGTCTTTACCGTCAGCTTCCCATAGTCCTGGGCAGGAGCGCCTCAGCTCCACCACTGAAGCCCCATCAGAGCTATTCCTGCACAAGGATGCCACTCGGAGGAGGATGCTCTGACTCTCAGGCTGTATCGCTTTGTATTTTATCCCAAACTGCCTGTCCTCAGCGAGTGCTTCCTTTACCATGGTTTTGGCCTCTGGAAGTGCTGTGGAATGCAGATTTCAAAATATAGCTTACATTTTCTTATTCTCTTGAACCCACCATGGTCTACCGTTTCCCTTAGGACACAAATTCCAGACCCTCTCCTTGTCTCTTGGGCCTGCTGAGTAAGGCATAGCATTGCTGCTAACTACTTCCTATGCTCTTGTGAGAACTCCCTTCCTTAGGGTTTCTATTGCTGTGATAAAACGCATGACCAAAAGCAACTTGATGAAGAAAGGGTTATGTCGGCTTATACTTCAGGTAGCAGAAAATCTCTAAGGGAAGTCAGGGCGGGAACCTGGAAGTAAGAACTGATGCAGAGACTGGACGTTGTGATGTGCATCTTTAATCCTAGTCTTCGGGAGGCAGAACCAGGTGGATCTCTGTGAGTTCAAGGCCAGCCTGGTCTATAAAGCAAGTTCCAGGACAACCAGGGCTACACAAAGAAACCCTGTCTGGAAAAACCAAAAGAAAATAAAAAGGCCTGTTATAGAGGCCATGGAGGAGTGCTGCCTACTGGCTTGTTCCTCATCACTTGCTCGGCTTGCTTTCTTATAGCACCCAGAACCATCCGCCCAGGGGCCTCACCACTACAGTGAGCTGGGCCCTCTCATATCAATCATCAACCAAGAAAATGCCCTACCAACTTGCCTGTAAAGCAATCTCCAGAAAGATTCCTCTGTCTCAGGTGACCCTATCTTGTGTCAGGTTGACACTTACCTGAACATGCAGGCAGAGCGTCCATTCTGTGTAGACATGAAGGAGCCCTACCTAGCTCACATCTTGCTCTCTTCCAAGCTCCCTGGGTTGTCATTGTTCCTGTAGCCACCAAAGCTGCCATGCTCACCTTCCACAGCGGGTTAGTCATGGACATACCCACTCACCGTGGACACTGTAGCACCTTTAGGTGTCCGTACGCCCCTGGAAGAAGCATGGCGTTTTACCACCAAAGGAGGCCTCATGACTTCAGGGATAGCAAAGCGAACCTACCATACCCCAAGCCTTTTTCAAATAGGCTCTTTGACCTAAATCTCGCACCCCAGGTCTTTAAACTGCAGACTGGGCACGGCAGTACACACGGCAGGCGGATCTGGAATACGTGAAGTCTGCTCCCCCCCCCCCCAGCAGACTGAGGTGCCCTAGCTTTGTTCTCAGAGCCTATGCTGCCCCTTTTCCCCACCAGTCACCTCAGGGCTCCGTGCAGGGCTCTCTCATGAGTGACCTTCTCTCTCCTGCCCCCTCTGGCCTGCCGAATGGCAGTCATTCATACTGCAGAGTGGAAGACTGAGCAACAGTCCACATTTGCTGGGGAGGGTGCCAGCGGGACCACTGGAGCAGAGTGTTCTGGGATCAGCCCCTGTGGCGGGTAGAGAACAGGGTGCCCAGTTGCCTCAGGGACAGTCAGGTTTCCTGTGGCCAAATGCTGGGCTGTGTGTAGACCTTAAAGCAACCTCTAGGCCCTTTGCTGCCAGTGTTTGCTCCCAGCAGCTCACCTGCTTTCACGTTTGCACTGCTTATACTCAGATCCTGTCCAAAGATAAGGCAGGAGCTGAAGAGGTCCTTTGGGGCTCCAGCATTGGTTTAGTGTCTGGGTTTGAACCACAGCACAACCAAACAAAACCAGCAAAGCTCTCATCTGTAAGGTTGTAAAGAGAATTAGAGAATCGAATTATAGGCCGGGCGATGGTGGCACACGCCTTTAATCCCAGCACTCGGGAGGCAGAGGCAGGCGGATCTCTGTGAGTTCGAGACCAGCCTGGTCTACAGAGCTAGTTCCAGGACAGGCTCCAAAGCCACAGAGGAACCCTGTCTCGAAAAACCACAAAAAAAAAAAAAAAAAAGAGAGAGAGAGAATCTAATTATAGTGTCCCTCGTAGGTCCTTTTTGAATGAAAATGGGGATTTAATCACTCCTGAGTATGGTTGAGGAGAGGGACTTTATTGTAGATATGAGGGTGAGAACAGCCAGAGGCATCTGGAAGAGTCCAAACTGAAAATGGCCAGCTGAATAGACCAGGCCATGAAAGGAGAGAGAGAAGGAGCCAGAGTGGTCCAGGAGCAGAGCAGAGAGAGAGAGAGAGAGACAGAGAGACAGAGAGACAGAGAGAGAGGAGAGAGAGAGAGAGAACACCAAAAGGATGTATGTATAGCTGAAGTGGCTGAGTTATGTAGGGATAAGAAGCCTGGAAGGGAGGGAATCAAAGCCCCAAGGGGAGGGGCGAGGAGAGACTTGTCCAGGGTTCTTTGGGAGCTGACACTTTTGCAGTCGTCCTTCCTATTTGGTCTGTGTGTCTTGTTTGGACTCCCTCTTTGTGGCACCTCTAATCCACTGTGCCTTTTGTCGCTTGAGGCCTCCCAGAGGCTTCCTGAGCAGTATGCAGCCCCCCGGCTCAGAACTGAGACCCCGTCTCTGCATTCCAGGTTCATCAGCAAAGAGATTCTGACCATTAGAGAAGCCGTGTGGCTCACAGACAACACATACAAGTACGAGGACCTGGTCCGGATGATGGGAGAGATCATCTCTGCTCTTGAAGGGAAGATTCGAGTAAGTGGGCTTTGGGCTTTCCTTTGAACAAAATTATCTTCTTGTTTGAGGTTGCGGGGGTGAGGTGGCAGGTGCTGTGGAGACAGCACCTAGAAGCCATGCATACAGTGTGCCATGTGCACGGAAAGCCTGAACTTGGGCATCAGCATGGACGCTTGGCCAGACCCCTTCCGGGCCGGGCCTTGGTGTGGTGTTGCCGGATGAGACATGATACTTACTTCCTTCTGTCTAGGTCCCTACTGTGGTTGACTACAAAGAGGTCTTGCTGACACTGGTCCCTGTTGCACCCAGAACCCAGCACCTGTGCAGCTTTCTCTGCGAGCTCTCCCTGCTGCACACCAGCCTGTCCATCTATGCCCCAGCCCGCCTCGCCTCTGCAGCCCTGCTCCTGGCCAGGCTGATGCATGGGGAGAGTAAGAGAAGCCCTGCGGTGGGGGAGGGGGAGTGTCCTGGTGTCTGGGAAAGTTCTCGGGTAGGAGAGGTTGGAAGGGCAGAAAATAACACTTGCTCATCTTTCCTGGAGAAGAAAGCACAGCAGAATGGCTTCAAAACAGTTGGGGTGTGTGTGTGTGTGTGAGGTGGTTTTAGCTGAAGCAGTGTGTAGTTTCAACAATGCACACCTTATGTGGAGCTATTCAAGAATGTTTTAGTTTGGTTTGGTTGTTTTGTTCCTCACATTTATATTTAACTTACATGTGCACGTGTGTGCACAGACAATGCCATGGTATGAGTGTGGCGGCTGGAGGATGAACGGCTGCGGGAGTTGGTTCTCTCCTTCTGCCATGTGGCTGGCTTCTAGGAATCTATCCCGGGTCATCAGGCTGGTGACGAGTGCCGTTGCCAACTCGCCGTCTTGCTGACCCTGACGGGTATTTTGAAGGAATATCATCAAACTGGCGGAGCTGTGGGGATTGTGGGGCTCCATTACATTTCCGGCCTGCTTTCCTCCCCAGTACAGCCCTGGACCACTTACCTGTGGGACCTCACTGGGTTCTCTTACAACGACCTCACACCCTGCGTCTTGAGCCTTCATAAAAAGTGGTGAGTCTCTCTCTCAGCGCTGGAGAGAACCAAGTGGGGGGGTCGTGAGTCATGGTCAACCTGAGCCACTTGTCAGTCCCGACTAGAGTTGTTCTAGGTTGTGTGAGCTCGTGTACCACCGTCTGCATATGAGGTCAAAGAACAACCTTGCAGAGTGAATCCTCTTTGCACCCTTTCGTGGGTTCTGGAAATTGAACTCAGCTCATCAGCCCTGTGCAGCGAGCATCTTTAGCCACGGAGCTGTCTTGCCAGCCCCAGGTTGGCGTTTTAAAATTCCAGGCCTGGGCTTACTTCTGTGTTCACACTGAACCTGTCTTCTTGAGGAAGAGGAGCCAGCAGACAGTCCTTGCCTGTGCCCGCCTGGTGCACCCACACATCTCAGCTCGCCCTCACTGCTCTGCTGCCTCCCTCCTGCATTTGCACTCTGTGTGGCTGTTTCCTCACCTCACAGGACCCCTTCTGGGTCCTTAGAAAAAGGCCAGAATAGGAAAAAAAGTTTTCGTTTATGGAATCTCACAGTATATACAAACCACACTTAAGCTTAGGCCCCGTGCCCAGCAGTAGATGGCAACACAAAATGAACTTCATAATTTTGTTTGTTTATTTGTTTTTGTCTCGTATTGCTTGGGGAAGGTTTTTTGTCTTACCGCTCTTTTGGCTTGTATATTATGGTTCTTAATTTTGTGTTTTTATGGGTTTTGTGTGTGTGTGTTTAAGGTTTTTAAAGTTGTTTTATTTTGTTAATTCTGGTTTGCTTGCTTTTTTAATGTGCCTATTTGTTTTCTGAGGAGAGAGAGAAAGAAGGCGTGGAGTTGGGTGGGGAGAAGATGGGGGAAGGGAAACCATAATCAGAATATATTATATGACTTTAAAAAAGAAAGAAGGAAAGAGGCCATCCACAGTTTGTACAGGGTGTCAGGTCATGGCGGTCTATAGGAAAAGGGGAGTGGGCGGTGGGTGGAGCTAGAAAGATGGTTCAGTGATTAAGAGCATTTGATGTTCTTCCAAAGGACCTGGGTTCCGTTCAGTTCCTAGCACCCACATGGAGACTCATAACCATCTGTAACTCCATTTCTATGGGTTCCTATGCCATCTTCTGGCCTCCACAGGTACCAGTTGTGCATGTGGTGCATAGGCAGGCGGAACACCTATACATATAAGAAGAAATAAATGAAATAAATTCTTTTTTTTTTTTCTTGGGTTTTTTGAGACAGGGTTTCTCTGTGGTTTTGGAGCCTGTCCTGGAACTAGCTCTTGTAGACCAGGCTGGCCTCAAACTCACAGAGATCCACCTGCTTCTGTCTCCCCAGTGCTGGGATTAAAGGCGTGTGCCACCACTGCCCAGTGAGATAAATCATTTTTTTTTTTTTTTTTTTTTTTTGGGTTTTTCGAGACAGGGTTTCTCTGTGGCTTTGGAGCCTGTCCTGGAACTAGCTCTGTCGACCAGGCTGGTCTCGAACTCACAGAGATCCGCCTGCCTCTGCCTCCCGAGTGCTGGGATTAAAGGCGTGCGCCACCATCGCCCGGCGAGATAAATCATTTTTAAGAAAGAAACAGGGTGGGGAGAATGAATGAGCATGTGGAACTGGTACCTGGGTAAGGCCAGGGTGCCCACATCCACGTTCCAGGTTAGGGACATCTGTGCAAGGGCAGCTACAGACAGACATTGGGCTGCAGGCTGTAAGTAGAATATCATGGGACACTGGGCTGGGTTTGCATCTGCCTGTGGCTGCTTCTCTTTCTTTTCTCAGCTTCGCTTGCAGACTTGCTCCTCCCACTTCCTGCTGGTTTACTGCTTCCTTCCTAGGGTCCTTTCTCTGGGCGGCACTGCTCTCTGGTTCTCTACTCTCATCATCTCCACTCTGAGGAGCCAGGGAATCCTGGTTTTCTTTCATTGCTCACAATCGCTCTGTCAGAAAATTAACCAAGGACGCCTAATCCCAGCCCAGACTGCCTCGCTTGCATGTCTGAGCTGCTGCCTCTGCTCGCTCTGAGTGTCCGTGAGATCTGACCTTCACGTGACCTTGGTCATACCTTGGGCCTTACAACATGTTCCTTCTGTTTACCTCAGCCCAGATCATCACTGTTGGCTTCTGGGGTAAGGTCAGAGCCCTCTAGAAAAATCCGCAGTGCCCCTCTAACCAACACATTCTTTGCCTTCCTGTCTCTCCACTGGGCTCCTCTGAGTGGGACCTGCCAGTAGTATGCCTTTGCCTACTCTGTTGTTTCCTGTGGCACCCAGAACAGGTAGCTGGTGGCTGAGGAAGCGGGGTGACTGTTACAAGCAGGATCAGTGTCTTGGCCCTCCCACCTTTTCTTGTTCTGGTTGTTTGTCATCTGATGCTGGCAACCAGAAGTTGTTGCTAAGGATTGTTTATTTGCCCCCCCCCAAAAAAAGTGTGTTTTTGTATGCTAAATATATTAAATATATCTCCAGTTATTTTATTGGTTTTTTAGAATAAGTTTTTTATATTTATTTTGTTTTTATGTGCATCGGTGTTTTGCCTGTATTGGTGTCAGATCTTAGAGTTACAGACAGTTGTGAGCGGCCACTTAGGTGCTAGGAATTGAACCAAGGTCCTAAAAGAGCAACCCGTGCTCTTAACCGCTGAGCCATCTCTCTAGTCCCTGTTGTTTTTTTAAACTGGTTAAATTGAACCAGACGGTGGTGGCGCACACCTTTAATCCCAGCACTCGGGAGGCAGAGGCAGGTGGATCTCTGTGAATTTGAGGCCAGCCTGGTCTACAAGAGCTAGTTCCAGGACAGGCTCCAAAGCTACAGAGAAACCCTGTCTCAAAAAACCCAAGAAAAAAATAAAATAAACCAGTTAAGTTGGAAGCATTTATTTATAAACTAAATGTTTTGGTTGGTTGATGTTTTGAGACAGGGTTTCTCTATGCAGCCCTGGCTGTCCTGGAACTCACGCTGTAGACCAGGTTGGCCTTGAACTCACAAAGATTTACCTACCTCTGCCTTCCAAATACTGGGGCAAGTTTTCTAAATGTCATATAACTTAAAAGGCTTTTAGTATATTCAGAATTGTATAACCCATTTTAGGACATTTTCACTAACTCTCAAAAGGAACCCCACTCAGCTGGGTGGTAGTCTTTAATCCCAGCACTGGGGAGGCAGAAGCGGGCGGATCTCTGATTCAAGGCCAGCCTGGTCTACAGAGTGAGTTCCAGGACAGCCAGGGCTGCATAAAGAAACCCCACTATTTAGATGTCACCATTTCCCAGCTTCCGTTCATGCTTCTCAGCTGTGACTTTGCCCGTTCTAGACATTGTGTATGAAGTAGTCACATTAATACACCACTTTGTGAGTCTGGCTCCTGCTGAGCTTCCTGTTTCAGGTTCATATTGTGTTGTGTGTCGATGCCTGAGTGAGTTTCAGTTTGAATGGACCTTTGTCTGTCTGACCGTTGTTGGATATGTGGGTTGTTTCTACCTCCCAACTGTAATAAACATTCTAGTGCAAGTTCCTTGGGTGTTTGTGTCTGTCTGTCTGTCTTGGGAAACCAACCACTAAGGAGCTGCCAGTCTTCACTGTCGTGTGTCCCCATCAATGGGCCTGGCTCTGAACGCTTGCTGCCCTCTCAGGTGGTGGAGTTAGTCTAGATTTGGTGAGGTTTATATGTTAGTCTCTCTGTCTGTTTCCAGTTTCCATGACGATGCCCCCAAGGACTACAGACAAGTCTCTCTGATTGCTGTGAAGCAGCGCTTTGAGGATAAGTGCTACGACGAAATCAGCCAGGAAGCGGTATGCCCTCCTTCGCCACTTGGGCTCCCGGGGGGACGTGCCCACGGGGTTGTGGGGTTCTTCACTCTGGCCTCCCCACAGGTACTGAGCTATGCAGAGCTGTGCACTGCACTGGGAGTGAAGCAGGAGAGCCCAGAGCCCCAGTCTTTCCCCAGCACAGGGGAGATTCATACCTTCTTCAGCTCACCCTCCGGGAGGAGAAGCAAACGGTAAGTCTGCCCTGGCCGTCTGAAACCGCGCCATGGCCTGCGGTCTCATGTGTCAAGTTTGAGTTTCCTCCTTAACACTGCAGCCATTTGTAGAAGTGTCCTAAGGCTTAGGCTTGTGCCAAGGAGCAACAGGTCCCAAGTTTAACCCAGGGGGTTCTGGCCTGGGCCTGTTCCTGAATATCTCTGTTGCAGCTTGCCTCTCCTTTCTCAGAAGTCACTGTCTGTCTGGCTTTGTCCCCACTCCTTGGGAGGGAAGATGGTCCTGAACACAGTAGATCCTGTCCAGTTCTCTCCCTGCCTGTGTCATCATTCACCTGGTCCCCCTGCTCCACTATGTGGCACAGCTGGTAGCTGGGTGTAGCCTGAGTAATGTCTTTGTTGCCCACCCCTTGTCTCCTTCCTTTGCTGTGTATAGTTCTGTTACTCCTCATCTCACATGCCAGCACTGTGGCTGTACCCCCGAGGTTAACTCCACCTCACCCTCTGAACTATTAAACCTGAAAATCTCAGGGGGCAGACTCCCCTCTGTGCCAGCCTTGCCTTTGTGATTTCTCGGTCCCCTGTGTGTTCCTGAGCAACTTAGGCCAGGTACTGGGTGACTGCATAGGACCTGTCACATGAGCCTGGGTGTCTCATGGGGTGGGGGGCTAAAGTGGCAGCTGTGTCAGGGGCTAACCTCCTCTCGTACCTGCTGTGAAAGAAACACCACGGCATCTTCCCCATCTGGAATCGGGGAGACCCGGATCCTGCTGAGGGGCCACTGTGTACATTTTACTCTGCATTAGTCATTCTTGACCGTCTGTGGACAGGGTTATCCTAGACAGACACCTGTAGCTACCAGGGCTGGGTAGCTCTCTAAAGAGCTCCTCTAAAGGCCTGCTCTCCAGAAAACCCTTCATCGCCCCTTCAAACTTCTAGAAGAGACCTCCAGGGTGACATGAGTCAGCAGCAGAAAGGCCTGGTGGGCGTGGCAGCTTCGCGCAGAGACTGGCCTTCCTATATTTCTCTACACCTGACCCCAGGTGGACAGGTTTGCTGGCCTTGCCCAAAGACAGACTGCGCTGGGCACTCAGGCCTAGCACTGCCTCTGGTGCATATAGTATCCTGTGGAGTGGTGGTCTTCCTGCCAGTTCCCAGAGGGGCCCCGGGCCCCAAGCTGACCAGAATAAGGCAGGGCTCACTCCTAGACCAAGGCCTGGTCTTTCCCAGTTCTTCCTCCAATTAATCCCCTGCCCTCGAGGAGCTCAGACCTATTCCAGTTTCATGGGTATTTTCCAGAACATACAGTGAAAGCCAGGGGCATATAGGTATTAAGGCAGATATCCAGGACCAGGTTGGCTCCCCGGGTGCTGCCATCTGAGACCAGGGTTTTCTGGACTCTCTCCACCCTGTAGGAAGCGGGAGAATAGCCTTCAGGAGGACAGGGGCAGCTTTGTCACCACGCCCACCGCAGAACTGTCGAGCCAGGAGGAGACATTGCTGGGGAGCCTTCTGGACTGGAGCCTGGACTGCTGCTCTGGCTATGAGGGAGACCAGGAGAGTGAAGGAGAGAAGGAGGGTGACGGTGAGTGGTGTGGAGGGCTGGGCGTGCAGGTGGCCACTTCACCCTGTGCTGAGGAGAGAAGCATATGAGCCTGGCACCCTGGTTGGGGTGAAGGTTTTCCCCATCCCACAGACAGAGAGGGTGGAGTCTAAACCTGTGTCTCTCTCTGCCTGGGTCATTGTTGGCCGAAGGGCCTGGAGTTTGGGTGTGTAGAGCATTGTGTCACACCTGTGTGTGTAAACTGCAGGCAGTCCTGTCTCTCGTCTTCTGGTCAGGAAGACTGGACAACTTTCAACTGCTTTTCCAATTGCTTGCTTTTGTGTCCACTCAGATTAAGGGAGTTGAGTCACCTTCTGCTGCCCTCAGAGTTGATGGAGTAATTCTCCCAGCTTGAGAGTAGCCTGGGCCACCCAGTCCTGAGCAGGTATACAGTCACTTCTGATAACTTGGGTTGTACCATAAAGACTCTCCCCTGAATTTTCCAGTTACAGCTCCCAGTGGGCTCCTTGACGTCACTGTGGTCTACGTGAACCCGGAACAGCACTGCTGTCCGGAGTCCAGCGATGAGGAGGCCTGGTCAGAGGACAAGAGCCGCCAGGCTCCTCCAGCTCCAGCTCTTGGGCCCCTTCTCAGCAATAGGGGAGATCTGGGCAAGGACATCACGACCTCTGGATACTCTTCCGTCAGCAGCGCGAGTCCCATCAGCTCCCTGGATGGTGGCATGGGGGGCTCTCCCCAATCTACCTCAGTGCTGTCTGTGGGCAGCTACTCAAACACAAAGCCTTGCCACCATCAGGCCAAGAAGTCATGTTTACAGTGTCGCCCCCCAAACTCCCCAGAGAATGGTGTTCACCAGCAGCGGGTAAAGCGCCAAAACCTGTCAGTGCACAGTGATGAAGACACGAACTTAGGCTTCCTGAAGCTCTGAGGATGCCAGTGTTTGCCATGATGAATGTTTACTGGGGAGGGCCGCTGTTTCTCTGGGACACTGCAGACAGGTGCTGTATAGACCCCAGAAGGGGAGTGCTGTGTGAGCCGTCAGAAGGTCACACAGTGAAAAGCTCAGCCTCACAGCAATCAGGCCACACCTGTAGAACCTGTCTCTGCTCTCTCGGGAGCCTGGCTCTCTGTATTGGTGCGCACAATCCCAGGTCAGAAGGAGACAGCTTCCTTGCAATACTAGTGGCCCAGGTACCCTAATACAGTTCCAACCCCCCACTGCTGTCTTATTTTAGGCCAGTGGGGAGCTCTCATCTGAACACCTCACTGCCCATTTCATCCCAGGGAGCCTGTGACCCTGCAACTCAGTATCGACTGCAGTCTGGTGGTCAGGCGTGAGAACCTTGAAGCTGGGGCTAAAGACACCTCTCCCTCTGGCACTTAGAACTCAGTTTCCAAATCTCTCCCCTCAGAGTGCTTTGTGCCCCGTTGCGTCCATGTGGCCTTTCTGCACTGAATTTCTAGGCCAATCTTTCCCCACCTTTATTTCTAGATTTCTTCTAATGAAATGAAAAAAGGGGGAGGCATTCTAAATAGAAGGTGTCAAATAAAAAGATAACAGATAAAAGGTAATTCCCAATATTGCTGAGCTTCAACTGAAAAAGAAAATCTAGTTGTGCATGGTGGCAGTCTCAGCAGCCAGACGTATGTGGCGAGAGGACCAGAAGCTCCAGGTGAGGCTGCGCTGGGTCGTCTGACCTCAGAAAAAGGAAACTGGTAACGGCCTCTTGCTTCTATCCTTGCGTTCTTTCCTTATGGAAAATGGATTTTTCTAGAGGATAGCCATAAACAGTCACTTGTAATATCCAAATTAACAAAAGACAGCTGGATTCTACAAGAAGAAAGCAGGCCAACTGGACTCGCTGTTTGTGACTGGATTCCATCGGAAGAAACCAGGTCGCCAGTCCTTTTGAGCTGGCCAGAGACTGCCAGAGTGTCTGCTTCATTTGGAAGGCCTTGGAACTATGAGGCAGCTGGCCTCAACACTTGGGGAGTCTGCTGAAGGCTGAGCAGATATGCTGACCCTAAATGTATGCTGTTTCCTCTTAAGAAAAGTACCAGGAGTGCCCCCAAAATATCTGTGAGCCAAAAGTATAGGTGGAGCAGGGTTACTTGGTTTTCATTTTCTGTGCTGTCCCCATTGGCAGCTCTGCTACTGTTAACAGAATGCTGACCACTCTGGCTGGGACACACTGGTGTAAGGAGAGCTCAGACATTTGTATTGTATTCAGCTGGGTATGTGTGTGCCTGTTTCCTCTGCCGTAAGAGGGGACAGTGATACCTACCTCACAGGAAGGTTGTGAGGATTAAATGTGATGACACTCATGACATGACCATCTGCATCTGTAACTGCCTCCCTCCTTGTCCATGGTGTTCCTGGTCATGGCATGACCGTCTGCATGCCATAACTGCCTCCCTCCTCGTCCATGGTGTCCCTGGTCATGGCATGACCGTCTGCATCTCATAGCTGCCTCCCTCCTCGTCCATGGTGTCCCTGGTCATGACTGACCATCTGCATCCCTAACTGCCCCCACCTCGTCCATGGTGTCCCTGGTCAAAATCGCAACTCACGCAAGAATGCCTGTTACCCATAGAGAGGACCTGGTTTTAGTTCTTAGCACCCACAGGGTGGCTTACAACCACCCTAAATTTCCAGTTCCACTGTGTCTGACCTCTGCAGCACCGTGTGTACATGTGGTACACATATGTACTGGCCACACACAAAACCAATCTAAGAACTTTTAAAATCTATACTCATTATCAGCCTGACCCTGTAGAAGCTACTCCAGGCACATTCCTGGCCCCTCTGATTTCTATGAGTTCTTAAATCTCCACAAGTCTTCAGTATCCCCCTCTTGCTGGAGTCTGTTGGAAGTAGTAGTGCCTTATCTAGTCCCTTAACCCTTCTTTGCTTGACACACAGGGCTCACAAGTTTGTTGTGTTCCCTGTACCTTCAGACCTAAACAGCTAGGGTTACCTTACCTCTTGGGCTCTAGGATTAATAATTCACTAACTCCAATTCTACTGGGCACGGTTCCTGTCCTCACTTCCTCCAGTAGATACAAATCTAAAAGCTGCATCTGGTGGCATGCTTCTAAAATTCTATCACTCAAGACATGGAACAAGCAGCAAATGCTCCTAAGCAATGAACTATCACTCCACTTCTTCCATGTTCTCTGGGATTGTGATTTGTAGGCTGGCTTTCTTTGCTTTATGTTTAAAAACCACCTATGAGTGAGTACATGTGATAATTGTCTTTCTGGGTCTGGGTTACCTCATTCAAAAGAATGTTTTCTGGTTCCATCCATTTTTCTGCAAAATTCAAGATGTTATTTTTTCCTGCTGTGTAGTACTCCATTGTGTAAATGTACCACATTTTTCTTATCCATTCTTTGACCCAGGGGCATTTAGGTTGTTTCCAGGTTCTGGCTATGACAAACAGTGCTGCTATGAACATAGTTGAGCTCATGTCCTTGTGACACAACTGAGCATCCTTTGGATATATACCTAAAAGTGGTATTACTGGGTCTTGAGGAAGGTTGTTTCCTAATTTTCTGAGAAATCACCACACTGACATCCAAAGGGGTGTACCAGCTTGCATTCCCACCAGCAATGCAGAAGTGTTCCCTTTTCCCCACATCCTCTCCAGCATAAGTTGTCATCAGTGTTTTTGATCTTGGCCATTCTTATAGGTATAAGATGGAATCTCAGAGTTGTTTTGATTTGTATTTCTCTGATGACTAAGGATGTTGAACATTTCCTTAAGTGTCTTTCAGCCATTTTAAATTCCTCTGTTGAGAGTTCTCTGATTAGGTCTGTACTCCACTTTTTTTATTGGATTATGTGATCTTTTGGTGTCCAATTTCTTGAGTTCTTTGTATATTTTGGAGATCAGACCTCTGTCTGATGTGGGTTAGTGTATTTTCCCATTTTGTAGGCTGTCATTTTTGTCTGTTGACCGTGTCCTTTGCGTCACAGAAGCCTCTCAGTTTCACGAGGTCCCATTTATTGTTTCTCTCAGTGTCTGTGCTGCTGGGGTTCTATTTAGGAAGTGGTTCCCTGTGCCGATGCATTCAAGTGTACTTCCCACTTTTTCTTCTATAAGGTTCAGTGTGGCTGGTTTTATGTTCAGGTTTTTGATCCATTTGGACTTGAGTTTTGTGCATGGTGATAGATATGGGTCTATTTTCATTCTCCTACATATTGATATCTAGTTATGCCAGCACCACTTGTTAAATATGCTTTCTTTTTCCCATTTGATATTTTTTTGCTTCTTTATCAAAGATCAGGTGTTCGAAGATGTGTAGATTGATATCCGGGTCTTCTATTCGGTTCCATTGGTCCTCCTGTCTGTTCTTATGCCAATACCAGGCTGTTTTCAGTACTGTAGCTCTGTAGTAGAGTTTGAAGTCAGGGATTGTGATGCTTCCAGAAATTTTTATTGTACAGGATTGTTTTGACTATCCTGGATTTTTTTGCTTTTCCATATGAAGTTGAGTACTATTCTTTCGAAGTATTTGAAGAATTTTGCTGGGATTTTGATAGGCATTGCGTTGAATCTGTGATTGCTTTTGTTTTGTTTTGTTTTTTTTCCGAGACAGGGTTTCTCTGTAGCTTTGGGATCTGTCCTGGAACTAGCCCTTGTAGTCCAGGCTGGCCTCAAACTCACAGATCTGCCTGCTTCTGCCTCACAAGTGCTGGGATTAAAGGTGTGCGCCACCACCGACCAGCTTGTTTTTGCTTTTTAAAAAAAGAGATGGCGGGCCGGGCGGTGGTGGCGCACGCCTTTAATCCCAGCACTCGGGAGGCAGAGGCAGGCGGATCTCTGTGAGTTAGAGGCCAGCTGGTCTAGAAGAGCTAGTTCCAGGACAGGAACCAAAAATGCCACGGAGAAACCCTGCCTCGAAAAATCCAAAAAAAAAAAAAAAAAAGAGAGAGAGAGAGAGAGAGAGATGGAGGCAGGAAGATGATGAGTTCAGGTCCTCAGGTACATAGTGAAATCAAGGCCAGTTTAAGCTACATGAGATCCTGCTTCACATTCTGACTCAGTTGAGAATACAGAATAACATACTGGTAACATACTGGTGTGTGTGTGTTTGTGTGTGTGTGTGTGTGTGTGTGTGTGAAATAAGCAACATTTGAGTAGCAGATAGTCTACATAGTGAGTTTTAAAATGAAATGTAGGTGGTATAGAAATAGCTTTCGATAGGAAGCATAAAGTGATAGTTGATTTGGCAAATCTTTGCAGACAAAGACCATTGCTAGGCTTTACCTGCAGTGTGTGTGCTGGTCTACTGCCCACTGTTCCTAACCGCTCCCGGCCATTCTCTAGGCTTCATCCTCTCCTCCTGTTAATCCATCACACCTCTGTCCCTTTCACAACCTGGCAGAACTTAGGCAGATGGCTCCACTGTCCAGCGGCAAACCCATCTAGGTGCCATATGTTCCAGATTTCCTGGGCTTCGTTGGTCTCTCTCTTGGTACCTGACGTTCGTTCTGTCCTTTGACCCAGTTCTGAAACATCATCTTTCATCCATATGCTAGACTGTTAAGTGGTCCTGGAGTCAGCAAGACAGTTTATCTCTGCTTTCAAAGGAGGTTCGACAGAAACTGGTGAAGACGGACGCCCTACCAGATGAGCATAATCTGGTTACCCAAACCGGAAGCGAGCCACTCTTATCTACCCTGGCGTCCTTATCGAGATTCCAACAAAGCCTGGGATTAGGGCGGAGCCTGGATGATGACGTGAATTCGCAGTGCGGAGCAGGTCTTGGTCGCTGTGCTCGATTGGGTAGCCTAACCGGAAGTGGACGGCCGTCTGTCCGGAAGGTGCGGGTCTCCGAAGCGGCGGCAAAAATGCTTGGAGCGAAAGCAGACTACCGGGTACCCACGGACTGCTCGCGCCGGTGGGTCTCGTGCGACCGGAGGGACTGGTGCGGGCGGGCGCGGGGTTCCGAGGCTCACATGGTGCTTGTTCTCAGGATAATGGCAGAGGTGCAGGGCGCCCTGGACTCCTGCGCCGAGCGGCAACGA